>NC_135399.1:0-600000 GCF_051989625.1 Stigmatopora argus
GTTTACCCGGCCTGTGTAAGAGTCACAACTACTATGGCCGTTTACCCGGCCTGTGTAAGAGTCACATCTACTATCGCCGTTTACCCGGCCTGTGTAAGAGTCACAACTACTATGGCCGTTTACCCGGCCTGTGTAAGAGTCACAACTACTATCGCCGTTTACCCGGCCTGTGTAAGAGTCACATCTACTATCGCCGTTTACCCGGCCTGTGTAAGAGTCACAACTACTATGGCCGTTTACCCGGCCTGTGTAAGAGTCACAACTACTATGGCCGTTTACCCGGCCTGTGTAAGAGTCACAACTACTATCGCCGTTTACCCGGCCTGTGTAAGAGTCACAACTACTATCGCCGTTTACCCGGCCTGTGTAAGAGTCACAACTACTATGGCCGTTTACCCGGCCTGTGTAAGAGTCACAACTACTATGGCCGTTTACCCGGCCTGTGTAAGAGTCACAACTACTATCGCCGTTTACCCGGCCTGTGTAAGAGTCACAACTACTATGGCGTTTACCCGGCCTGTGTAAGAGTCACAACTACTATCGCCGTTTACCCGGCCTGTGTAAGAGTCACATCTACTATCGCCGTTTACCCGGCCTGTGTAACAGTCACAACTACTATCGCCGTTTACCCGGCCTGTGTAAGAGTCACAACTACTATGGCCGTTTACCCGGCCTGTGTAAGAGTCACAACTACTATCGCCGTTTACCCGGCCTGTGTAAGAGTCACATCTACTATCGCCGTTTACCCCGGCCTGTGTAAGAGTCACAACTACTATGGCCGTTTACCCGGCCTGTGTAAGAGTCACAACTACTATCGCCGTTCACCCGGCCTGTGTAAGAGTCACATCTACTATGGCCGTTTACCCGGCCTGTGTAAGAGTCACAACTACTATGGCCGTTTACCCGGCCTGTGTAAGAGTCACAACTACTATGGCCGTTTACCCGGCCTGTGTAAGAGTCACAACTACTATCGCCGTTTACCCGTCCTGTGTAAGAGTCACAACTACTATCGCCGTTTACCCGGCCTGTGTAAGAGTCACATCTACTATCGCCGTTTACCCGGCCTGTGTAAGAGTCACATCTACTATCGCCGTTTACCCGGCCTGTGTAAGAGTCATAACTACTATGGCCGTTTACCCGGCCTGTGTAAGAGTCACAACTACTATGGCCGTTTACCCGGCCTGTGTAAGAGTAACAACTACTATCGCCGTTTACCCGGCCTGTGTAAGAGTCACATCTACTATCGCCGTTTCCCCGGCCTGTGTAAGAGTCACAACTACTATGGCCGTTTACCCGGCCTGTGTAAGAGTCACAACTACTATGGCCGTTTACCCGGCCTGTGTAAGAGTCACAACTACTATCGCCGTTTACCCGGCCTGTGTAAGAGTCACAACTACTATGGCCGTTTACCCGGCCTGTGTAAGAGTCACAACTACTATCGCCGTTTACCGGCCTGTGTAAGAGTCACATCTACTATCGCCGTTTACCGGCCTGTGTAACAGTCACAACTACTATCGCCGTTTACCCGGCCTGTGTAAGAGTCACAACTACTATGGCCGTTTACCCGGCCTGTGTAAGAGTCACAACTACTATCGCCGTTTACCCGGCCTGTGTAAGAGTCACAACTACTATCGCCGTTCACCCGGCCTGTGTAAGAGTCACATCTACTATGGCCGTTTACCCGGCCTGTGTAAGAGTCACAACTACTATGGCCGTTTACCCGGCCTGTGTAAGAGTCACAACTACTATGGCCGTTTACCCGGCCTGTGTAAGAGTCACAACTACTATCGCCGTTTACCCGTCCTGTGTAAGAGTCACAACTACTATCGCCGTTTACCCCGGCCTGTGTAAGAGTCACATCTACTATCGCCGTTTACCCGGCCTGTGTAAGAGTCACAACTACTATGGCCGTTTACCCGGCCTGTGTAAGAGTCACAACTACTATGGCCGTTTACCCGGCCTGTGTAAGAGTCACAACTACTATCGCCGTTTACCCGGCCTGTGTAAGAGTCACAACTCCTATCGCCGTTTGCCCGGCCTGTGTAAGAGTCACATCTACTATCGCCGTTTACCCGGCCTGTGTAAGAGTCACAACTACTATGGCCGTTTACCCGGCCTGTGTAAGAGTCACAACTACATGGCCGTTTACCCGGCCTGTGTAAGAGTCACAACTACTATCGCCGTTTACCCGGCCTGTGTAAGAGTCACATCTACTATCGACGTTTACCCGGCCTGTGTAAGAGTCACAACTACTATGGCCGTTTACCCGGCCTGTGTAAGAGTCACAACTACTATGGCCGTTTACCCGGCCTGTGTAAGAGTCACAACTACTATGGCCGTTTACCCGGCCTGTGTAAGAGTCACATCTACTATCGCCTTTTACCCGGCCTGTGTAAGAGTCACAACTACTATGGCCGTTTACCCGGCCTGTGTAAGAGTCACAACTACTATGGCCGTTTACCCGGCCTGTGTAAGAGTCACAACTACTATGGCCGTTTACCCGGCCTGTGTAAGAGTCACAACTACTATGGCCGTTTACCCGGCCTGTGTAAGAGTCACAACTACTATCGCCGTTTACCCGGCCTGTGTAAGAGTCACATCTACTATCGCCGTTTACCCGGCCTGTGTAAGAGTCACAACTACTATGGCCGTTTACCCGGCCTGTGTAAGAGTCACATCTACTATCGCCGTTTACCCGGCCTGTGTAAGAGTCACAACTACTATGGCCGTTTACCCGGCCTGTGTAAGAGTCACAACTACTATGGCCGTTTACCCGGCCTGTGTAAGAGTCACAACTACTATCACCGTTTACCCGGCCTGTGTAAGAGTCACATCTACTATCGCCGTTTACCCGGCCTGTGTAAGAGTCACAACTACTATGGCCGTTTACCCGGCCTGTGTAAGAGTCACAACTACTATGGCCGTTTACCCGGCCTGTGTAAGAGTCACAACTACTATCGCCGTTTACCCGGCCTGTGTAAGAGTCACATCTACTATCGCCGTTTACCCGGCCTGTGTAAGAGTCACAACTACTATGGCCGTTTACCCGGCCTGTGTAAGAGTCACAACTACTATCGCCGTTTACCCGGCCTGTGTAAGAGTCACAACTACTATGGCCGTTTACCCGGCCTGTGTAAGAGTCACAACTACTATGGCCGTTTACCCGGCCTGTGTAAGAGTCACAACTACTATCGCCGTTTACCCGGCCTGTGTAAGAGTCACAACTACTATGGCCGTTTACCCGGCCTGTGTAAGAGTCACAACTACTATGGCCGTTTACCCGGCCTGTGTAAGAGTCACAACTACTATCGCCGTTTACCCGGCCTGTGTAAGAGTCACATCTACTATCGCCGTTTACCCGGCCTGTGTAAGAGTCACAACTACTATGGCCGTTTACCCGGCCTGTGTAAGAGTCACAACTACTATGGCCGTTTACCCGGCCTGTGTAAGAGTCACAACTACTATCGCCGTTTACCCGGCCTGTGTAAGAGTCACATCTACTATCGCCGTTTACCCGGCCTGTGTAAGAGTCACAACTACTATGGCCGTTTACCCGGCCTGTGTAAGAGTCACAACTACTATCGCCGTTTACCCGGCCTGTGTAAGAGTCACAACTACTATGGCCGTTTACCCGGCCTGTGTAAGAGTCACAACTACTATCGCCGTTTACCCGGCCTGTGTAAGAGTCACATCTACTATCGCCGTTTACCCGGCCTGTGTAAGAGTCACAACTACTATGGCCGTTTACCCGGCCTGTGTAAGAGTCACAACTACTATGGCCGTTTACCCGGCCTGTGTAAGAGTCACAACTACTATGGCCGTTTACCCGGCCTGTGTAAGAGTCACAACTACTATCGCCGTTTACCCGGCCTGTGTAAGAGTCACATCTACTATCGCCGTTTACCCGGCCTGTGTAAGAGTCACAACTACTATGGCCGTTTACCCGGCCTGTGTAAGAGTCACAACTACTATGGCCGTTTACCCGGCCTGTGTAAGAGTCACAACTACTATCGCCGTTTACCCGGCCTGTGTAAGAGTCACATCTACTATCGCCGTTTACCCGGCCTGTGTAAGAGTCACAACTACTATGGCCGTTTACCCGGCCTGTGTAAGAGTCACAACTACTATGGCCGTTTACCCGGCCTGTGTAAGAGTCACAACTACTATCGCCGTTTACCCGGCCTGTGTAAGAGTCACATCTACTATCGCCGTTTACACCGGCCTGTGTAAGAGTCACAACTACTATCGCCGTTTACCCGGCCTGTGTAAGAGTCACAACTACTATGGCCGTTTACCTGGCCTGTGTAAGAGTCACAACTACTATGGCCGTTTACCCGGCCTGTGTAAGAGTCACAACTACTATCGCCGTTTACCCGGCCTGTGTAAGAGTCACATCTACTATCGCCGTTTACCCCGGCCTGTGTAAGAGTCACAACTACTATGGCCGTTTACCCGGCCTGTGTAAGAGTCACAACTACTATGGCCGTTTACCCGGCCTGTGTAAGAGTCACAACTACTATCGCCGTTTACCCGGCCTGTGTAAGAGTCACAACTACTATGGCCGTTTACCCGGCCTGTGTAAGAGTCACAACTACTATCGCCGTTTACCCGGCCTGTGTAAGAGTCACATCTACTATCGCCGTTTACCCGGCCTGTGTAAGAGTCACAACTACTATGGCCGTTTACCCGGCCTGTGTAAGAGTCACAACTACTATCGCCGTTTACCCGGCCTGTGTAAGAGTCACAACTACTATGGCCGTTTACCCGGCCTGTGTAAGAGTCACAACTACTATCGCCGTTTACCCGGCCTGTGTAAGAGTCACATCTACTATCGCCGTTTACCCGGCCTGTGTAAGAGTCACATCTACTATCGCCGTTTACCCGGCCTGTGTAAGAGTCACAACTACTATGGCCGTTTACCCCGGCCAGTGTAAGAGTCACAACTACTATCGCCGTTTACCCGGCCTGTGTAAGAGTCACATCTACTATCGCCGTTTACCCGGCCTGTGTAAGAGTCACAACTACTATCGCCGTTTACCCGGCCTGTGTAAGAGTCACAACTACTATGGCCGTTTACCCGGCCTGTGTAAGAGTCACAACTACTATCGCCGTTTACCCGGCCTGTGTAAGAGTCACATCTACTATCGCCGTTTACCCGGCCTGTGTAAGAGTCACAACTACTATGGCCGTTTACCCGGCCTGTGTAAGAGTCACAACTACTATGGCCGTTTACCCGGCCTGTGTAAGAGTCACAACTACTATCGCCGTTTACCCGGCCTGTGTAAGAGTCACATCTACTATCGCCGTTTACCCGGCCTGTGTAAGAGTCACAACTACTATGGCCGTTTACCCGGCCTGTGTAAGAGTCACAACTACTATCGCCGTTTACCCGGCCTGTGTAAGAGTCACATCTACTATCGCCGTTTACCCGGCCTGTGTAAGAGTCACATCTACTATCGCCGTTTACCCGGCCTGTGTAAGAGTCACAACTACTATGGCCGTTTACCCGGCCAGTGTAAGAGTCACAACTACTATCGCCGTTTACCCGGCCTGTGTAAGAGTCACATCTACTATCGCCGTTTACCCGGCCTGTGTAAGAGTCACAACTACTATCGCCGTTTACCCGGCCTGTGTAAGAGTCACAACTACTATGGCCGTTTACCCGGCCTGTGTAAGAGTCACAACTACTATCGCCGTTTACCCGGCCTGTGTAAGAGTCACATCTACTATCGCCGTTTACCCGGCCTGTGTAAGAGTCACAACTACTATGGCCGTTTACCCGGCCTGTGTAAGAGTCACAACTACTATGGCCGTTTACCCGGCCTGTGTAAGAGTCACAACTACTATCGCCGTTTACCCGGCCTGTGTAAGAGTCACATCTACTATCGCCGTTTACCCGGCCTGTGTAAGAGTCACAACTACTATGGCCGTTTACCCGGCCTGTGTAAGAGTCACAACTACTATGGCCGTTTACCCGGCCTGTGTAAGAGTCACAACTACTATCGCTGTTTACCTGGCCTGTGTAAGAGTCACATCTACTATCGCCGTTTACCCGGCCTGTGTAAGAGTCACAACTAATATCGCCGTTTACCCGGCCTGTGTAAGAGTCACAACTACTATGGCCCTTTACCCGGCCTGTGTAAGAGTCACAACTACTATGGCCGTTTACCCGGCCTGTGTAAGAGTCACAACTACTATCGCCGTTTACCCGGCCTGTGTAAGAGTCACATCTACTATCGCCGTTTACCCGGCCTGTGTAAGAGTCACAACTACTATGGCCGTTTACCCGGCCTGTGTAAGAGTCACAACTACTATCGCCGTTTACCCGGCCTGTGTAAGAGTCACATCTACTATCGCCGTTTACCCGGCCTGTGTATAGTGTAAAATGGTCCAATTCAAGTAAGTTATTCATTTGGCATCATTCGAAGTGATAGAAATCAAGTTTTAATGAAAATTATCATACTCGGCCAAAACATGCTTTTCAGCCCCTGAAAAGCACATTTTGGCCATAAAAACTTAATATGTCCCCTGCAACCAAACGAACTGTCAGAGACACAAATCTACAATGGACATAGTGTAAAATGGTCCAATTCAAGTAAGTTATACATTTGGCATCATTCGAAGTGATAGAAATTAAGTTTTAATGAAAATTATCATACTCTGCCAAAACATGCTTTTCAGCCTCTGAAAAGCACATTTTGGCCATAAAAACTGAAAATGTCCCCTGCAACCAAACGAACTGTCGGAGACACAAATCTACAATGGACATAGTGTAAAATGGTCCAATTCAAGTAAGTTATTCATTTGGCATCAATCGAAGTGATAGAAATCAAGTTTTAATGAAAATTATCAAAATCGGCCAAAACATGCTTTTCAGCCCCTGAAAAGCACATTTTGGCCATAAAAAATGAAAATGTCCCCTGCAACCAAACGAACTGTCAGAGACACAAATCTACAATGGACATAGTGTAAAATGGTCCAATTCAAGTAAGTTATTCATTTGGCATCATTCGAAGTGATAGAAATCAAGTTTTAATGAAAATTATCATACTCGGCCAAAACATGCTTTTCAGCCCCTGAAAAGCACATTTTGGCCATAAAAACTGAATATGTCCCCTGCAACCAAACGAACTGTCAGAGACACAAATCTACAATGGACATAGTGTAAAATGGTCCAATTCAAGTAAGATATTCATTTGGCATCATTCGAATGGATTGAAATCAAGTTTTAATGAAAATTATCATACTCGGCCAAAACATGCTTTTCAGCCCCTGAAAAGCACATTTTGGCCATAAAAACTTAATATGTCCCCTGCAACCAAACGAACTGTCAGAGACACAAATCTACAATGGACATAGTGTAAAATGGTCCAATTCAAGTAAGTTATACATTTGGCATCATTCGAAGTGATAGAAATTAAGTTTTAATGAAAATTATCATACTCTGCCAATACATGCTTTTCAGCCTCTGAAAAGCACATTTTGGCCATAAAAACTGAAAATGTCCCCTGCAACCAAACGAACTGTCGGAGACACAAATCTACAATGGACATAGTGTAAAATGGTCCAATTCAAGTAAGTTATTCATTTGGCATCAATCGAAGTGATAGAAATCAAGTTTTAATGAAAATTATCAAACTCGGCCAAAACATGCTTTTCAGCCCCTGAAAAGCACATTTTGGCCATAAAAACTGAATATGTCCCCTGCAACCAAACGAACTGTCAGAGACACAAATCTACAATGGACATAGTGTAAAATGGTCCAATTCAAGTAAATTATTCATTTGGCATCATTCGAAATGATAGAAATCAAGTTTTAATGAAAATTATCATACTCGGCCAAAACATGCTTTTCAGCCTCTGAAAAGCACATTTTGGCCATTAAACTGAAAATGTCCCCTGCAACCAAACGAACTGTCGGAGACACAAATCTACAATGGACATAGTGTAAAATGGTCCAATTCAAGTAAGTTATTCATTTGGCATCAATCGAAGTGATAGAAATCAAGTTTTAATGAAAATTATCAAACTCGGCCAAAACATGCTTTTCAGCCCCTGAAAAGCACATTTTGGCCATAAAAACTGAATATGTCCCCTGCAACCAAACGAACTGTCAGAGACAAAAATCTACAATGGACATAGTGTAAAATGGTCCAATTCAAGTAAGTTATTCATTTGGCATCATTCAAATGGATAGAAATCAAGTTTTAATGAAAATTATCATACTCGGCCAAAACATGCTTTTCAGCCCCTGAAAAGCACATTTTGGCCATAAACACTGAAAATGTCCCCTCAACCAAACAAACTGTCGGAGACACAAATCTACAATGGACATAGTGTAAAATGGTCCAATTCAAGTAAGTTATTCATTTGGCATCATTCGAAGTGATAGAAATCAAGTTTTAAAGAAAATTATCATATTCGGCCAAAACATGCTTTTCAGCCCCTGAAAAGCACATTTTGGCCATAAAAACTGAATATGTCCCCTGCAACAAAACGAACTGTCAGAGACACAAATCTACAATGGACATAGTGTAAAATGGTCAAATTCAAGTAAGTTATTCATTTGGCATCATTCGAAGTGATAGAAATTAAGTTTTAATGAAAATTATCATACTCTGCCAAAACATGCTTTTCAGCCTCTGAAAAGCACATTTTGGCCATAAAAACTGAAAATGTCCCCTGCAACCAAACGAACTGTCAGAGACACAAATCTACAATGGACATAGTGTAAAATGGTCCAATTCAAGTAAGTTATTCATTTGGCATCATTCGAAGTGATAGAAATCAAGTTTTAATGAAAATTATCATACTCGGCCAAAACATGCTTTTCAGCCCCTGAAAAGCACATTTTGGTCATAAAAACTGAATATGTCTCCTGCAACCAAACGAACTGTCAGAGACACAAATCTACAATGGACATAGTGTAAAATGGTCCAATTCAAGTAAGATATTCATTTGGCATCATTCGAATGGATAGAAATCAAGTTTTAATGAAAATTATCATATTCTTCCAAAACGTGCTTTTCAGCCCCTGAAAAGCACATTTTGGCCATAAAAACTGAAAATGTCCCCTGCAACCAAACAAACTGTCGGAGACACAAATCTACAATGGACATAGTGTAAAATGGTCCAATTCAAGTAAGTTATTCATTTGGCATCATTCGAAGTGATAGAAATTAAGTTTTAATGAAAATTATCATACTCGGCCAAAACATGCTTTTCAGCCCCTGAAAAGCACATTTTGGCCATAAAAACTGAAAATGTCCCCTGCAACCAAACAAACTGTCAGAGACACAAATCTACAATGGACATAGTGTAAAATGGTCCAATTCTAGTAAGTTATTCATTTGGCATCATTCGAAGTGATAGAAATCAAGTTTTAATGAAAATTATCATATTCGGCCAAAACATGCTTTTCAGCCCCTGAAAAGCACATTTTGGCCATAAAAACTGAATATGTCCCCTGCAACCAAACGAACTGTCAGAGACACAAATCTACAATGGACATAGTGTAAAATGGTCCAATTCAAGTAAGTTATTCATTTGGCATCATTCGAAGTGATAGAAATCAAGTTTTAATGAAAATTATCATATTCGGCCAAAACATGCTTTTCAGCCCCTGAAAAGCACATTTTGGCCATAAAAACTGAATATGTCCCCTGCAACCAAACGAACTGTCAGAGACACAAATCTACAATGGACATAGTGTAAAATGGTCCAATTCAAGTAAGTTATTCATTTGGCATCATTCAAATGGATAGAAATCAAGTTTTAATGAAAATTATCATACTCGGCCAAAACATGCTTTTCAGCCCCTGAAAAGCACATTTTGGCCATAAAAACTGAAAATGTCCCCTGCAACCAAACAAACTGTCGGAGACACAAATCTACAATGGACATAGTGTAAAATGGTCCAATTCAAGTAAGTTATTCATTTGGCATCATTCGAAGTGATAGAAATCAAGTTTTAATGAAAATTATCATATTCGGCCAAAACATGCTTTTCAGCCCCTGAAAAGCACATTTTGGCCATAAAAACTGAAAATGTCCCCTGCAACCAAACGAACTGACGGAGACACAAATCTACAATGGACATAGTGTAAAATGGTCCAATTCAAGTAAGTTATTCATTTGGCATCATTCGAAGTGATAGAAATCAGGTTTTAATGAAAATTATCATACTCGGCCAAAACATGCTTTTCAGCCCCTGAAAAGCACATTTTGGCCATAAAAACTTAATATGTCCCCTGCAACCAAACGAACTGTCAGAGACACAAATCTACAATGGACATAGTGTAAAATGGTCCAATTCAAGTAAGTTATTCATTTGGCATAATTCGAAGTGATAGAAATCAAGTTTTAATGAAAATTATCATATTCGGCCAAAACATGCTTTTCAGCCCCTGAAAAGCACATTTTGGCCATAAAAACTGAATATGTCCCCTGCAACCAAACGAACTGTCAGAGACACAAATCTACAATGGACATAGTGTAAAATGGTCCAATTCAAGTAAGTTATTCATTTGGCATCATTCAAATGGATAGAAATCAAGTTTTAATGAAAATTATCATACTCGGCCAAAACATGCTTTTCAGACCCTGAAAAGCACATTTTGGCCATAAAAACTGAAAATGTCCCCTGCAACCAAACAAACTGTCGGAGACACAAATCTACAATGGACATAGTGTAAAATGGTCCAATTCAAGTAAGTTATTCATTTGGCATCATTCGAAGTGATAGAAATCAAGTTTTAATGAAAATTATCATATTCGGCCAAAACATGCTTTTCAACCCCTGAAAAGCACATTTTGGCCATAAAAACTGAAAATGTCCCCTGCAACCAAACGAACTGTCGGAGACACAAATCTACAATGGACATAGTGTAAAATGGTCCAATTCAAGTAGGTTATTCATTTGGCATCATTCGAAGTGATAGAAATCAAGTTTTAATGAAAATTATCATACTCGGCCAAAACATGCTTTTCAGCCCCTGAAAAGCACATTTTGGCCATAAAAACTTAATATGTCCCCTGCAACCAAACGAACTGTCAGAGACACAAATCTACAATGGACATAGTGTAAAATGGTCCAATTCAAGTAAGTTATTCATTTGGCATCATTCGAAGTGATAGAAATCAAGTTTTAATGAAAATTATCATATTCGGCCAAAACATGCTTTTCAGCCCCTGAAAAGCACATTTTGGCCATAAAAACTGAATATGTCCCCTGCAACCAAACGAACTGTCAGACACACAAATCTACAATGGACATAGTGTAAAATGGTCCAATTCAAGTAAGTTATTCATTTGGCATCATTCAAATGGATAGAAATCAAGTTTTAATGAAAATTATCATACTCGGCCAAAACATGCTTTTCAGCCCCTGAAAAGCACATTTTGGCCATAAAAACTGAAAATGTCCCCTGCAACCAAACAAACTGTCGGAGACACAAATCTACAATGGACATAGTGTAAAATGGTCCTTTTCAAGTAAGTTATTCATTTGGCATCATTCGAAGTGATAGAAATCAAGTTTTAATGAAAATTATCATATTCGGCCAAAACATGCTTTTCAGCCCCTGAAAAGCACATTTTGGCCATAAAAACTGAAAATGTCCCCTGCAACCAAACGAACTGTCGGAGACACAAATCTACAATGGACATAGTGTAAAATGGTCCAATTCAAGTAAGTTATTCATTTGGCATCAATCGAAGTGATAGAAATCAAGTTTTAATGAAAATTATCAAACTCGGCCAAAACATGCTTTTCAGCCCCTGAAAAGCACATTTTGGCCATAAAAACTGAATATGTCCCCTGCAACCAAACGAACTGTCAGAGATACAAATCTACAATGGACATAGTGTAAAATGGTCCAATTCAAGTAAATTATTCATTTGGCATCATTCGAAGTGATAGAAATTAAGTTTTAATGAAAATTATCAAACTCGGCCAAAACATGCTTTTCAGCCCCTGAAAAGCACATTTTGGCCATAAAAACTGAATATGTCCCCTGCAACCAAACGAACTGTCAGAGACACAAATCTACAATGGACATAGTGTAAAATGGTCCAATTCAAGTAAGTTATTCATTTGGCATCATTCAAATGGATAGAAATCAAGTTTTAATGAAAATTATCATACTCGGCCAAAACATGCTTTTCAGCCCCTGAAAAGCACATTTTGGCCATAAAAACTGAAAATGTCCCCTGCAACCAAACAAACTGTCGGAGACACAAATCTACAATGGACATAGTGTAAAATGGTCCAATTCAAGTAAGTTATTCATTTGGCATCATTCGAAGTGATAGAAATCAAGTTTTAATGAAAATTATCATATTCGGCCAAAACATGCTTTTCAGCCCCTGAAAAGCACATTTTGGCCATAAAAACTGAAAATGTCCCCTGCAACCAAACGAACTGTCGGAGACACAAATCTACAATGGACATAGTGTAAAATGGTCCAATTCAAGTAAGTTATTCATTTGGCATCAATCGAAGTGATAGAAATCAAGTTTTAATGAAAATTATCAAACTCGGCCAAAACATGCTTTTCAGCCCCTGAAAAGCACATTTTGGCCATAAAAACTGAATATGTCCCCTGCAACCAAACGAACTGTCAGAGACACAAATCTACAATGGACATAGTGTAAAATGGTCCAATTCAAGTAAATTATTCATTTGGCATCATTCGAAATGATAGAAATCAAGTTTTAATGAAAATTATCATACTCGGCCAAAACATGCTTTTCAGCCTCTGAAAAGCACATTTTGGCCATTAAACTGAAAATGTCCCCTGCAACCAAACGAACTGTCGGAGACACAAATCTACAATGGACATAGTGTAAAATGGTCCAATTCAAGTAAGTTATTCATTTGGCATCAATCGAAGTGATAGAAATCAAGTTTTAATGAAAATTATCAAACTCGGCCAAAACATGCTTTTCAGCCCCTGAAAAGCACATTTTGGCCATAAAAACTGAATATGTCCCCTGCAACCAAACGAACTGTCAGAGACAAAAATCTACAATGGACATAGTGTAAAATGGTCCAATTCAAGTAAGTTATTCATTTGGCATCATTCAAATGGATAGAAATCAAGTTTTAATGAAAATTATCATACTCGGCCAAAACATGCTTTTCAGCCCCTGAAAAGCACATTTTGGCCATAAACACTGAAAATGTCCCCTCAACCAAACAAACTGTCGGAGACACAAATCTACAATGGACATAGTGTAAAATGGTCCAATTCAAGTAAGTTATTCATTTGGCATCATTCGAAGTGATAGAAATCAAGTTTTAAAGAAAATTATCATATTCGGCCAAAACATGCTTTTCAGCCCCTGAAAAGCACATTTTGGCCATAAAAACTGAATATGTCCCCTGCAACAAAACGAACTGTCAGAGACACAAATCTACAATGGACATAGTGTAAAATGGTCAAATTCAAGTAAGTTATTCATTTGGCATCATTCGAAGTGATAGAAATTAAGTTTTAATGAAAATTATCATACTCTGCCAAAACATGCTTTTCAGCCTCTGAAAAGCACATTTTGGCCATAAAAACTGAAAATGTCCCCTGCAACCAAACGAACTGTCAGAGACACAAATCTACAATGGACATAGTGTAAAATGGTCCAATTCAAGTAAGTTATTCATTTGGCATCATTCGAAGTGATAGAAATCAAGTTTTAATGAAAATTATCATACTCGGCCAAAACATGCTTTTCAGCCCCTGAAAAGCACATTTTGGTCATAAAAACTGAATATGTCCCCTGCAACCAAACGAACTGTCAGAGACACAAATCTACAATGGACATAGTGTAAAATGGTCCAATTCAAGTAAGATATTCATTTGGCATCATTCGAATGGATAGAAATCAAGTTTTAATGAAAATTATCATATTCTTCCAAAACGTGCTTTTCAGCCCCTGAAAAGCACATTTTGGCCATAAAAACTGAATATGTCCCCTGCAACCAAACGAACTGTCGGAGACACAAATCTACAATGGACATAGTGTAAAATGGTCCAATTCAAGTAAGTTATTCATTTGGCATCATTCGAAGTGATAGAAATCAAGTTTTAATGAAAATTATCATATTCGGCCAAAACATGCTTTTCAGCCCCTGAAAAGCACATTTTGGCCATAAAAACTGAATATGTCCCCTGCAACCAAACGAACTGTCAGAGACACAAATCTACAATGGACATAGTGTAAAATGGTCCAATTCAAGTAAGTTATTCATTTGGCATCATTCAAATGGATAGAAATCAAGTTTTAATGAAAATTATCATACTCGGCCAAAACATGCTTTTCAGCCCCTGAAAAGCACATTTTGGCCATAAAAACTGAAAATGTCCCCTGCAACCAAACAAACTGTCGGAGACACAAATCTACAATGGACATAGTGTAAAATGGTCCAATTCAAGTAAGTTATTCATTTGGCATCATTCGAAGTGATAGAAATCAAGTTTTAATGAAAATTATCATATTCGGCCAAAACATGCTTTTCAGCCCCTGAAAAGCACATTTTGGCCATAAAAACTGAAAATGTCCCCTGCAACCAAACAAACTGTCGGAGACACAAATCTACAATGGACATAGTGTAAAATGGTCCAATTCAAGTAAGTTATTCATTTGGCATCATTCGAAGTGATAGAAATCAAGTTTTAATGAAAATTATCATATTCGGCCAAAACATGCTTTTCAGCCCCTGAAAAGCACATTTTGGCCATAAAAACTGAATATGTCCCCTGCAACCAAACGAACTGTCAGAGACACAAATCTACAATGGACATAGTGTAAAATGGTCCAATTCAAGTAAGTTATTCATTTGGCATCATTCGAAGTGATAGAAATCAAGTTTTAATGAAAATTATCATACTCGGCCAAAACATGCTTTTCAGCCCCTGAAAAGCACATTTTGGCCATAAAAACTGAATATGTCCCCTGCAACCAAACGAACTGTCAGAGAAACAAATCTACAATGGACATAGTGTAAAATGGTCCAATTCAAGTAAGATATTCATTTGGCATCATTCGAATGGATAGAAATCAAGTTTTAATGAAAATTATCATACTCGGCCAAAACATGCTTTTCAGCCCCTGAAAAGCACATTTTGGCCATAAAAACTGAAAATGTCCCCTGCAACCAAACAAACTGTCGGAGACACAAATCTACAATGGACATAGTGTAAAATGGTCCAATTCAAGTAAGTTATTCATTTGGCATCATTCGAAGTGATAGAAATCAAGTTTTAATGAAAATTATCATATTCGGCCAAAACATGCTTTTCAGCCCCTGAAAAGCACATTTTGGCCATAAAAACTGAAAATGTCCCCTGCAACCAAACGAACTGTCGGAGACACAAATCTACAATGGACATAGTGTAAAATGGTCCAATTCAAGTAAGTTATTCATTTGGCATCATTCGAAGTGATAGAAATCAAGTTTTAATGAAAATTATCAAACTCGGCCAAAACGTGCTTTTCAGCCCCTGAAAAGCACATTTTGGCCATAAAAACTGAATATGTCCCCTGCAACCAAACGAACTGTCAGAGATACAAATCTACAATGGACATAGTGTAAAATGGTCCAATTCAAGTAAATTATTCATTTGGCATCATTCGAAGTGATAGAAATTAAGTTTTAATGAAAATTATCAAACTCGGCCAAAACATGCTTTTCAGCCCCTGAAAAGCACATTTTGGCCATAAAAAACTGAATATGTCCCCTGCAACCAAACGAACTGTCAGAGACACAAATCTACAATGGACATAGTGTAAAATGGTCCAATTCAAGTAAGTTATTCATTTGGCATCATTCAAATGGATAGAAATCAAGTTTTAATGAAAATTATCATACTCGGCCAAAACATGCTTTTCAGCCCCTGAAAAGCACATTTTGGCCATAAAAACTGAATATGTCCCCTGCAACCAAACGAACTGTCAGAGACACAAATCTACAATGGACATAGTGTAAAATGGTCCAATTCAAGTAAGTTATTCATTTGGCATCATTCGAAGTGATAAAAATCAAGTTTTAATGAAAATTATCATACTCGGCCAAAACATGCTTTTCAGCCCCTGAAAAGCACATTTTGGCCATAAAAACTGAATATGTCCCCTGCAACCAAACGAACTGTCAGAGAAACAAATCTACAATGGACATAGTGTAAAATGGTCCAATTCAAGTAAGATATTCATTTGGCATCATTCGAATGGATAGAAATCAAGTTTTAATGAAAATTATCATACTCGGCCAAAACATGCTTTTCAGCCCCTGAAAAGCACATTTTGGCCATAAAAACTGAAAATGTCCCCTGCAACCAAACAAACTGTCGGAGACACAAATCTACAATGGACATAGTGTAAAATGGTCCAATTCAAGTAAGTTATTCATTTGGCATCATTCGAAGTGATAGAAATCAAGTTTTAATGAAAATTATCATATTCGGCCAAAACATGCTTTTCAGCCCCTGAAAAGCACATTTTGGCCATAAAAACTGAATATGTCCCCTGCAACCAAACGAACTGTCAGAGACACAAATCTACAATGGACATAGTGTAAAATGGTCCAATTCAAGTAAGTTATTCATTTGGCATCATTCGAAGTGATAGAAATCAAGTTTTAATGAAAATTATCATACTCGGCCAAAACATGCTTTTCAGCCCCTGAAAAGCACATTTTGGCCATAAAAACTGAATATGTCCCCTGCAACCAAACGAACTGTCAGAGAAACAAATCTACAATGGACATAGTGTAAAATGGTCCAATTCAAGTAAGATATTCATTTGGCATCATTCGAATGGATAGAAATCAAGTTTTAATGAAAATTATCATACTCGGCCAAAACATGCTTTTCAGCCCCTGAAAAGCACATTTTGGCCATAAAAACTGAAAATGTCCCCTGCAACCAAACAAACTGTCGGAGACACAAATCTACAATGGACATAGTGTAAAATGGTCCAATTCAAGTAAGTTATTCATTTGGCATCATTCAAATGGATAGAAATCAAGTTTTAATGAAAATTATCATACTCGGCCAAAACATGCTTTTCAGCCCCTGAAAAGCACATTTTGGCCATAAAAACTGAAAATGTCCCCTGCAACCAAACAAACTGTCGGAGACACAAATCTACAATGGACATAGTGTAAAATGGTCCAATTCAAGTAAGTTATTCATTTGGCATCATTCGAAGTGATAGAAATCAAGTTTTAATGAAAATTATCATATTCGGCCAAAACATGCTTTTCAGCCCCTGAAAAGCACATTTTGGCCATAAAAACTGAATATGTCCCCTGCAACCAAACGAACTGTCAGAGACACAAATCTACAATGGACATAGTGTAAAATGGTCCAATTCAAGTAAGTTATTCATTTGGCATCATTCGAAGTGATAGAAATCAAGTTTTAATGAAAATTATCATACTCGGCCAAAACATGCTTTTCAGCCCCTGAAAAGCACATTTTGGTCCATAAAAACTGAATATGTCCCCTGCAACCAAACGAACTGTCAGAGAAACAAATCTACAATGGACATAGTGTAAAATGGTCCAATTCAAGTAAGATATTCATTTGGCATCATTCGAATGGATAGAAATCAAGTTTTAATGAAAATTATCATACTCGGCCAAAACATGCTTTTCAGCCCCTGAAAAGCACATTTTGGCCATAAAAACTGAAAATGTCCCCTGCAACCAAACAAACTGTCGGAGACACAAATCTACAATGGACATAGTGTAAAATGGTCCAATTCAAGTAAGTTATTCATTTGGCATCATTCGAAGTGATAGAAATCAAGTTTTAATGAAAATTATCATATTCGGCCAAAACATGCTTTTCAGCCCCTGAAAAGCACATTTTGGCCATAAAAACTGAAAATGTCCCCTGCAACCAAACGAACTGTCGGAGACACAAATCTACAATGGACATAGTGTAAAATGGTCCAATTCAAGTAAGTTATTCATTTGGCATCATTCGAAGTGATAGAAATCAAGTTTTAATGAAAATTATCAAACTCGGCCAAAACATGCTTTTCAGCCCCTGAAAAGCACATTTTGGCCATAAAAACTTAATATGTCCCCTGCAACCAAACGAACTGTCAGAGACACAAATCTACAATGGACATAGTGTAAAATGGTCCAATTCAAGTAAGTTATTCATTTGGCATCATTCAAATGGATAGAAATCAAGTTTTAATGAAAATTATCATACTCGGCCAAAACATGCTTTTCAGCCCCTGAAAAGCACATTTTGGCCATAAAAACTGAATATGTCCCCTGCAACCAAACGAACTGTCAGAGACACAAATCTACAATGGACATAGTGTAAAATTGTCCAATTCAAGTAAGTTATTCATTTGGCATCATTCAAATGGATAGAAATCAAGTTTTAATGAAAATTATCATACTCGGCCAAAACATGCTTTTCAGCCCCTGAAAAGCACATTTTGGCCATAAAAACTGAAAATGTCCCCTGCAACCAAACGAACTGTCGGAGACACAAATCTACAATGGACATAGTGTAAAATGGTCCAATTCAAGTAAGTTATTCATTTGGCATCATTCGAAGTGATAGAAATCAAGTTTTAATGAAAATTATCAAACTCGGCCAAAACGTGCTTTTCAGCCCCTGAAAAGCACATTTTGGCCATAAAAACTGAATATGTCCCCTGCAACCAAACGAACTGTCAGAGATACAAATCTACAATGGACATAGTGTAAAATGGTCCAATTCAAGTAAATTATTCATTTGGCATCATTCGAAGTGATAGAAATTAAGTTTTAATGAAAATTATCAAACTCGGCCAAAACATGCTTTTCAGCCCCTGAAAAGCACATTTTGGCCATAAAAAACTGAATATGTCCCCTGCAACCAAACGAACTGTCAGAGACACAAATCTACAATGGACATAGTGTAAAATGGTCCAATTCAAGTAAGTTATTCATTTGGCATCATTCAAATGGATAGAAATCAAGTTTTAATGAAAATTATCATACTCGGCCAAAACATGCTTTTCAGCCCCTGAAAAGCACATTTTGGCCATAAAAACTGAATATGTCCCCTGCAACCAAACGAACTGTCAGAGACACAAATCTACAATGGACATAGTGTAAAATGGTCCAATTCAAGTAAGTTATTCATTTGGCATCATTCGAAGTGATAGAAATCAAGTTTTAATGAAAATTATCATACTCGGCCAAAACATGCTTTTCAGCCCCTGAAAAGCACATTTTGGCCATAAAAACTGAATATGTCCCCTGCAACCAAACGAACTGTCAGAGAAACAAATCTACAATGGACATAGTGTAAAATGGTCCAATTCAAGTAAGATATTCATTTGGCATCATTCGAATGGATAGAAATCAAGTTTTAATGAAAATTATCATACTCGGCCAAAACATGCTTTTCAGCCCCTGAAAAGCACATTTTGGCCATAAAAACTGAAAATGTCCCCTGCAACCAAACAAACTGTCGGAGACACAAATCTACAATGGACATAGTGTAAAATGGTCCAATTCAAGTAAGTTATTCATTTGGCATCATTCGAAGTGATAGAAATCAAGTTTTAATGAAAATTATCATATTCGGCCAAAACATGCTTTTCAGCCCCTGAAAAGCACATTTTGGCCATAAAAACTGAATATGTCCCCTGCAACCAAACGAACTGTCAGAGACACAAATCTACAATGGACATAGTGTAAAATGGTCCAATTCAAGTAAGTTATTCATTTGGCATCATTCGAAGTGATAGAAATCAAGTTTTAATGAAAATTATCATACTCGGCCAAAACATGCTTTTCAGCCCCTGAAAAGCACATTTTGGCCATAAAAACTGAATATGTCCCCTGCAACCAAACGAACTGTCAGAGAAACAAATCTACAATGGACATAGTGTAAAATGGTCCAATTCAAGTAAGATATTCATTTGGCATCATTCGAATGGATAGAAATCAAGTTTTAATGAAAATTATCATACTCGGCCAAAACATGCTTTTCAGCCCCTGAAAAGCACATTTTGGCCATAAAAACTGAAAATGTCCCCTGCAACCAAACAAACTGTCGGAGACACAAATCTACAATGGACATAGTGTAAAATGGTCCAATTCAAGTAAGTTATTCATTTGGCATCATTCAAATGGATAGAAATCAAGTTTTAATGAAAATTATCATACTCGGCCAAAACATGCTTTTCAGCCCCTGAAAAGCACATTTTGGCCATAAAAACTGAAAATGTCCCCTGCAACCAAACAAACTGTCGGAGACACAAATCTACAATGGACATAGTGTAAAATGGTCCAATTCAAGTAAGTTATTCATTTGGCATCATTCGAAGTGATAGAAATCAAGTTTTAATGAAAATTATCATATTCGGCCAAAACATGCTTTTCAGCCCCTGAAAAGCACATTTTGGCCATAAAAACTGAATATGTCCCCTGCAACCAAACGAACTGTCAGAGACACAAATCTACAATGGACATAGTGTAAAATGGTCCAATTCAAGTAAGTTATTCATTTGGCATCATTCGAAGTGATAGAAATCAAGTTTTAATGAAAATTATCATACTCGGCCAAAACATGCTTTTCAGCCCCTGAAAAGCACATTTTGGCCATAAAAACTGAATATGTCCCCTGCAACCAAACGAACTGTCAGAGAAACAAATCTACAATGGACATAGTGTAAAATGGTCCAATTCAAGTAAGATATTCATTTGGCATCATTCGAATGGATAGAAATCAAGTTTTAATGAAAATTATCATACTCGGCCAAAACATGCTTTTCAGCCCCTGAAAAGCACATTTTGGCCATAAAAACTGAAAATGTCCCCTGCAACCAAACAAACTGTCGGAGACACAAATCTACAATGGACATAGTGTAAAATGGTCCAATTCAAGTAAGTTATTCATTTGGCATCATTCGAAGTGATAGAAATCAAGTTTTAATGAAAATTATCATATTCGGCCAAAACATGCTTTTCAGCCCCTGAAAAGCACATTTTGGCCATAAAAACTGAAAATGTCCCCTGCAACCAAACGAACTGTCGGAGACACAAATCTACAATGGACATAGTGTAAAATGGTCCAATTCAAGTAAGTTATTCATTTGGCATCATTCGAAGTGATAGAAATCAAGTTTTAATGAAAATTATCAAACTCGGCCAAAACATGCTTTTCAGCCCCTGAAAAGCACATTTTGGCCATAAAAACTTAATATGTCCCCTGCAACCAAACGAACTGTCAGAGACACAAATCTACAATGGACATAGTGTAAAATGGTCCAATTCAAGTAAGTTATTCATTTGGCATCATTCAAATGGATAGAAATCAAGTTTTAATGAAAATTATCATACTCGGCCAAAACATGCTTTTCAGCCCCTGAAAAGCACATTTTGGCCATAAAAACTGAATATGTCCCCTGCAACCAAACGAACTGTCAGAGACACAAATCTACAATGGACATAGTGTAAAATTGTCCAATTCAAGTAAGTTATTCATTTGGCATCATTCAAATGGATAGAAATCAAGTTTTAATGAAAATTATCATACTCGGCCAAAACATGCTTTTCAGCCCCTGAAAAGCACATTTTGGCCATAAAAACTGAAAATGTCCCCTGCAACCAAACGAACTGTCGGAGACACAAATCTACAATGGACATAGTGTAAAATGGTCCAATTCAAGTAAGTTATTCATTTGGCATCATTCGAAGTGATAGAAATCAAGTTTTAATGAAAATTATCATACTCGGCCAAAACATGCTTTTCAGCCCCTGAAAAGCACATTTTGGCCATAAAAACTTAATATGTCCCCTGCAACCAAACGAACTGTCAGAGACACAAATCTACAATGGACATAGTGTAAAATGGTCCAATTCAAGTAAGTTATTCATTTGGCATCATTCGAAGTGATAGAAATCAAGTTTTAATGAAAATTATCATATTCGGCCAAAACATGCTTTTCAGCCCCTGAAAAGCACATTTTGGCCATAAAAACTGAATATGTCCCCTGCAACCAAACGAACTGTCAGAGACACAAATCTACAATGGACATAGTGTAAAATGGTCCAATTCAAGTAAGTTATTCATTTGGCATCATTCAAATGGATAGAAATCAAGTTTTAATGAAAATTATCATACTCGGCCAAAACATGCTTTTCAGCCCCTGAAAAGCACATTTTGGCCATAAAAACTGAAAATGTCCCCTGCAACCAAACAAACTGTCGGAGACACAAATCTACAATGGACATAGTGTAAAATGGTCCAAT
This sequence comes from Stigmatopora argus, assembly GCF_051989625.1. Taxonomy (NCBI): domain Eukaryota; kingdom Metazoa; phylum Chordata; class Actinopteri; order Syngnathiformes; family Syngnathidae; genus Stigmatopora; species Stigmatopora argus. The sequence continues at coordinate 22,271 of NC_135399.1, forward strand.
TCAAGTAAGTTATTCATTTGGCATCATTCGAAGTGATAGAAATCAAGTTTTAATGAAAATTATCATATTCGGCCAAAACATGCTTTTCAGCCCCTGAAAAGCACATTTTGGCCATAAAAACTGAATATGTCCCCTGCAACCAAACGAACTGTCAGAGATACAAATCTACAATGGACATAGTGTAAAATGGTCCAATTCAAGTAAATTATTCATTTGGCATCATTCGAAGTGATAGAAATTAAGTTTTAATGAAAATTATCAAACTCGGCCAAAACATGCTTTTCAGCCCCTGAAAAGCACATTTTGGCCATAAAAACTGAATATGTCCCCTGCAACCAAACGAACTGTCAGAGACACAAATCTACAATGGACATAGTGTAAAATGGTCCAATTCAAGTAAGTTATTCATTTGGCATCATTCAAATGGATAGAAATCAAGTTTTAATGAAAATTATCATACTCGGCCAAAACATGCTTTTCAGCCCCTGAAAAGCACATTTTGGCCATAAAAACTGAAAATGTCCCCTGCAACCAAACAAACTGTCGGAGACACAAATCTACAATGGACATAGTGTAAAATGGTCCAATTCAAGTAAGTTATTCATTTGGCATCATTCGAAGTGATAGAAATCAAGTTTTAATGAAAATTATCATATTCGGCCAAAACATGCTTTTCAGCCCCTGAAAAGCACATTTTGGCCATAAAAACTGAATATGTCCCCTGCAACCAAACGAACTGTCAGAGACACAAATCTACAATGGACATAGTGTAAAATGGTCCAATTCAAGTAAGTTATTCATTTGGCATCATTCGAAGTGATAGAAATCAAGTTTTAAAGAAAATTATCATATTCGGCCAAAACATGCTTTTCAGCCCCTGAAAAGCACATTTTGGCCATAAAAACTGAATATGTCCCCTGCAACAAAACGAACTGTCAGAGACACAAATCTACAATGGACATAGTGTAAAATGGTCAAATTCAAGTAAGTTATTCATTTGGCATCATTCGAAGTGATAGAAATTAAGTTTTAATGAAAATTATCATACTCTGCCAAAACATGCTTTTCAGCCTCTGAAAAGCACATTTTGGCCATAAAAACTGAAAATGTCCCCTGCAACCAAACGAACTGTCAGAGACACAAATCTACAATGGACATAGTGTAAAATGGTCCAATTCAAGTAAGTTATTCATTTGGCATCATTCGAAGTGATAGAAATCAAGTTTTAATGAAAATTATCATACTCGGCCAAAACATGCTTTTCAGCCCCTGAAAAGCACATTTTGGTCATAAAAACTGAATATGTCCCCTGCAACCAAACGAACTGTCAGAGACACAAATCTACAATGGACATAGTGTAAAATGGTCCAATTCAAGTAAGATATTCATTTGGCATCATTCGAATGGATAGAAATCAAGTTTTAATGAAAATTATCATATTCTTCCAAAACGTGCTTTTCAGCCCCTGAAAAGCACATTTTGGCCATAAAAACTGAAAATGTCCCCTGCAACCAAACGAACTGTCGGAGACACAAATCTACAATGGACATAGTGTAAAATGGTCCAATTCAAGTAAGTTATTCATTTGGCATCATTCGAAGTGATAGAAATTAAGTTTTAATGAAAATTATCATACTCGGCCAAAACATGCTTTTCAGCCCCTGAAAAGCACATTTTGGCCATAAAAACTGAAAATGTCCCCTGCAACCAAACAAACTGTCAGAGACACAAATCTACAATGGACATAGTGTAAAATGGTCCAATTCTAGTAAGTTATTCATTTGGCATCATTCGAAGTGATAGAAATCAAGTTTTAATGAAAATTATCATATTCGGCCAAAACATGCTTTTCAGCCCCTGAAAAGCACATTTTGGCCATAAAAACTGAATATGTCCCCTGCAACCAAACGAACTGTCAGAGACACAAATCTACAATGGACATAGTGTAAAATGGTCCAATTCAAGTAAGTTATTCATTTGGCATCATTCGAAGTGATAGAAATCAAGTTTTAATGAAAATTATCATATTCGGCCAAAACATGCTTTTCAGCCCCTGAAAAGCACATTTTGGCCATAAAAACTGAATATGTCCCCTGCAACCAAACGAACTGTCAGAGACACAAATCTACAATGGACATAGTGTAAAATGGTCCAATTCAAGTAAGTTATTCATTTGGCATCATTCAAATGGATAGAAATCAAGTTTTAATGAAAATTATCATACTCGGCCAAAACATGCTTTTCAGCCCCTGAAAAGCACATTTTGGCCATAAAAACTGAAAATGTCCCCTGCAACCAAACAAACTGTCGGAGACACAAATCTACAATGGACATAGTGTAAAATGGTCCAATTCAAGTAAGTTATTCATTTGGCATCATTCGAAGTGATAGAAATCAAGTTTTAATGAAAATTATCATATTCGGCCAAAACATGCTTTTCAGCCCCTGAAAAGCACATTTTGGCCATAAAAACTGAAAATGTCCCCTGCAACCAAACAAACTGTCGGAGACACAAATCTACAATGGACATAGTGTAAAATGGTCCAATTCAAGTAAGTTATTCATTTGGCATCATTCGAAGTGATAGAAATCAAGTTTTAATGAAAATTATCATATTCGGCCAAAACATGCTTTTCAGCCCCTGAAAAGCACATTTTGGCCATAAAAACTGAATATGTCCCCTGCAACCAAACGAACTGTCAGAGACACAAATCTACAATGGACATAGTGTAAAATGGTCCAATTCAAGTAAGTTATTCATTTGGCATCATTCGAAGTGATAGAAATCAAGTTTTAATGAAAATTATCATACTCGGCCAAAACATGCTTTTCAGCCCCTGAAAAGCACATTTTGGCCATAAAAACTGAATATGTCCCCTGCAACCAAACGAACTGTCAGAGAAACAAATCTACAATGGACATAGTGTAAAATGGTCCAATTCAAGTAAGATATTCATTTGGCATCATTCGAATGGATAGAAATCAAGTTTTAATGAAAATTATCATACTCGGCCAAAACATGCTTTTCAGCCCCTGAAAAGCACATTTTGGCCATAAAAACTGAAAATGTCCCCTGCAACCAAACAAACTGTCGGAGACACAAATCTACAATGGACATAGTGTAAAATGGTCCAATTCAAGTAAGTTATTCATTTGGCATCATTCGAAGTGATAGAAATCAAGTTTTAATGAAAATTATCATATTCGGCCAAAACATGCTTTTCAGCCCCTGAAAAGCACATTTTGGCCATAAAAACTGAAAATGTCCCCTGCAACCAAACGAACTGTCGGAGACACAAATCTACAATGGACATAGTGTAAAATGGTCCAATTCAAGTAAGTTATTCATTTGGCATCATTCGAAGTGATAGAAATCAAGTTTTAATGAAAATTATCAAACTCGGCCAAAACGTGCTTTTCAGCCCCTGAAAAGCACATTTTGGCCATAAAAACTGAATATGTCCCCTGCAACCAAACGAACTGTCAGAGATACAAATCTACAATGGACATAGTGTAAAATGGTCCAATTCAAGTAAATTATTCATTTGGCATCATTCGAAGTGATAGAAATTAAGTTTTAATGAAAATTATCAAACTCGGCCAAAACATGCTTTTCAGCCCCTGAAAAGCACATTTTGGCCATAAAAAACTGAATATGTCCCCTGCAACCAAACGAACTGTCAGAGACACAAATCTACAATGGACATAGTGTAAAATGGTCCAATTCAAGTAAGTTATTCATTTGGCATCATTCAAATGGATAGAAATCAAGTTTTAATGAAAATTATCATACTCGGCCAAAACATGCTTTTCAGCCCCTGAAAAGCACATTTTGGCCATAAAAACTGAATATGTCCCCTGCAACCAAACGAACTGTCAGAGACACAAATCTACAATGGACATAGTGTAAAATGGTCCAATTCAAGTAAGTTATTCATTTGGCATCATTCGAAGTGATAGAAATCAAGTTTTAATGAAAATTATCATACTCGGCCAAAACATGCTTTTCAGCCCCTGAAAAGCACATTTTGGCCATAAAAACTGAATATGTCCCCTGCAACCAAACGAACTGTCAGAGAAACAAATCTACAATGGACATAGTGTAAAATGGTCCAATTCAAGTAAGATATTCATTTGGCATCATTCGAATGGATAGAAATCAAGTTTTAATGAAAATTATCATACTCGGCCAAAACATGCTTTTCAGCCCCTGAAAAGCACATTTTGGCCATAAAAACTGAAAATGTCCCCTGCAACCAAACAAACTGTCGGAGACACAAATCTACAATGGACATAGTGTAAAATGGTCCAATTCAAGTAAGTTATTCATTTGGCATCATTCGAAGTGATAGAAATCAAGTTTTAATGAAAATTATCATATTCGGCCAAAACATGCTTTTCAGCCCCTGAAAAGCACATTTTGGCCATAAAAACTGAATATGTCCCCTGCAACCAAACGAACTGTCAGAGACACAAATCTACAATGGACATAGTGTAAAATGGTCCAATTCAAGTAAGTTATTCATTTGGCATCATTCGAAGTGATAGAAATCAAGTTTTAATGAAAATTATCATACTCGGCCAAAACATGCTTTTCAGCCCCTGAAAAGCACATTTTGGCCATAAAAACTGAATATGTCCCCTGCAACCAAACGAACTGTCAGAGAAACAAATCTACAATGGACATAGTGTAAAATGGTCCAATTCAAGTAAGATATTCATTTGGCATCATTCGAATGGATAGAAATCAAGTTTTAATGAAAATTATCATACTCGGCCAAAACATGCTTTTCAGCCCCTGAAAAGCACATTTTGGCCATAAAAACTGAAAATGTCCCCTGCAACCAAACAAACTGTCGGAGACACAAATCTACAATGGACATAGTGTAAAATGGTCCAATTCAAGTAAGTTATTCATTTGGCATCATTCAAATGGATAGAAATCAAGTTTTAATGAAAATTATCATACTCGGCCAAAACATGCTTTTCAGCCCCTGAAAAGCACATTTTGGCCATAAAAACTGAAAATGTCCCCTGCAACCAAACAAACTGTCGGAGACACAAATCTACAATGGACATAGTGTAAAATGGTCCAATTCAAGTAAGTTATTCATTTGGCATCATTCGAAGTGATAGAAATCAAGTTTTAATGAAAATTATCATATTCGGCCAAAACATGCTTTTCAGCCCCTGAAAAGCACATTTTGGCCATAAAAACTGAATATGTCCCCTGCAACCAAACGAACTGTCAGAGACACAAATCTACAATGGACATAGTGTAAAATGGTCCAATTCAAGTAAGTTATTCATTTGGCATCATTCGAAGTGATAGAAATCAAGTTTTAATGAAAATTATCATACTCGGCCAAAACATGCTTTTCAGCCCCTGAAAAGCACATTTTGGCCATAAAAACTGAATATGTCCCCTGCAACCAAACGAACTGTCAGAGAAACAAATCTACAATGGACATAGTGTAAAATGGTCCAATTCAAGTAAGATATTCATTTGGCATCATTCGAATGGATAGAAATCAAGTTTTAATGAAAATTATCATACTCGGCCAAAACATGCTTTTCAGCCCCTGAAAAGCACATTTTGGCCATAAAAACTGAAAATGTCCCCTGCAACCAAACAAACTGTCGGAGACACAAATCTACAATGGACATAGTGTAAAATGGTCCAATTCAAGTAAGTTATTCATTTGGCATCATTCGAAGTGATAGAAATCAAGTTTTAATGAAAATTATCATATTCGGCCAAAACATGCTTTTCAGCCCCTGAAAAGCACATTTTGGCCATAAAAACTGAAAATGTCCCCTGCAACCAAACGAACTGTCGGAGACACAAATCTACAATGGACATAGTGTAAAATGGTCCAATTCAAGTAAGTTATTCATTTGGCATCATTCGAAGTGATAGAAATCAAGTTTTAATGAAAATTATCAAACTCGGCCAAAACATGCTTTTCAGCCCCTGAAAAGCACATTTTGGCCATAAAAACTTAATATGTCCCCTGCAACCAAACGAACTGTCAGAGACACAAATCTACAATGGACATAGTGTAAAATGGTCCAATTCAAGTAAGTTATTCATTTGGCATCATTCAAATGGATAGAAATCAAGTTTTAATGAAAATTATCATACTCGGCCAAAACATGCTTTTCAGCCCCTGAAAAGCACATTTTGGCCATAAAAACTGAATATGTCCCCTGCAACCAAACGAACTGTCAGAGACACAAATCTACAATGGACATAGTGTAAAATTGTCCAATTCAAGTAAGTTATTCATTTGGCATCATTCAAATGGATAGAAATCAAGTTTTAATGAAAATTATCATACTCGGCCAAAACATGCTTTTCAGCCCCTGAAAAGCACATTTTGGCCATAAAAACTGAAAATGTCCCCTGCAACCAAACGAACTGTTGGAGACACAAATCTACAATGGACATAGTGTAAAATGGTCCAATTCAAGTAAGTTATTCATTTGGCATCATTCGAAGTGATAGAAATCAAGTTTTAATGAAAATTATCATACTCGGCCAAAACATGCTTTTCAGCCCCTGAAAAGCACATTTTGGCCATAAAAACTTAATATGTCCCCTGCAACCAAACGAACTGTCAGAGACACAAATCTACAATGGACATAGTGTAAAATGGTCCAATTCAAGTAAGTTATTCATTTGGCATCATTCGAAGTGATAGAAATCAAGTTTTAATGAAAATTATCATATTCGGCCAAAACATGCTTTTCAGCCCCTGAAAAGCACATTTTGGCCATAAAAACTGAATATGTCCCCTGCAACCAAACGAACTGTCAGAGACACAAATCTACAATGGACATAGTGTAAAATGGTCCAATTCAAGTAAGTTATTCATTTGGCATCATTCAAATGGATAGAAATCAAGTTTTAATGAAAATTATCATACTCGGCCAAAACATGCTTTTCAGCCCCTGAAAAGCACATTTTGGCCATAAAAACTGAAAATGTCCCCTGCAACCAAACAAACTGTCGGAGACACAAATCTACAATGGACATAGTGTAAAATGGTCCAATTCAAGTAAGTTATTCATTTGGCATCATTCGAAGTGATAGAAATCAAGTTTTAATGAAAATTATCATATTCGGCCAAAACATGCTTTTCAGCCCCTGAAAAGCACATTTTGGCCATAAAAACTGAATATGTCCCCTGCAACCAAACGAACTGTCAGAGATACAAATCTACAATGGACATAGTGTAAAATGGTCCAATTCAAGTAAATTATTCATTTGGCATCATTCGAAGTGATAGAAATTAAGTTTTAATGAAAATTATCAAACTCGGCCAAAACATGCTTTTCAGCCCCTGAAAAGCACATTTTGGCCATAAAAACTGAATATGTCCCCTGCAACCAAACGAACTGTCAGAGACACAAATCTACAATGGACATAGTGTAAAATGGTCCAATTCAAGTAAGTTATTCATTTGGCATCATTCAAATGGATAGAAATCAAGTTTTAATGAAAATTATCATACTCGGCCAAAACATGCTTTTCAGCCCCTGAAAAGCACATTTTGGCCATAAAAACTGAATATGTCCCCTGCAACCAAACGAACTGTCAGAGAAACAAATCTACAATGGACATAGTGTAAAATGGTCCAATTCAAGTAAGATATTCATTTGGCATCATTCGAATGGATAGAAATCAAGTTTTAATGAAAATTATCATACTCGGCCAAAACATGCTTTTCAGCCCCTGAAAAGCACATTTTGGCCATAAAAACTGAAAATGTCCCCTGCAACCAAACAAACTGTCGGAGACACAAATCTACAATGGACATAGTGTAAAATGGTCCAATTCAAGTAAGTTATTCATTTGGCATCATTCGAAGTGATAGAAATCAAGTTTTAATGAAAATTATCATATTCGGCCAAAACATGCTTTTCAGCCCCTGAAAAGCACATTTTGGCCATAAAAACTGAAAATGTCCCCTGCAACCAAACGAACTGTCGGAGACACAAATCTACAATGGACATAGTGTAAAATGGTCCAATTCAAGTAAGTTATTCATTTGGCATCATTCGAAGTGATAGAAATCAAGTTTTAATGAAAATTATCAAACTCGGCCAAAACATGCTTTTCAGCCCCTGAAAAGCACATTTTGGCCATAAAAACTTAATATGTCCCCTGCAACCAAACGAACTGTCAGAGACACAAATCTACAATGGACATAGTGTAAAATGGTCCAATTCAAGTAAGTTATTCATTTGGCATCATTCGAAGTGATAGAAATCAAGTTTTAAAGAAAATTATCATATTCGGCCAAAACATGCTTTTCAGCCCCTGAAAAGCACATTTTGGCCATAAAAACTGAATATGTCCCCTGCAACAAAACGAACTGTCAGAGACACAAATCTACAATGGACATAGTGTAAAATGGTCAAATTCAAGTAAGTTATTCATTTGGCATCATTCGAAGTGATAGAAATTAAGTTTTAATGAAAATTATCATACTCTGCCAAAACATGCTTTTCAGCCTCTGAAAAGCACATTTTGGCCATAAAAACTGAAAATGTCCCCTGCAACCAAACGAACTGTCAGAGACACAAATCTACAATGGACATAGTGTAAAATGGTCCAATTCAAGTAAGATATTCATTTGGCATCATTCGAATGGATAGAAATCAAGTTTTAATGAAAATTATCATATTCTTCCAAAACGTGCTTTTCAGCCCCTGAAAAGCACATTTTGGCCATAAAAACTGAAAATGTCCCCTGCAACCAAACGAACTGTCGGAGACACAAATCTACAATGGACATAGTGTAAAATGGTCCAATTCAAGTAAGTTATTCATTTGGCATCATTCGAAGTGATAGAAATTAAGTTTTAATGAAAATTATCATACTCGGCCAAAACATGCTTTTCAGCCCCTGAAAAGCACATTTTGGCCATAAAAACTGAAAATGTCCCCTGCAACCAAACAAACTGTCAGAGACACAAATCTACAATGGACATAGTGTAAAATGGTCCAATTCTAGTAAGTTATTCATTTGGCATCATTCGAAGTGATAGAAATCAAGTTTTAATGAAAATTATCATATTCGGCCAAAACATGCTTTTCAGCCCCTGAAAAGCACATTTTGGCCATAAAAACTGAATATGTCCCCTGCAACCAAACGAACTGTCAGAGACACAAATCTACAATGGACATAGTGTAAAATGGTCCAATTCAAGTAAGTTATTCATTTGGCATCATTCGAAGTGATAGAAATCAAGTTTTAATGAAAATTATCATATTCGGCCAAAACATGCTTTTCAGCCCCTGAAAAGCACATTTTGGCCATAAAAACTGAATATGTCCCCTGCAACCAAACGAACTGTCAGAGACACAAATCTACAATGGACATAGTGTAAAATGGTCCAATTCAAGTAAGTTATTCATTTGGCATCATTCAAATGGATAGAAATCAAGTTTTAATGAAAATTATCATACTCGGCCAAAACATGCTTTTCAGCCCCTGAAAAGCACATTTTGGCCATAAAAACTGAAAATGTCCCCTGCAACCAAACAAACTGTCGGAGACACAAATCTACAATGGACATAGTGTAAAATGGTCCAATTCAAGTAAGTTATTCATTTGGCATCATTCGAAGTGATAGAAATCAAGTTTTAATGAAAATTATCATATTCGGCCAAAACATGCTTTTCAGCCCCTGAAAAGCACATTTTGGCCATAAAAACTGAAAATGTCCCCTGCAACCAAACAAACTGTCGGAGACACAAATCTACAATGGACATAGTGTAAAATGGTCCAATTCAAGTAAGTTATTCATTTGGCATCATTCGAAGTGATAGAAATCAAGTTTTAATGAAAATTATCATATTCGGCCAAAACATGCTTTTCAGCCCCTGAAAAGCACATTTTGGCCATAAAAACTGAATATGTCCCCTGCAACCAAACGAACTGTCAGAGACACAAATCTACAATGGACATAGTGTAAAATGGTCCAATTCAAGTAAGTTATTCATTTGGCATCATTCGAAGTGATAGAAATCAAGTTTTAATGAAAATTATCATACTCGGCCAAAACATGCTTTTCAGCCCCTGAAAAGCACATTTTGGCCATAAAAACTGAATATGTCCCCTGCAACCAAACGAACTGTCAGAGAAACAAATCTACAATGGACATAGTGTAAAATGGTCCAATTCAAGTAAGATATTCATTTGGCATCATTCGAATGGATAGAAATCAAGTTTTAATGAAAATTATCATACTCGGCCAAAACATGCTTTTCAGCCCCTGAAAAGCACATTTTGGCCATAAAAACTGAAAATGTCCCCTGCAACCAAACAAACTGTCGGAGACACAAATCTACAATGGACATAGTGTAAAATGGTCCAATTCAAGTAAGTTATTCATTTGGCATCATTCGAAGTGATAGAAATCAAGTTTTAATGAAAATTATCATATTCGGCCAAAACATGCTTTTCAGCCCCTGAAAAGCACATTTTGGCCATAAAAACTGAAAATGTCCCCTGCAACCAAACGAACTGTCGGAGACACAAATCTACAATGGACATAGTGTAAAATGGTCCAATTCAAGTAAGTTATTCATTTGGCATCATTCGAAGTGATAGAAATCAAGTTTTAATGAAAATTATCATATTCGGCCAAAACATGCTTTTCAGCCCCTGAAAAGCACATTTTGGCCATAAAAACTGAAAATGTCCCCTGCAACCAAACAAACTGTCGGAGACACAAATCTACAATGGACATAGTGTAAAATGGTCCAATTCAAGTAAGTTATTCATTTGGCATCATTCGAAGTGATAGAAATCAAGTTTTAATGAAAATTATCATATTCGGCCAAAACATGCTTTTCAGCCCCTGAAAAGCACATTTTGGCCATAAAAACTGAATATGTCCCCTGCAACCAAACGAACTGTCAGAGACACAAATCTACAATGGACATAGTGTAAAATGGTCCAATTCAAGTAAGTTATTCATTTGGCATCATTCGAAGTGATAGAAATCAAGTTTTAATGAAAATTATCATACTCGGCCAAAACATGCTTTTCAGCCCCTGAAAAGCACATTTTGGCCATAAAAACTGAATATGTCCCCTGCAACCAAACGAACTGTCAGAGAAACAAATCTACAATGGACATAGTGTAAAATGGTCCAATTCAAGTAAGATATTCATTTGGCATCATTCGAATGGATAGAAATCAAGTTTTAATGAAAATTATCATACTCGGCCAAAACATGCTTTTCAGCCCCTGAAAAGCACATTTTGGCCATAAAAACTGAAAATGTCCCCTGCAACCAAACAAACTGTCGGAGACACAAATCTACAATGGACATAGTGTAAAATGGTCCAATTCAAGTAAGTTATTCATTTGGCATCATTCGAAGTGATAGAAATCAAGTTTTAATGAAAATTATCATATTCGGCCAAAACATGCTTTTCAGCCCCTGAAAAGCACATTTTGGCCATAAAAACTGAAAATGTCCCCTGCAACCAAACGAACTGTCGGAGACACAAATCTACAATGGACATAGTGTAAAATGGTCCAATTCAAGTAAGTTATTCATTTGGCATCATTCGAAGTGATAGAAATCAAGTTTTAATGAAAATTATCAAACTCGGCCAAAACGTGCTTTTCAGCCCCTGAAAAGCACATTTTGGCCATAAAAACTGAATATGTCCCCTGCAACCAAACGAACTGTCAGAGATACAAATCTACAATGGACATAGTGTAAAATGGTCCAATTCAAGTAAATTATTCATTTGGCATCATTCGAAGTGATAGAAATTAAGTTTTAATGAAAATTATCAAACTCGGCCAAAACATGCTTTTCAGCCCCTGAAAAGCACATTTTGGCCATAAAAAACTGAATATGTCCCCTGCAACCAAACGAACTGTCAGAGACACAAATCTACAATGGACATAGTGTAAAATGGTCCAATTCAAGTAAGTTATTCATTTGGCATCATTCAAATGGATAGAAATCAAGTTTTAATGAAAATTATCATACTCGGCCAAAACATGCTTTTCAGCCCCTGAAAAGCACATTTTGGCCATAAAAACTGAATATGTCCCCTGCAACCAAACGAACTGTCAGAGACACAAATCTACAATGGACATAGTGTAAAATGGTCCAATTCAAGTAAGTTATTCATTTGGCATCATTCGAAGTGATAGAAATCAAGTTTTAATGAAAATTATCATACTCGGCCAAAACATGCTTTTCAGCCCCTGAAAAGCACATTTTGGCCATAAAAACTGAATATGTCCCCTGCAACCAAACGAACTGTCAGAGAAACAAATCTACAATGGACATAGTGTAAAATGGTCCAATTCAAGTAAGATATTCATTTGGCATCATTCGAATGGATAGAAATCAAGTTTTAATGAAAATTATCATACTCGGCCAAAACATGCTTTTCAGCCCCTGAAAAGCACATTTTGGCCATAAAAACTGAAAATGTCCCCTGCAACCAAACAAACTGTCGGAGACACAAATCTACAATGGACATAGTGTAAAATGGTCCAATTCAAGTAAGTTATTCATTTGGCATCATTCGAAGTGATAGAAATCAAGTTTTAATGAAAATTATCATATTCGGCCAAAACATGCTTTTCAGCCCCTGAAAAGCACATTTTGGCCATAAAAACTGAATATGTCCCCTGCAACCAAACGAACTGTCAGAGACACAAATCTACAATGGACATAGTGTAAAATGGTCCAATTCAAGTAAGTTATTCATTTGGCATCATTCGAAGTGATAGAAATCAAGTTTTAATGAAAATTATCATACTCGGCCAAAACATGCTTTTCAGCCCCTGAAAAGCACATTTTGGCCATAAAAACTGAATATGTCCCCTGCAACCAAACGAACTGTCAGAGACACAAATCTACAATGGACATAGTGTAAAATGGTCCAATTCAAGTAAGTTATTCATTTGGCATCATTCAAATGGATAGAAATCAAGTTTTACTGAAAATTATCATACTCGGCCAAAACATGCTTTTCAGCCCCTGAAAAGCACATTTTGGCCATAAAAACTGAATATGTCCCCTGCAACCAAACGAACTGTCAGAGATACAAATCTACAATGGACATAGTGGAAAATGGTCCAATTCAAGTAAATTATTCATTTGGCATCATTCGAAGTGATAGAAATTAAGTTTTAATGAAAATTATCATACTCTGCCAAAACATGCTTTTCAGCCTCTGAAAAGCACATTTTGGCCATAAAAACTGAAAATGTCCCCTGCAACCAAACGAACTGTCAGAGAAACAAATCTACAATGGACATAGTGTAAAATGGTCCAATTCAAGTAAGATATTCATTTGGCATCATTCGAATGGATAGAAATCAAGTTTTAATGAAAATTATCATACTCGGCCAAAACATGCTTTTCAGCCCCTGAAAAGCACATTTTGGCCATAAAAACTGAATATGTCCCCTGCAACCAAACGAACTGTCAGAGACACAAATCTACAATGGACATAGTGTAAAATGGTCCAATTCAAGTAAGTTATTCATTTGGCATCATTCGAAGTGATAGAAATCAAGTTTTAATGAAAATTATCATACTCGGCCAAAACATGCTTTTCAGCCCCTGAAAAGCACATTTTGGCCATAAAAACTGAATATGTCCCCTGCAACCAAACGAACTGTCAGAGAAACAAATCTACAATGGACATAGTGTAAAATGGTCCAATTCAAGTAAGATATTCATTTGGCATCATTCGAATGGATAGAAATCAAGTTTTAATGAAAATTATCATACTCGGCCAAAACATGCTTTTCAGCCCCTGAAAAGCACATTTTGGCCATAAAAACTGAAAATGTCCCCTGCAACCAAACAAACTGTCGGAGACACAAATCTACAATGGACATAGTGTAAAATGGTCCAATTCAAGTAAGTTATTCATTTGGCATCATTCAAATGGATAGAAATCAAGTTTTAATGAAAATTATCATACTCGGCCAAAACATGCTTTTCAGCCCCTGAAAAGCACATTTTGGCCATAAAAACTGAAAATGTCCCCTGCAACCAAACAAACTGTCGGAGACACAAATCTACAATGGACATAGTGTAAAATGGTCCAATTCAAGTAAGTTATTCATTTGGCATCATTCGAAGTGATAGAAATCAAGTTTTAATGAAAATTATCATATTCGGCCAAAACATGCTTTTCAGCCCCTGAAAAGCACATTTTGGCCATAAAAACTGAATATGTCCCCTGCAACCAAACGAACTGTCAGAGACACAAATCTACAATGGACATAGTGTAAAATGGTCCAATTCAAGTAAGTTATTCATTTGGCATCATTCGAAGTGATAGAAATCAAGTTTTAATGAAAATTATCATACTCGGCCAAAACATGCTTTTCAGCCCCTGAAAAGCACATTTTGGCCATAAAAACTGAAAATGTCCCCTGCAACCAAACGAACTGTCAGAGAAACAAATCTACAATGGACATAGTGTAAAATGGTCCAATTCAAGTAAGATATTCATTTGGCATCATTCGAATGGATAGAAATCAAGTTTTAATGAAAATTATCATACTCGGCCAAAACATGCTTTTCAGCCCCTGAAAAGCACATTTTGGCCATAAAAACTGAAAATGTCCCCTGCAACCAAACAAACTGTCGGAGACACAAATCTACAATGGACATAGTGTAAAATGGTCCAATTCAAGTAAGTTATTCATTTGGCATCATTCGAAGTGATAGAAATCAAGTTTTAATGAAAATTATCATATTCGGCCAAAACATGCTTTTCAGCCCCTGAAAAGCACATTTTGGCCATAAAAACTGAAAATGTCCCCTGCAACCAAACGAACTGTCGGAGACACAAATCTACAATGGACATAGTGTAAAATGGTCCAATTCAAGTAAGTTATTCATTTGGCATCATTCGAAGTGATAGAAATCAAGTTTTAATGAAAATTATCAAACTCGGCCAAAACATGCTTTTCAGCCCCTGAAAAGCACATTTTGGCCATAAAAACTTAATATGTCCCCTGCAACCAAACGAACTGTCAGAGACACAAATCTACAATGGACATAGTGTAAAATGGTCCAATTCAAGTAAGTTATTCATTTGGCATCATTCAAATGGATAGAAATCAAGTTTTAATGAAAATTATCATACTCGGCCAAAACATGCTTTTCAGCCCCTGAAAAGCACATTTTGGCCATAAAAACTGAATATGTCCCCTGCAACCAAACGAACTGTCAGAGACACAAATCTACAATGGACATAGTGTAAAATTGTCTAATTCAAGTAAGTTATTCATTTGGCATCATTCAAATGGATAGAAATCAAGTTTTAATGAAAATTATCATACTCGGCCAAAACATGCTTTTCAGCCCCTGAAAAGCACATTTTGGCCATAAAAACTGAAAATGTCCCCTGCAACCAAACGAACTGTCGGAGACACAAATCTACAATGGACATAGTGTAAAATGGTCCAATTCAAGTAAGTTATTCATTTGGCATCATTCGAAGTGATAGAAATCAAGTTTTAATGAAAATTATCATACTCGGCCAAAACATGCTTTTCAGCCCCTGAAAAGCACATTTTGGCCATAAAAACTTAATATGTCCCCTGCAACCAAACGAACTGTCAGAGACACAAATCTACAATGGACATAGTGTAAAATGGTCCAATTCAAGTAAGTTATTCATTTGGCATCATTCGAAGTGATAGAAATCAAGTTTTAATGAAAATTATCATATTCGGCCAAAACATGCTTTTCAGCCCCTGAAAAGCACATTTTGGCCATAAAAACTGAATATGTCCCCTGCAACCAAACGAACTGTCAGAGACACAAATCTACAATGGACATAGTGTAAAATGGTCCAATTCAAGTAAGTTATTCATTTGGCATCATTCAAATGGATAGAAATCAAGTTTTAATGAAAATTATCATACTCGGCCAAAACATGCTTTTCAGCCCCTGAAAAGCACATTTTGGCCATAAAAACTGAAAATGTCCCCTGCAACCAAACAAACTGTCGGAGACACAAATCTACAATGGACATAGTGTAAAATGGTCCAATTCAAGTAAGTTATTCATTTGGCATCATTCGAAGTGATAGAAATCAAGTTTTAATGAAAATTATCATATTCGGCCAAAACATGCTTTTCAGCCCCTGAAAAGCACATTTTGGCCATAAAAACTGAATATGTCCCCTGCAACCAAACGAACTGTCAGAGATACAAATCTACAATGGACATAGTGTAAAATGGTCCAATTCAAGTAAATTATTCATTTGGCATCATTCGAAGTGATAGAAATTAAGTTTTAATGAAAATTATCAAACTCGGCCAAAACATGCTTTTCAGCCCCTGAAAAGCACATTTTGGCCATAAAAACTGAATATGTCCCCTGCAACCAAACGAACTGTCAGAGACACAAATCTACAATGGACATAGTGTAAAATGGTCCAATTCAAGTAAGTTATTCATTTGGCATCATTCAAATGGATAGAAATCAAGTTTTAATGAAAATTATCATACTCGGCCAAAACATGCTTTTCAGCCCCTGAAAAGCACATTTTGGCCATAAAAACTGAAAATGTCCCCTGCAACCAAACAAACTGTCGGAGACACAAATCTACAATGGACATAGTGTAAAATGGTCCAATTCAAGTAAGTTATTCATTTGGCATCATTCGAAGTGATAGAAATCAAGTTTTAATGAAAATTATCATATTCGGCCAAAACATGCTTTTCAGCCCCTGAAAAGCACATTTTGGCCATAAAAACTGAATATGTCCCCTGCAACCAAACGAACTGTCAGAGACACAAATCTACAATGGACATAGTGTAAAATGGTCCAATTCAAGTAAGTTATTCATTTGGCATCATTCGAAGTGATAGAAATCAAGTTTTAAAGAAAATTATCATATTCGGCCAAAACATGCTTTTCAGCCCCTGAAAAGCACATTTTGGCCATAAAAACTGAATATGTCCCCTGCAACAAAACGAACTGTCAGAGACACAAATCTACAATGGACATAGTGTAAAATGGTCAAATTCAAGTAAGTTATTCATTTGGCATCATTCGAAGTGATAGAAATTAAGTTTTAATGAAAATTATCATACTCTGCCAAAACATGCTTTTCAGCCTCTGAAAAGCACATTTTGGCCATAAAAACTGAAAATGTCCCCTGCAACCAAACGAACTGTCAGAGACACAAATCTACAATGGACATAGTGTAAAATGGTCCAATTCAAGTAAGTTATTCATTTGGCATCATTCGAAGTGATAGAAATCAAGTTTTAATGAAAATTATCATACTCGGCCAAAACATGCTTTTCAGCCCCTGAAAAGCACATTTTGGTCATAAAAACTGAATATGTCCCCTGCAACCAAACGAACTGTCAGAGACACAAATCTACAATGGACATAGTGTAAAATGGTCCAATTCAAGTAAGATATTCATTTGGCATCATTCGAATGGATAGAAATCAAGTTTTAATGAAAATTATCATATTCTTCCAAAACGTGCTTTTCAGCCCCTGAAAAGCACATTTTGGCCATAAAAACTGAAAATGTCCCCTGCAACCAAACGAACTGTCGGAGACACAAATCTACAATGGACATAGTGTAAAATGGTCCAATTCAAGTAAGTTATTCATTTGGCATCATTCGAAGTGATAGAAATTAAGTTTTAATGAAAATTATCATACTCGGCCAAAACATGCTTTTCAGCCCCTGAAAAGCACATTTTGGCCATAAAAACTGAAAATGTCCCCTGCAACCAAACAAACTGTCAGAGACACAAATCTACAATGGACATAGTGTAAAATGGTCCAATTCTAGTAAGTTATTCATTTGGCATCATTCGAAGTGATAGAAATCAAGTTTTAATGAAAATTATCATATTCGGCCAAAACATGCTTTTCAGCCCCTGAAAAGCACATTTTGGCCATAAAAACTGAATATGTCCCCTGCAACCAAACGAACTGTCAGAGACACAAATCTACAATGGACATAGTGTAAAATGGTCCAATTCAAGTAAGTTATTCATTTGGCATCATTCGAAGTGATAGAAATCAAGTTTTAATGAAAATTATCATATTCGGCCAAAACATGCTTTTCAGCCCCTGAAAAGCACATTTTGGCCATAAAAACTGAATATGTCCCCTGCAACCAAACGAACTGTCAGAGACACAAATCTACAATGGACATAGTGTAAAATGGTCCAATTCAAGTAAGTTATTCATTTGGCATCATTCAAATGGATAGAAATCAAGTTTTAATGAAAATTATCATACTCGGCCAAAACATGCTTTTCAGCCCCTGAAAAGCACATTTTGGCCATAAAAACTGAAAATGTCCCCTGCAACCAAACAAACTGTCGGAGACACAAATCTACAATGGACATAGTGTAAAATGGTCCAATTCAAGTAAGTTATTCATTTGGCATCATTCGAAGTGATAGAAATCAAGTTTTAATGAAAATTATCATATTCGGCCAAAACATGCTTTTCAGCCCCTGAAAAGCACATTTTGGCCATAAAAACTGAAAATGTCCCCTGCAACCAAACAAACTGTCGGAGACACAAATCTACAATGGACATAGTGTAAAATGGTCCAATTCAAGTAAGTTATTCATTTGGCATCATTCGAAGTGATAGAAATCAAGTTTTAATGAAAATTATCATATTCGGCCAAAACATGCTTTTCAGCCCCTGAAAAGCACATTTTGGCCATAAAAACTGAATATGTCCCCTGCAACCAAACGAACTGTCAGAGACACAAATCTACAATGGACATAGTGTAAAATGGTCCAATTCAAGTAAGTTATTCATTTGGCATCATTCGAAGTGATAGAAATCAAGTTTTAATGAAAATTATCATACTCGGCCAAAACATGCTTTTCAGCCCCTGAAAAGCACATTTTGGCCATAAAAACTGAATATGTCCCCTGCAACCAAACGAACTGTCAGAGAAACAAATCTACAATGGACATAGTGTAAAATGGTCCAATTCAAGTAAGATATTCATTTGGCATCATTCGAATGGATAGAAATCAAGTTTTAATGAAAATTATCATACTCGGCCAAAACATGCTTTTCAGCCCCTGAAAAGCACATTTTGGCCATAAAAACTGAAAATGTCCCCTGCAACCAAACAAACTGTCGGAGACACAAATCTACAATGGACATAGTGTAAAATGGTCCAATTCAAGTAAGTTATTCATTTGGCATCATTCGAAGTGATAGAAATCAAGTTTTAATGAAAATTATCATATTCGGCCAAAACATGCTTTTCAGCCCCTGAAAAGCACATTTTGGCCATAAAAACTGAAAATGTCCCCTGCAACCAAACGAACTGTCGGAGACACAAATCTACAATGGACATAGTGTAAAATGGTCCAATTCAAGTAAGTTATTCATTTGGCATCATTCGAAGTGATAGAAATCAAGTTTTAATGAAAATTATCAAACTCGGCCAAAACGTGCTTTTCAGCCCCTGAAAAGCACATTTTGGCCATAAAAACTGAATATGTCCCCTGCAACCAAACGAACTGTCAGAGATACAAATCTACAATGGACATAGTGTAAAATGGTCCAATTCAAGTAAATTATTCATTTGGCATCATTCGAAGTGATAGAAATTAAGTTTTAATGAAAATTATCAAACTCGGCCAAAACATGCTTTTCAGCCCCTGAAAAGCACATTTTGGCCATAAAAAACTGAATATGTCCCCTGCAACCAAACGAACTGTCAGAGACACAAATCTACAATGGACATAGTGTAAAATGGTCCAATTCAAGTAAGTTATTCATTTGGCATCATTCAAATGGATAGAAATCAAGTTTTAATGAAAATTATCATACTCGGCCAAAACATGCTTTTCAGCCCCTGAAAAGCACATTTTGGCCATAAAAACTGAATATGTCCCCTGCAACCAAACGAACTGTCAGAGACACAAATCTACAATGGACATAGTGTAAAATGGTCCAATTCAAGTAAGTTATTCATTTGGCATCATTCGAAGTGATAGAAATCAAGTTTTAATGAAAATTATCATACTCGGCCAAAACATGCTTTTCAGCCCCTGAAAAGCACATTTTGGCCATAAAAACTGAATATGTCCCCTGCAACCAAACGAACTGTCAGAGAAACAAATCTACAATGGACATAGTGTAAAATGGTCCAATTCAAGTAAGATATTCATTTGGCATCATTCGAATGGATAGAAATCAAGTTTTAATGAAAATTATCATACTCGGCCAAAACATGCTTTTCAGCCCCTGAAAAGCACATTTTGGCCATAAAAACTGAAAATGTCCCCTGCAACCAAACAAACTGTCGGAGACACAAATCTACAATGGACATAGTGTAAAATGGTCCAATTCAAGTAAGTTATTCATTTGGCATCATTCGAAGTGATAGAAATCAAGTTTTAATGAAAATTATCATATTCGGCCAAAACATGCTTTTCAGCCCCTGAAAAGCACATTTTGGCCATAAAAACTGAATATGTCCCCTGCAACCAAACGAACTGTCAGAGACACAAATCTACAATGGACATAGTGTAAAATGGTCCAATTCAAGTAAGTTATTCATTTGGCATCATTCGAAGTGATAGAAATCAAGTTTTAATGAAAATTATCATACTCGGCCAAAACATGCTTTTCAGCCCCTGAAAAGCACATTTTGGCCATAAAAACTGAATATGTCCCCTGCAACCAAACGAACTGTCAGAGAAACAAATCTACAATGGACATAGTGTAAAATGGTCCAATTCAAGTAAGATATTCATTTGGCATCATTCGAATGGATAGAAATCAAGTTTTAATGAAAATTATCATACTCGGCCAAAACATGCTTTTCAGCCCCTGAAAAGCACATTTTGGCCATAAAAACTGAAAATGTCCCCTGCAACCAAACAAACTGTCGGAGACACAAATCTACAATGGACATAGTGTAAAATGGTCCAATTCAAGTAAGTTATTCATTTGGCATCATTCAAATGGATAGAAATCAAGTTTTAATGAAAATTATCATACTCGGCCAAAACATGCTTTTCAGCCCCTGAAAAGCACATTTTGGCCATAAAAACTGAAAATGTCCCCTGCAACCAAACAAACTGTCGGAGACACAAATCTACAATGGACATAGTGTAAAATGGTCCAATTCAAGTAAGTTATTCATTTGGCATCATTCGAAGTGATAGAAATCAAGTTTTAATGAAAATTATCATATTCGGCCAAAACATGCTTTTCAGCCCCTGAAAAGCACATTTTGGCCATAAAAACTGAATATGTCCCCTGCAACCAAACGAACTGTCAGAGACACAAATCTACAATGGACATAGTGTAAAATGGTCCAATTCAAGTAAGTTATTCATTTGGCATCATTCGAAGTGATAGAAATCAAGTTTTAATGAAAATTATCATACTCGGCCAAAACATGCTTTTCAGCCCCTGAAAAGCACATTTTGGCCATAAAAACTGAATATGTCCCCTGCAACCAAACGAACTGTCAGAGAAACAAATCTACAATGGACATAGTGTAAAATGGTCCAATTCAAGTAAGATATTCATTTGGCATCATTCGAATGGATAGAAATCAAGTTTTAATGAAAATTATCATACTCGGCCAAAACATGCTTTTCAGCCCCTGAAAAGCACATTTTGGCCATAAAAACTGAAAATGTCCCCTGCAACCAAACGAACTGTCAGAGAAACAAATCTACAATGGACATAGTGTAAAATGGTCCAATTCAAGAAAGTTATTCATTTGGCATCATTCGAAGTGATAGAAATCAAGTTTTAATGAAAATTATCATATTCGGCCAAAACATGCTTTTCAGCCCCTGAAAAGCACATTTTGGCCATAAAAACTGAATATGTCCCCTGCAACCAAACGAACTGTCAGAGACACAAATCTACAATGGACATAGTGTAAAATGGTCCAATTCAAGTAAGTTATTCATTTGGCATCATTCAAATGGATAGAAATCAAGTTTTAATGAAAATTATCATACTCGGCCAAAACATGCTTTTCAGCCCCTGAAAAGCACATTTTGGCCATAAAAACTGAAAATGTCCCCTGCAACCAAACAAACTGTCGGAGACACAAATCTACAATGGACATAGTGTAAAATGGTCCAATTCAAGTAAGTTATTCATTTGGCATCATTCGAAGTGATAGAAATCAAGTTTTAATGAAAATTATCATATTCGGCCAAAACATGCTTTTCAGCCCCTGAAAAGCACATTTTGGCCATAAAAACTGAATATGTCCCCTGCAACCAAACGAACTGTCAGAGATACAAATCTACAATGGACATAGTGTAAAATGGTCCAATTCAAGTAAATTATTCATTTGGCATCATTCGAAGTGATAGAAATTAAGTTTTAATGAAAATTATCAAACTCGGCCAAAACATGCTTTTCAGCCCCTGAAAAGCACATTTTGGCCATAAAAACTGAATATGTCCCCTGCAACCAAACGAACTGTCAGAGACACAAATCTACAATGGACATAGTGTAAAATGGTCCAATTCAAGTAAGTTATTCATTTGGCATCATTCAAATGGATAGAAATCAAGTTTTAATGAAAATTATCATACTCGGCCAAAACATGCTTTTCAGCCCCTGAAAAGCACATTTTGGCCATAAAAACTGAATATGTCCCCTGCAACCAAACGAACTGTCAGAGAAACAAATCTACAATGGACATAGTGTAAAATGGTCCAATTCAAGTAAGATATTCATTTGGCATCATTCGAATGGATAGAAATCAAGTTTTAATGAAAATTATCATACTCGGCCAAAACATGCTTTTCAGCCCCTGAAAAGCACATTTTGGCCATAAAAACTGAAAATGTCCCCTGCAACCAAACAAACTGTCGGAGACACAAATCTACAATGGACATAGTGTAAAATGGTCCAATTCAAGTAAGTTATTCATTTGGCATCATTCGAAGTGATAGAAATCAAGTTTTAATGAAAATTATCATATTCGGCCAAAACATGCTTTTCAGCCCCTGAAAAGCACATTTTGGCCATAAAAACTGAAAATGTCCCCTGCAACCAAACGAACTGTCGGAGACACAAATCTACAATGGACATAGTGTAAAATGGTCCAATTCAAGTAAGTTATTCATTTGGCATCATTCGAAGTGATAGAAATCAAGTTTTAATGAAAATTATCAAACTCGGCCAAAACATGCTTTTCAGCCCCTGAAAAGCACATTTTGGCCATAAAAACTTAATATGTCCCCTGCAACCAAACGAACTGTCAGAGACACAAATCTACAATGGACATAGTGTAAAATGGTCCAATTCAAGTAAGTTATTCATTTGGCATCATTCGAAGTGATAGAAATCAAGTTTTAAAGAAAATTATCATATTCGGCCAAAACATGCTTTTCAGCCCCTGAAAAGCACATTTTGGCCATAAAAACTGAATATGTCCCCTGCAACAAAACGAACTGTCAGAGACACAAATCTACAATGGACATAGTGTAAAATGGTCAAATTCAAGTAAGTTATTCATTTGGCATCATTCGAAGTGATAGAAATTAAGTTTTAATGAAAATTATCATACTCTGCCAAAACATGCTTTTCAGCCTCTGAAAAGCACATTTTGGCCATAAAAACTGAAAATGTCCCCTGCAACCAAACGAACTGTCAGAGACACAAATCTACAATGGACATAGTGTAAAATGGTCCAATTCAAGTAAGATATTCATTTGGCATCATTCGAATGGATAGAAATCAAGTTTTAATGAAAATTATCATATTCTTCCAAAACGTGCTTTTCAGCCCCTGAAAAGCACATTTTGGCCATAAAAACTGAAAATGTCCCCTGCAACCAAACGAACTGTCGGAGACACAAATCTACAATGGACATAGTGTAAAATGGTCCAATTCAAGTAAGTTATTCATTTGGCATCATTCGAAGTGATAGAAATTAAGTTTTAATGAAAATTATCATACTCGGCCAAAACATGCTTTTCAGCCCCTGAAAAGCACATTTTGGCCATAAAAACTGAAAATGTCCCCTGCAACCAAACAAACTGTCAGAGACACAAATCTACAATGGACATAGTGTAAAATGGTCCAATTCTAGTAAGTTATTCATTTGGCATCATTCGAAGTGATAGAAATCAAGTTTTAATGAAAATTATCATATTCGGCCAAAACATGCTTTTCAGCCCCTGAAAAGCACATTTTGGCCATAAAAACTGAATATGTCCCCTGCAACCAAACGAACTGTCAGAGACACAAATCTACAATGGACATAGTGTAAAATGGTCCAATTCAAGTAAGTTATTCATTTGGCATCATTCGAAGTGATAGAAATCAAGTTTTAATGAAAATTATCATATTCGGCCAAAACATGCTTTTCAGCCCCTGAAAAGCACATTTTGGCCATAAAAACTGAATATGTCCCCTGCAACCAAACGAACTGTCAGAGACACAAATCTACAATGGACATAGTGTAAAATGGTCCAATTCAAGTAAGTTATTCATTTGGCATCATTCAAATGGATAGAAATCAAGTTTTAATGAAAATTATCATACTCGGCCAAAACATGCTTTTCAGCCCCTGAAAAGCACATTTTGGCCATAAAAACTGAAAATGTCCCCTGCAACCAAACAAACTGTCGGAGACACAAATCTACAATGGACATAGTGTAAAATGGTCCAATTCAAGTAAGTTATTCATTTGGCATCATTCGAAGTGATAGAAATCAAGTTTTAATGAAAATTATCATATTCGGCCAAAACATGCTTTTCAGCCCCTGAAAAGCACATTTTGGCCATAAAAACTGAAAATGTCCCCTGCAACCAAACAAACTGTCGGAGACACAAATCTACAATGGACATAGTGTAAAATGGTCCAATTCAAGTAAGTTATTCATTTGGCATCATTCGAAGTGATAGAAATCAAGTTTTAATGAAAATTATCATATTCGGCCAAAACATGCTTTTCAGCCCCTGAAAAGCACATTTTGGCCATAAAAACTGAATATGTCCCCTGCAACCAAACGAACTGTCAGAGACACAAATCTACAATGGACATAGTGTAAAATGGTCCAATTCAAGTAAGTTATTCATTTGGCATCATTCGAAGTGATAGAAATCAAGTTTTAATGAAAATTATCATACTCGGCCAAAACATGCTTTTCAGCCCCTGAAAAGCACATTTTGGCCATAAAAACTGAATATGTCCCCTGCAACCAAACGAACTGTCAGAGAAACAAATCTACAATGGACATAGTGTAAAATGGTCCAATTCAAGTAAGATATTCATTTGGCATCATTCGAATGGATAGAAATCAAGTTTTAATGAAAATTATCATACTCGGCCAAAACATGCTTTTCAGCCCCTGAAAAGCACATTTTGGCCATAAAAACTGAAAATGTCCCCTGCAACCAAACAAACTGTCGGAGACACAAATCTACAATGGACATAGTGTAAAATGGTCCAATTCAAGTAAGTTATTCATTTGGCATCATTCGAAGTGATAGAAATCAAGTTTTAATGAAAATTATCATATTCGGCCAAAACATGCTTTTCAGCCCCTGAAAAGCACATTTTGGCCATAAAAACTGAAAATGTCCCCTGCAACCAAACGAACTGTCGGAGACACAAATCTACAATGGACATAGTGTAAAATGGTCCAATTCAAGTAAGTTATTCATTTGGCATCATTCGAAGTGATAGAAATCAAGTTTTAATGAAAATTATCAAACTCGGCCAAAACGTGCTTTTCAGCCCCTGAAAAGCACATTTTGGCCATAAAAACTGAATATGTCCCCTGCAACCAAACGAACTGTCAGAGATACAAATCTACAATGGACATAGTGTAAAATGGTCCAATTCAAGTAAATTATTCATTTGGCATCATTCGAAGTGATAGAAATTAAGTTTTAATGAAAATTATCAAACTCGGCCAAAACATGCTTTTCAGCCCCTGAAAAGCACATTTTGGCCATAAAAAACTGAATATGTCCCCTGCAACCAAACGAACTGTCAGAGACACAAATCTACAATGGACATAGTGTAAAATGGTCCAATTCAAGTAAGTTATTCATTTGGCATCATTCAAATGGATAGAAATCAAGTTTTAATGAAAATTATCATACTCGGCCAAAACATGCTTTTCAGCCCCTGAAAAGCACATTTTGGCCATAAAAACTGAATATGTCCCCTGCAACCAAACGAACTGTCAGAGACACAAATCTACAATGGACATAGTGTAAAATGGTCCAATTCAAGTAAGTTATTCATTTGGCATCATTCGAAGTGATAGAAATCAAGTTTTAATGAAAATTATCATACTCGGCCAAAACATGCTTTTCAGCCCCTGAAAAGCACATTTTGGCCATAAAAACTGAATATGTCCCCTGCAACCAAACGAACTGTCAGAGAAACAAATCTACAATGGACATAGTGTAAAATGGTCCAATTCAAGTAAGATATTCATTTGGCATCATTCGAATGGATAGAAATCAAGTTTTAATGAAAATTATCATACTCGGCCAAAACATGCTTTTCAGCCCCTGAAAAGCACATTTTGGCCATAAAAACTGAAAATGTCCCCTGCAACCAAACAAACTGTCGGAGACACAAATCTACAATGGACATAGTGTAAAATGGTCCAATTCAAGTAAGTTATTCATTTGGCATCATTCGAAGTGATAGAAATCAAGTTTTAATGAAAATTATCATACTCGGCCAAAACATGCTTTTCAGCCCCTGAAAAGCACATTTTGGCCATAAAAACTGAATATGTCCCCTGCAACCAAACGAACTGTCAGAGAAACAAATCTACAATGGACATAGTGTAAAATGGTCCAATTCAAGTAAGATATTCATTTGGCATCATTCGAATGGATAGAAATAAAGTTTTAATGAAAATTATCATACTCGGCCAAAACATGCTTTTCAGCCCCTGAAAAGCACATTTTGGCCATAAAAACTGAAAATGTCCCCTGCAACCAAACAAACTGTCGGAGACACAAATCTACAATGGACATAGTGTAAAATGGTCCAATTCAAGTAAGTTATTCATTTGGCATCATTCAAATGGATAGAAATCAAGTTTTAATGAAAATTATCATACTCGGCCAAAACATGCTTTTCAGCCCCTGAAAAGCACATTTTGGCCATAAAAACTGAAAATGTCCCCTGCAACCAAACAAACTGTCGGAGACACAAATCTACAATGGACATAGTGTAAAATGGTCCAATTCAAGTAAGTTATTCATTTGGCATCATTCGAAGTGATAGAAATCAAGTTTTAATGAAAATTATCATATTCGGCCAAAACATGCTTTTCAGCCCCTGAAAAGCACATTTTGGCCATAAAAACTGAATATGTCCCCTGCAACCAAACGAACTGTCAGAGACACAAATCTACAATGGACATAGTGTAAAATGGTCCAATTCAAGTAAGTTATTCATTTGGCATCATTCGAAGTGATAGAAATCAAGTTTTAATGAAAATTATCATACTCGGCCAAAACATGCTTTTCAGCCCCTGAAAAGCACATTTTGGCCATAAAAACTGAATATGTCCCCTGCAACCAAACGAACTGTCAGAGAAACAAATCTACAATGGACATAGTGTAAAATGGTCCAATTCAAGTAAGATATTCATTTGGCATCATTCGAATGGATAGAAATCAAGTTTTAATGAAAATTATCATACTCGGCCAAAACATGCTTTTCAGCCCCTGAAAAGCACATTTTGGCCATAAAAACTGAAAATGTCCCCTGCAACCAAACAAACTGTCGGAGACACAAATCTACAATGGACATAGTGTAAAATGGTCCAATTCAAGTAAGTTATTCATTTGGCATCATTCGAAGTGATAGAAATCAAGTTTTAATGAAAATTATCATATTCGGCCAAAACATGCTTTTCAGCCCCTGAAAAGCACATTTTGGCCATAAAAACTGAAAATGTCCCCTGCAACCAAACGAACTGTCGGAGACACAAATCTACAATGGACATAGTGTAAAATGGTCCAATTCAAGTAAGTTATTCATTTGGCATCATTCGAAGTGATAGAAATCAAGTTTTAATGAAAATTATCAAACTCGGCCAAAACATGCTTTTCAGCCCCTGAAAAGCACATTTTGGCCATAAAAACTTAATATGTCCCCTGCAACCAAACGAACTGTCAGAGACACAAATCTACAATGGACATAGTGTAAAATGGTCCAATTCAAGTAAGTTATTCATTTGGCATCATTCAAATGGATAGAAATCAAGTTTTAATGAAAATTATCATACTCGGCCAAAACATGCTTTTCAGCCCCTGAAAAGCACATTTTGGCCATAAAAACTGAATATGTCCCCTGCAACCAAACGAACTGTCAGAGACACAAATCTACAATGGACATAGTGTAAAATTGTCCAATTCAAGTAAGTTATTCATTTGGCATCATTCAAATGGATAGAAATCAAGTTTTAATGAAAATTATCATACTCGGCCAAAACATGCTTTTCAGCCCCTGAAAAGCACATTTTGGCCATAAAAACTGAAAATGTCCCCTGCAACCAAACGAACTGTCGGAGACACAAATCTACAATGGACATAGTGTAAAATGGTCCAATTCAAGTAAGTTATTCATTTGGCATCATTCGAAGTGATAGAAATCAAGTTTTAATGAAAATTATCATACTCGGCCAAAACATGCTTTTCAGCCCCTGAAAAGCACATTTTGGCCATAAAAACTTAATATGTCCCCTGCAACCAAACGAACTGTCAGAGACACAAATCTACAATGGACATAGTGTAAAATGGTCCAATTCAAGTAAGTTATTCATTTGGCATCATTCGAAGTGATAGAAATCAAGTTTTAATGAAAATTATCATATTCGGCCAAAACATGCTTTTCAGCCCCTGAAAAGCACATTTTGGCCATAAAAACTGAATATGTCCCCTGCAACCAAACGAACTGTCAGAGACACAAATCTACAATGGACATAGTGTAAAATGGTCCAATTCAAGTAAGTTATTCATTTGGCATCATTCAAATGGATAGAAATCAAGTTTTAATGAAAATTATCATACTCGGCCAAAACATGCTTTTCAGCCCCTGAAAAGCACATTTTGGCCATAAAAACTGAAAATGTCCCCTGCAACCAAACAAACTGTCGGAGACACAAATCTACAATGGACATAGTGTAAAATGGTCCAATTCAAGTAAGTTATTCATTTGGCATCATTCGAAGTGATAGAAATCAAGTTTTAATGAAAATTATCATATTCGGCCAAAACATGCTTTTCAGCCCCTGAAAAGCACATTTTGGCCATAAAAACTGAATATGTCCCCTGCAACCAAACGAACTGTCAGAGATACAAATCTACAATGGACATAGTGTAAAATGGTCCAATTCAAGTAAATTATTCATTTGGCATCATTCGAAGTGATAGAAATTAAGTTTTAATGAAAATTATCAAACTCGGCCAAAACATGCTTTTCAGCCCCTGAAAAGCACATTTTGGCCATAAAAACTGAATATGTCCCCTGCAACCAAACGAACTGTCAGAGACACAAATCTACAATGGACATAGTGTAAAATGGTCCAATTCAAGTAAGTTATTCATTTGGCATCATTCAAATGGATAGAAATCAAGTTTTAATGAAAATTATCATACTCGGCCAAAACATGCTTTTCAGCCCCTGAAAAGCACATTTTGGCCATAAAAACTGAAAATGTCCCCTGCAACCAAACAAACTGTCGGAGACACAAATCTACAATGGACATAGTGTAAAATGGTCCAATTCAAGTAAGTTATTCATTTGGCATCATTCGAAGTGATAGAAATCAAGTTTTAATGAAAATTATCATATTCGGCCAAAACATGCTTTTCAGCCCCTGAAAAGCACATTTTGGCCATAAAAACTGAATATGTCCCCTGCAACCAAACGAACTGTCAGAGACACAAATCTACAATGGACATAGTGTAAAATGGTCCAATTCAAGTAAGTTATTCATTTGGCATCATTCAAATGGATAGAAATCAAGTTTTAATGAAAATTATCATACTCGGCCAAAACATGCTTTTCAGCCCCTGAAAAGCACATTTTGGCCATAAAAACTGAATATGTCCCCTGCAACCAAACGAACTGTCAGAGAAACAAATCTACAATGGACATAGTGTAAAATGGTCCAATTCAAGTAAGATATTCATTTGGCATCATTCGAATGGATAGAAATCAAGTTTTAATGAAAATTATCATACTCGGCCAAAACATGCTTTTCAGCCCCTGAAAAGCACATTTTGGCCATAAAAACTGAAAATGTCCCCTGCAACCAAACAAACTGTCGGAGACACAAATCTACAATGGACATAGTGTAAAATGGTCCAATTCAAGTAAGTTATTCATTTGGCATCATTCGAAGTGATAGAAATCAAGTTTTAATGAAAATTATCATATTCGGCCAAAACATGCTTTTCAGCCCCTGAAAAGCACATTTTGGCCATAAAAACTGAAAATGTCCCCTGCAACCAAACGAACTGTCGGAGACACAAATCTACAATGGACATAGTGTAAAATGGTCCAATTCAAGTAAGTTATTCATTTGGCATCATTCGAAGTGATAGAAATCAAGTTTTAATGAAAATTATCAAACTCGGCCAAAACATGCTTTTCAGCCCCTGAAAAGCACATTTTGGCCATAAAAACTTAATATGTCCCCTGCAACCAAACGAACTGTCAGAGACACAAATCTACAATGGACATAGTGTAAAATGGTCCAATTCAAGTAAGTTATTCATTTGGCATCATTCAAATGGATAGAAATCAAGTTTTAATGAAAATTATCATACTCGGCCAAAACATGCTTTTCAGCCCCTGAAAAGCACATTTTGGCCATAAAAACTGAATATGTCCCCTGCAACCAAACGAACTGTCAGAGACACAAATCTACAATGGACATAGTGTAAAATTGTCCAATTCAAGTAAGTTATTCATTTGGCATCATTCAAATGGATAGAAATCAAGTTTTAATGAAAATTATCATACTCGGCCAAAACATGCTTTTCAGCCCCTGAAAAGCACATTTTGGCCATAAAAACTGAAAATGTCCCCTGCAACCAAACGAACTGTCGGAGACACAAATCTACAATGGACATAGTGTAAAATGGTCCAATTCAAGTAAGTTATTCATTTGGCATCATTCGAAGTGATAGAAATCAAGTTTTAATGAAAATTATCATACTCGGCCAAAACATGCTTTTCAGCCCCTGAAAAGCACATTTTGGCCATAAAAACTTAATATGTCCCCTGCAACCAAACGAACTGTCAGAGACACAAATCTACAATGGACATAGTGTAAAATGGTCCAATTCAAGTAAGTTATTCATTTGGCATCATTCGAAGTGATAGAAATCAAGTTTTAATGAAAATTATCATATTCGGCCAAAACATGCTTTTCAGCCCCTGAAAAGCACATTTTGGCCATAAAAACTGAATATGTCCCCTGCAACCAAACGAACTGTCAGAGACACAAATCTACAATGGACATAGTGTAAAATTGTCCAATTCAAGTAAGTTATTCATTTGGCATCATTCAAATGGATAGAAATCAAGTTTTAATGAAAATTATCATACTCGGCCAAAACATGCTTTTCAGCCCCTGAAAAGCACATTTTGGCCATAAAAACTGAAAATGTCCCCTGCAACCAAACGAACTGTCGGAGACACAAATCTACAATGGACATAGTGTAAAATGGTCCAATTCAAGTAAGTTATTCATTTGGCATCATTCGAAGTGATAGAAATCAAGTTTTAATGAAAATTATCATACTCGGCCAAAACATGCTTTTCAGCCCCTGAAAAGCACATTTTGGCCATAAAAACTTAATATGTCCCCTGCAACCAAACGAACTGTCAGAGACACAAATCTACAATGGACATAGTGTAAAATGGTCCAATTCAAGTAAGTTATTCATTTGGCATCATTCGAAGTGATAGAAATCAAGTTTTAATGAAAATTATCATATTCGGCCAAAACATGCTTTTCAGCCCCTGAAAAGCACATTTTGGCCATAAAAACTGAATATGTCCCCTGCAACCAAACGAACTGTCAGAGACACAAATCTACAATGGACATAGTGTAAAATGGTCCAATTCAAGTAAGTTATTCATTTGGCATCATTCAAATGGATAGAAATCAAGTTTTAATGAAAATTATCATACTCGGCCAAAACATGCTTTTCAGCCCCTGAAAAGCACATTTTGGCCATAAAAACTGAAAATGTCCCCTGCAACCAAACAAACTGTCGGAGACACAAATCTACAATGGACATAGTGTAAAATGGTCCAATTCAAGTAAGTTATTCATTTGGCATCATTCGAAGTGATAGAAATCAAGTTTTAATGAAAATTATCATATTCGGCCAAAACATGCTTTTCAGCCCCTGAAAAGCACATTTTGGCCATAAAAACTGAATATGTCCCCTGCAACCAAACGAACTGTCAGAGATACAAATCTACAATGGACATAGTGTAAAATGGTCCAATTCAAGTAAATTATTCATTTGGCATCATTCGAAGTGATAGAAATTAAGTTTTAATGAAAATTATCAAACTCGGCCAAAACATGCTTTTCAGCCCCTGAAAAGCACATTTTGGCCATAAAAACTGAATATGTCCCCTGCAACCAAACGAACTGTCAGAGACACAAATCTACAATGGACATAGTGTAAAATGGTCCAATTCAAGTAAGTTATTCATTTGGCATCATTCAAATGGATAGAAATCAAGTTTTAATGAAAATTATCATACTCGGCCAAAACATGCTTTTCAGCCCCTGAAAAGCACATTTTGGCCATAAAAACTGAAAATGTCCCCTGCAACCAAACAAACTGTCGGAGACACAAATCTACAATGGACATAGTGTAAAATGGTCCAATTCAAGTAAGTTATTCATTTGGCATCATTCGAAGTGATAGAAATCAAGTTTTAATGAAAATTATCATATTCGGCCAAAACATGCTTTTCAGCCCCTGAAAAGCACATTTTGGCCATAAAAACTGAAAATGTCCCCTGCAACCAAACGAACTGTCGGAGACACAAATCTACAATGGACATAGTGTAAAATGGTCCAATTCAAGTAAGTTATTCATTTGGCATCATTCGAAGTGATAGAAATCAAGTTTTAATGAAAATTATCAAACTCGGCCAAAACATGCTTTTCAGCCCCTGAAAAGCACATTTTGGCCATAAAAACTTAATATGTCCCCTGCAACCAAACGAACTGTCAGAGACACAAATCTACAATGGACATAGTGTAAAATGGTCCAATTCAAGTAAGTTATTCATTTGGCATCATTCAAATGGATAGAAATCAAGTTTTAATGAAAATTATCATACTCGGCCAAAACATGCTTTTCAGCCCCTGAAAAGCACATTTTGGCCATAAAAACTGAATATGTCCCCTGCAACCAAACGAACTGTCAGAGACACAAATCTACAATGGACATAGTGTAAAATTGTCCAATTCAAGTAAGTTATTCATTTGGCATCATTCAAATGGATAGAAATCAAGTTTTAATGAAAATTATCATACTCGGCCAAAACATGCTTTTCAGCCCCTGAAAAGCACATTTTGGCCATAAAAACTGAAAATGTCCCCTGCAACCAAACGAACTGTCGGAGACACAAATCTACAATGGACATAGTGTAAAATGGTCCAATTCAAGTAAGTTATTCATTTGGCATCATTCGAAGTGATAGAAATCAAGTTTTAATGAAAATTATCATACTCGGCCAAAACATGCTTTTCAGCCCCTGAAAAGCACATTTTGGCCATAAAAACTTAATATGTCCCCTGCAACCAAACGAACTGTCAGAGACACAAATCTACAATGGACATAGTGTAAAATGGTCCAATTCAAGTAAGTTATTCATTTGGCATCATTCGAAGTGATAGAAATCAAGTTTTAATGAAAATTATCATATTCGGCCAAAACATGCTTTTCAGCCCCTGAAAAGCACATTTTGGCCATAAAAACTGAATATGTCCCCTGCAACCAAACGAACTGTCAGAGACACAAATCTACAATGGACATAGTGTAAAATGGTCCAATTCAAGTAAGTTATTCATTTGGCATCATTCAAATGGATAGAAATCAAGTTTTAATGAAAATTATCATACTCGGCCAAAACATGCTTTTCAGCCCCTGAAAAGCACATTTTGGCCATAAAAACTGAAAATGTCCCCTGCAACCAAACAAACTGTCGGAGACACAAATCTACAATGGACATAGTGTAAAATGGTCCAATTCAAGTAAGTTATTCATTTGGCATCATTCGAAGTGATAGAAATCAAGTTTTAATGAAAATTATCATATTCGGCCAAAACATGCTTTTCAGCCCCTGAAAAGCACATTTTGGCCATAAAAACTGAATATGTCCCCTGCAACCAAACGAACTGTCAGAGACACAAATCTACAATGGACATAGTGTAAAATGGTCCAATTCAAGTAAGTTATTCATTTGGCATCATTCGAAGTGATAGAAATCAAGTTTTAATGAAAATTATCATATTCGGCCAAAACATGCTTTTCAGCCCCTGAAAAGCACATTTTGGCCATAAAAACTGAATATGTCCCCTGCAACCAAACGAACTGTCAGAGACACAAATCTACAATGGACATAGTGTAAAATGGTCCAATTCAAGTAAGTTATTCATTTGGCATCATTCAAATGGATAGAAATCAAGTTTTAATGAAAATTATCATACTCGGCCAAAACATGCTTTTCAGCCCCTGAAAAGCACATTTTGGCCATAAAAACTGAAAATGTCCCCTGCAACCAAACAAACTGTCGGAGACACAAATCTACAATGGACATAGTGTAAAATGGTCCAATTCAAGTAAGTTATTCATTTGGCATCATTCGAAGTGATAGAAATCAAGTTTTAATGAAAATTATCATATTCGGCCAAAACATGCTTTTCAGCCCCTGAAAAGCACATTTTGGCCATAAAAACTGAAAATGTCCCCTGCAACCAAACGAACTGTCAGAGACACAAATCTACAATGGACATAGTGTAAAATGGTCCAATTCAAGTAAGTTATTCATTTGGCATCATTCAAATGGATAGAAATCAAGTTTTAATGAAAATTATCATACTCGGCCAAAACATGCTTTTCAGCCCCTGAAAAGCACATTTTGGCCATAAAAACTGAAAATGTCCCCTGCAACCAAACAAACTGTCGGAGACACAAATCTACAATGGACATAGTGTAAAATGGTCCAATTCAAGTAAGTTATTCATTTGGCATCATTCGAAGTGATAGAAATCAAGTTTTAATGAAAATTATCATATTCGGCCAAAACATGCTTTTCAGCCCCTGAAAAGCACATTTTGGCCATAAAAACTGAATATGTCCCCTGCAACCAAACGAACTGTCAGAGACACAAATCTACAATGGACATAGTGTAAAATGGTCCAATTCAAGTAAGTTATTCATTTGGCATCATTCGAAGTGATAGAAATCAAGTTTTAATGAAAATTATCATATTCGGCCAAAACATGCTTTTCAGCCCCTGAAAAGCACATTTTGGCCATAAAAACTGAATATGTCCCCTGCAACCAAACGAACTGTCGGAGACACAAATCTACAATGGACATAGTGTAAAATGGTCCAATTCAAGTAAGTTATTCATTTGGCATCATTCGAAGTGATAGAAATCAAGTTTTAATGAAAATTATCATATTCGGCCAAAACATGCTTTTCAGCCCCTGAAAAGCACATTTTGGCCATAAAAACTGAAAATGTCCCCTGCAACCAAACGAACTGTCAGAGACACAAATCTACAATGGACATAGTGTAAAATGGTCCAATTCAAGTAAGTTATTCATTTGGCATCATTCAAATGGATAGAAATCAAGTTTTAATGAAAATTATCATACTCGGCCAAAACATGCTTTTCAGCCCCTGAAAAGCACATTTTGGCCATAAAAACTGAAAATGTCCCCTGCAACCAAACAAACTGTCGGAGACACAAATCTACAATGGACATAGTGTAAAATGGTCCAATTCAAGTAAGTTATTCATTTGGCATCATTCGAAGTGATAGAAATCAAGTTTTAATGAAAATTATCATATTCGGCCAAAACATGCTTTTCAGCCCCTGAAAAGCACATTTTGGCCATAAAAACTGAATATGTCCCCTGCAACCAAACGAACTGTCAGAGACACAAATCTACAATGGACATAGTGTAAAATGGTCCAATTCAAGTAAGTTATTCATTTGGCATCATTCAAATGGATAGAAATCAAGTTTTAATGAAAATTATCATACTCGGCCAAAACATGCTTTTCAGCCCCTGAAAAGCACATTTTGGCCATAAAAACTGAATATGTCCCCTGCAACCAAACGAACTGTCAGAGAAACAAATCTACAATGGACATAGTGTAAAATGGTCCAATTCAAGTAAGATATTCATTTGGCATCATTCGAATGGATAGAAATCAAGTTTTAATGAAAATTATCATACTCGGCCAAAACATGCTTTTCAGCCCCTGAAAAGCACATTTTGGCCATAAAAACTGAAAATGTCCCCTGCAACCAAACAAACTGTCGGAGACACAAATCTACAATGGACATAGTGTAAAATGGTCCAATTCAAGTAAGTTATTCATTTGGCATCATTCGAAGTGATAGAAATCAAGTTTTAATGAAAATTATCATATTCGGCCAAAACATGCTTTTCAGCCCCTGAAAAGCACATTTTGGCCATAAAAACTGAAAATGTCCCCTGCAACCAAACGAACTGTCGGAGACACAAATCTACAATGGACATAGTGTAAAATGGTCCAATTCAAGTAAGTTATTCATTTGGCATCATTCGAAGTGATAGAAATCAAGTTTTAATGAAAATTATCAAACTCGGCCAAAACATGCTTTTCAGCCCCTGAAAAGCACATTTTGGCCATAAAAACTTAATATGTCCCCTGCAACCAAACGAACTGTCAGAGACACAAATCTACAATGGACATAGTGTAAAATGGTCCAATTCAAGTAAGTTATTCATTTGGCATCATTCAAATGGATAGAAATCAAGTTTTAATGAAAATTATCATACTCGGCCAAAACATGCTTTTCAGCCCCTGAAAAGCACATTTTGGCCATAAAAACTGAATATGTCCCCTGCAACCAAACGAACTGTCAGAGACACAAATCTACAATGGACATAGTGTAAAATTGTCCAATTCAAGTAAGTTATTCATTTGGCATCATTCAAATGGATAGAAATCAAGTTTTAATGAAAATTATCATACTCGGCCAAAACATGCTTTTCAGCCCCTGAAAAGCACATTTTGGCCATAAAAACTGAAAATGTCCCCTGCAACCAAACGAACTGTCGGAGACACAAATCTACAATGGACATAGTGTAAAATGGTCCAATTCAAGTAAGTTATTCATTTGGCATCATTCGAAGTGATAGAAATCAAGTTTTAATGAAAATTATCATACTCGGCCAAAACATGCTTTTCAGCCCCTGAAAAGCACATTTTGGCCATAAAAACTTAATATGTCCCCTGCAACCAAACGAACTGTCAGAGACACAAATCTACAATGGACATAGTGTAAAATGGTCCAATTCAAGTAAGTTATTCATTTGGCATCATTCGAAGTGATAGAAATCAAGTTTTAATGAAAATTATCATATTCGGCCAAAACATGCTTTTCAGCCCCTGAAAAGCACATTTTGGCCATAAAAACTGAATATGTCCCCTGCAACCAAACGAACTGTCAGAGACACAAATCTACAATGGACATAGTGTAAAATGGTCCAATTCAAGTAAGTTATTCATTTGGCATCATTCAAATGGATAGAAATCAAGTTTTAATGAAAATTATCATACTCGGCCAAAACATGCTTTTCAGCCCCTGAAAAGCACATTTTGGCCATAAAAACTGAAAATGTCCCCTGCAACCAAACAAACTGTCGGAGACACAAATCTACAATGGACATAGTGTAAAATGGTCCAATTCAAGTAAGTTATTCATTTGGCATCATTCGAAGTGATAGAAATCAAGTTTTAATGAAAATTATCATATTCGGCCAAAACATGCTTTTCAGCCCCTGAAAAGCACATTTTGGCCATAAAAACTGAATATGTCCCCTGCAACCAAACGAACTGTCAGAGACACAAATCTACAATGGACATAGTGTAAAATGGTCCAATTCAAGTAAGTTATTCATTTGGCATCATTCGAAGTGATAGAAATCAAGTTTTAATGAAAATTATCATATTCGGCCAAAACATGCTTTTCAGCCCCTGAAAAGCACATTTTGGCCATAAAAACTGAATATGTCCCCTGCAACCAAACGAACTGTCAGAGACACAAATCTACAATGGACATAGTGTAAAATGGTCCAATTCAAGTAAGTTATTCATTTGGCATCATTCAAATGGATAGAAATCAAGTTTTAATGAAAATTATCATACTCGGCCAAAACATGCTTTTCAGCCCCTGAAAAGCACATTTTGGCCATAAAAACTGAAAATGTCCCCTGCAACCAAACAAACTGTCGGAGACACAAATCTACAATGGACATAGTGTAAAATGGTCCAATTCAAGTAAGTTATTCATTTGGCATCATTCGAAGTGATAGAAATCAAGTTTTAATGAAAATTATCATATTCGGCCAAAACATGCTTTTCAGCCCCTGAAAAGCACATTTTGGCCATAAAAACTGAAAATGTCCCCTGCAACCAAACGAACTGTCAGAGACACAAATCTACAATGGACATAGTGTAAAATGGTCCAATTCAAGTAAGTTATTCATTTGGCATCATTCAAATGGATAGAAATCAAGTTTTAATGAAAATTATCATACTCGGCCAAAACATGCTTTTCAGCCCCTGAAAAGCACATTTTGGCCATAAAAACTGAAAATGTCCCCTGCAACCAAACAAACTGTCGGAGACACAAATCTACAATGGACATAGTGTAAAATGGTCCAATTCAAGTAAGTTATTCATTTGGCATCATTCGAAGTGATAGAAATCAAGTTTTAATGAAAATTATCATATTCGGCCAAAACATGCTTTTCAGCCCCTGAAAAGCACATTTTGGCCATAAAAACTGAATATGTCCCCTGCAACCAAACGAACTGTCAGAGACACAAATCTACAATGGACATAGTGTAAAATGGTCCAATTCAAGTAAGTTATTCATTTGGCATCATTCGAAGTGATAGAAATCAAGTTTTAATGAAAATTATCATATTCGGCCAAAACATGCTTTTCAGCCCCTGAAAAGCACATTTTGGCCATAAAAACTGAATATGTCCCCTGCAACCAAACGAACTGTCGGAGACACAAATCTACAATGGACATAGTGTAAAATGGTCCAATTCAAGTAAGTTATTCATTTGGCATCATTCGAAGTGATAGAAATCAAGTTTTAATGAAAATTATCATATTCGGCCAAAACATGCTTTTCAGCCCCTGAAAAGCACATTTTGGCCATAAAAACTGAAAATGTCCCCTGCAACCAAACGAACTGTCAGAGACACAAATCTACAATGGACATAGTGTAAAATGGTCCAATTCAAGTAAGTTATTCATTTGGCATCATTCAAATGGATAGAAATCAAGTTTTAATGAAAATTATCATACTCGGCCAAAACATGCTTTTCAGCCCCTGAAAAGCACATTTTGGCCATAAAAACTGAAAATGTCCCCTGCAACCAAACAAACTGTCGGAGACACAAATCTACAATGGACATAGTGTAAAATGGTCCAATTCAAGTAAGTTATTCATTTGGCATCATTCGAAGTGATAGAAATCAAGTTTTAATGAAAATTATCATATTCGGCCAAAACATGCTTTTCAGCCCCTGAAAAGCACATTTTGGCCATAAAAACTGAATATGTCCCCTGCAACCAAACGAACTGTCAGAGACACAAATCTACAATGGACATAGTGTAAAATGGTCCAATTCAAGTAAGTTATTCATTTGGCATCATTCGAAGTGATAGAAATCAAGTTTTACTGAAAATTATCATACTCGGCCAAAACATGCTTTTCAGCCCCTGAAAAGCACATTTTGGCCATAAAAACTGAATATGTCCCCTGCAACCAAACGAACTGTCAGAGATACAAATCTACAATGGACATAGTGTAAAATGGTCCAATTCAAGTAAATTATTCATTTGGCATCATTCGAAGTGATAGAAATTAAGTTTTAATGAAAATTATCATACTCTGCCAAAACATGCTTTTCAGCCCCTGAAAAGCACATTTTGGCCATAAAAACTGAATATGTCCCCTGCAACCAAACGAACTGTCAGAGACACAAATCTACAATGGACATAGTGTAAAATGGTCCAATTCAAGTAAGTTATTCATTTGGCATCATTCAAATGGATAGAAATCAAGTTTTAATGAAAATTATCATACTCGGCCAAAACATGCTTTTCAGCCCCTGAAAAGCACATTTTGGCCATAAAAACTGAATATGTCCCCTGCAACCAAACGAACTGTCAGAGATACAAATCTACAATGGACATAGTGTAAAATGGTCCAATTCAAGTAAGTTATTCATTTGGCATCATTCGAAGTGATAGAAATCAAGTTTTAATGAAAATTATCATACTCGGCCAAAACATGCTTTTCAGCCCCTGAAAAGCACATTTTGGCCATAAAAACTTAATATGTCCCCTGCAACCAAACGAACTGCCAGAGACACAAATCTACAATGGACATAGTGTAAAATGGTCCAATTCAAGTAAGTTATTCATTTGGCATCATTCAAATGGATAGAAATCAAGTTTTAATGAAAATTATCATACTCGGCCAAAACATGCTTTTCAGCCCCTGAAAAGCACATTTTGGCCATAAAAACTGAAAATGTCCCCTGCAACCAAACAAACTGTCGGAGACACAAATCTACAATGGACATAGTGTAAAATGGTCCAATTCAAGTAAGTTATTCATTTGGCATCATTCGAAGTGATAGAAATCAAGTTTTAATGAAAATTATCATATTCGGCCAAAACATGCTTTTCAGCCCCT
This sequence comes from Stigmatopora argus, assembly GCF_051989625.1. Classification (NCBI taxonomy): domain Eukaryota; kingdom Metazoa; phylum Chordata; class Actinopteri; order Syngnathiformes; family Syngnathidae; genus Stigmatopora; species Stigmatopora argus. The sequence goes on from NC_135399.1 coordinate 63,334, forward strand.
GAAAAGCACATTTTGGCCATAAAAACTGAATATGTCCCCTGCAACCAAACGAACTGTCAGAGATACAAATCTACAATGGACATAGTGTAAAATGGTCCAATTCAAGTAAGTTATTCATTTGGCATCATTCGAAGTGATAGAAATCAAGTTTTAATGAAAATTATCATACTCGGCCAAAACATGCTTTTCAGCCCCTGAAAAGCACATTTTGGCCATAAAAACTTAATATGTCCCCTGCAACCAAACGAACTGCCAGAGACACAAATCTACAATGGACATAGTGTAAAATGGTCCAATTCAAGTAAGTTATTCATTTGGCATCATTCAAATGGATAGAAATCAAGTTTTAATGAAAATTATCATACTCGGCCAAAACATGCTTTTCAGCCCCTGAAAAGCACATTTTGGCCATAAAAACTGAAAATGTCCCCTGCAACCAAACGAACTGTCAGAGACACAAATCTACAATGGACATAGTGTAAAATGGTCCAATTCAAGTAAGTTATTCATTTGGCATCATTCGAAGTGATAGAAATCAAGTTTTAATGAAAATTATCATACTCGGCCAAAACATGCTTTTCAGCCCCTGAAAAGCACATTTTGGCCATAAAAACTTAATATGTCCCCTGCAACCAAACGAACTGTCAGAGACACAAATCTACAATGGACATAGTGTAAAATGGTCCAATTCAAGTAAGTTATTCATTTGGCATCATTTGAAGTGATAGAAATCAAGTTTTAATGAAAATTATCATATTCGGCCAAAACATGCTTTTCAGCCCCTGAAAAGCACATTTTGGCCATAAAAACTGAATATGTCCCCTGCAACCAAACGAACTGTCAGAGACACAAATCTACAATGGACATAGTGTAAAATGGTCCAATTCAAGTAAGTTATTCATTTGGCATCATTCAAATGGATAGAAATCAAGTTTTAATGAAAATTATCATACTCGGCCAAAACATGCTTTTCAGCCCCTGAAAAGCACATTTTGGCCATAAAAACTGAAAATGTCCCCTGCAACCAAACAAACTGTCGGAGACACAAGTCTACAATGGACATAGTGTAAAATGGTCCAATTCAAGTAAGTTATTCATTTGGCATCATTCGAGTGATAGAAATCAAGTTTTAATGAAAATTATCATATTCGGCCAAAACATGCTTTTCAGCCCCTGAAAAGCACATTTTGGCCATAAAAACTGAATATGTCCCCTGCAACCAAACGAACTGTCAGGGACACAAATCTACAATGGACATAGTGTAAAATGGTCCAATTCAAGTAAGTTATTCATTTGGCATCATTCGAAGTGATAAAAAACAAGTTTTAATGAAAATTATCATATTCGGCCAAAACATGCTTTTCAGCCCCTGAAAAGCACATTTTGGCCATAAAAACTGAATATGTCCCCTGCAACCAAACGAACTGTCATAGACACAAATCTACAATGGACATAGTGTAAAATGGTCCAATTCAAGTAAGTTATTCATTTGGCATCATTCAAATGGATAGAAATCAAGTTTTAATGAAAATTATCATACTCGGCCAAAACATGCTTTTCAGCCCCTGAAAAGCACATTTTGGCCATAAAAACTGAAAATGTCCCCTGCAACCAAACAAACTGTCGGAGACACAAATCTACAATGGACATAGTGTAAAATGGTCCAATTCAAGTAAGTTATTCATTTGGCATCATTCGAAGTGATAGAAATCAAGTTTTAATGAAAATTATCATATTCGGCCAAAACATGCTTTTCAGCCGCTGAAAAGCACATTTTGGCCATAAAAACTGAAAATGTCCCCTGCAACCAAACGAACTGTCAGAGACACAAATCTACAATGGACATAGTGTAAAATGGTCCAATTCAAGTAAGTTATTCATTTGGCATCATTCAAATGGATAGAAATCAAGTTTTAATGAAAATTATCATACTCGGCCAAAACATGCTTTTCAGCCCCTGAAAAGCACATTTTGGCCATAAAAACTGAAAATGTCCCCTGCAACCAAACAAACTGTCGGAGACACAAATCTACAATGGACATAGTGTAAAATGGTCCAATTCAAGTAAGTTATTCATTTGGCATCATTCGAAGTGATAGAAATCAAGTTTTAATGAAAATTATCATATTCGGCCAAAACATGCTTTTCAGCCCCTGAAAAGCACATTTTGGCCATAAAAACTGAATATGTCCCCTGCAACCAAACGAACTGTCAGAGACACAAATCTACAATGGACATAGTGTAAAATGGTCCAATTCAAGTAAGTTATTCATTTGGCATCATTCGAAGTGATAGAAATCAAGTTTTAATGAAAATTATCATATTCGGCCAAAACATGCTTTTCAGCCCCTGAAAAGCACATTTTGGCCATAAAAACTGAATATGTCCCCTGCAACCAAACGAACTGTCGGAGACACAAATCTACAATGGACATAGTGTAAAATGGTCCAATTCAAGTAAGTTATTCATTTGGCATCATTCGAAGTGATAGAAATCAAGTTTTAATGAAAATTATCATATTCGGCCAAAACATGCTTTTCAGCCCCTGAAAAGCACATTTTGGCCATAAAAACTGAAAATGTCCCCTGCAACCAAACGAACTGTCAGAGACAAAAATCTACAATGGACATAGTGTAAAATGGTCCAATTCAAGTAAGTTATTCATTTGGCATCATTCAAATGGATAGAAATCAAGTTTTAATGAAAATTATCATACTCGGCCAAAACATGCTTTTCAGCCCCTGAAAAGCACATTTTGGCCATAAAAACTGAAAATGTCCCCTGCAACCAAACAAACTGTCGGAGACACAAATCTACAATGGACATAGTGTAAAATGGTCCAATTCAAGTAAGTTATTCATTTGGCATCATTCGAAGTGATAGAAATCAAGTTTTAATGAAAATTATCATATTCGGCCAAAACATGCTTTTCAGCCCCTGAAAAGCACATTTTGGCCATAAAAACTGAATATGTCCCCTGCAACCAAACGAACTGTCAGAGACACAAATCTACAATGGACATAGTGTAAAATGGTCCAATTCAAGTAAGTTATTCATTTGGCATCATTCGAAGTGATAGAAATCAAGTTTTAATGAAAATTATCATATTCGGCCAAAACATGCTTTTCAGCCCCTGAAAAGCACATTTTGGCCATAAAAACTGAAAATGTCCCCTGCAACCAAACGAACTGTCGGAGACACAAATCTACAATGGACATAGTGTAAAATGGTCCAATTCAAGTAAGTTATTCATTTGGCATCATTCGAAGTGATAGAAATCAAGTTTTAATGAAAATTATCATACTCGGCCAAAACATGCTTTTCAGCCCCTGAAAAGCACATTTTGGCCATAAAAACTTAATATGTCCCCTGCAACCAAACGAACTGTCAGAGACACAAATCTACAATGGACATAGTGTAAAATGGTCCAATTCAAGTAAGTTATTCATTTGGCATCATTCGAAGTGATAGAAATCAAGTTTTAATGAAAATTATCATATTCGGCCAAAACATGCTTTTCAGCCCCTGAAAAGCACATTTTGGCCATAAAAACTGAATATGTCCCCTGCAACCAAACGAACTGTCAGAGACACAAATCTACAATGGACATAGTGTAAAATGGTCCAATTCAAGTAAGTTATTCATTTGGCATCATTCAAATGGATAGAAATCAAGTTTTAATGAAAATTATCATACTCGGCCAAAACATGCTTTTCAGCCCCTGAAAAGCACATTTTGGCCATAAAAACTGAAAATGTCCCCTGCAACCAAACAAACTGTCGGAGACACAAATCTACAATGGACATAGTGTAAAATGGTCCAATTCAAGTAAGTTATTCATTTGGCATCATTCGAAGTGATAGAAATCAAGTTTTAATGAAAATTATCATATTCGGCCAAAACATGCTTTTCAGCCCCTGAAAAGCACATTTTGGCCATAAAAACTGAAAATGTCCCCTGCAACCAAACGAACTGTCGGAGACACAAATCTACAATGGACATAGTGTAAAATGGTCCAATTCAAGTAAGTTATTCATTTGGCATCAATCGAAGTGATAGAAATCAAGTTTTAATGAAAATTATCAAACTCGGCCAAAACATGCTTTTCAGCCCCTGAAAAGCACATTTTGGCCATAAAAACTGAATATGTCCCCTGCAACCAAACGAACTGTCAGAGACACAAATCTACAATGGACATAGTGTAAAATGGTCCAATTCAAGTAAGTTATTCATTTGGCATCATTCAAATGGATAGAAATCAAGTTTTAATGAAAATTATCATACTCGGCCAAAACATGCTTTTCAGCCCCTGAAAAGCACATTTTGGCCATAAAAACTGAATATGTCCCCTGCAACCAAACGAACTGTCAGAGATACAAATCTACAATGGACATAGTGTAAAATGGTCCAATTCAAGTAAGTTATTCATTTGGCATCATTCGAAGTGATAGAAATCAAGTTTTAATGAAAATTATCATACTCGGCCAAAACATGCTTTTCAGCCCCTGAAAAGCACATTTTGGCCATAAAAACTGAAAATGTCCCCTGCAACCAAACGAACTGTCGGAGACACAAATCTACAATGGACATAGTGTAAAATGGTCCAATTCAAGTAAGTTATTCATTTGGCATCAATCGAAGTGATAGAAATCAAGTTTTAATGAAAATTATCAAACTCGGCCAAAACATGCTTTTCAGCCCCTGAAAAGCACATTTTGGCCATAAAAACTGAATATGTCCCCTGCAACCAAACGAACTGTCAGAGACACAAATCTACAATGGACATAGTGTAAAATGGTCCAATTCAAGTAAGTTATTCATTTGGCATCATTCAAATGGATAGAAATCAAGTTTTACTGAAAATTATCATACTCGGCCAAAACATGCTTTTCAGCCCCTGAAAAGCACATTTTGGCCATAAAAACTGAATATGTCCCCTGCAACCAAACGAACTGTCAGAGATACAAATCTACAATGGACATAGTGTAAAATGGTCCAATTCAAGTAAGTTATTCATTTGGCATCATTCGAAGTGATAGAAATCAAGTTTTAATGAAAATTATCATATTCGGCCAAAACATGCTTTTCAGCCCCTGAAAAGCACATTTTGGCCATAAAAACTGAATATGTCCCCTGCAACCAAACGAACTGTCAGAGACACAAATCTACAATGGACATAGTGTAAAATGGTCCAATTCAAGTAAGTTATTCATTTGGCATCATTCGAAGTGATAGAAATCAAGTTTTAATGAAAATTATCATATTCGGCCAAAACATGCTTTTCAGCCCCTGAAAAGCACATTTTGGCCATAAAAACTGAAAATGTCCCCTGCAACCAAACGAACTGTCGGAGACACAAATCTACAATGGACATAGTGTAAAATGGTCCAATTCAAGTAAGTTATTCATTTGGCATCATTCGAAGTGATAGAAATCAAGTTTTAATGAAAATTATCATACTCGGCCAAAACATGCTTTTCAGCCCCTGAAAAGCACATTTTGGCCATAAAAACTTAATATGTCCCCTGCAACCAAACGAACTGTCAGAGACACAAATCTACAATGGACATAGTGTAAAATGGTCCAATTCAAGTAAGTTATTCATTTGGCATCATTCGAAGTGATAGAAATCAAGTTTTAATGAAAATTATCATATTCGGCCAAAACATGCTTTTCAGCCCCTGAAAAGCACATTTTGGCCATAAAAACTGAATATGTCCCCTGCAACCAAACGAACTGTCAGAGACACAAATCTACAATGGACATAGTGTAAAATGGTCCAATTCAAGTAAGTTATTCATTTGGCATCATTCAAATGGATAGAAATCAAGTTTTAATGAAAATTATCATACTCGGCCAAAACATGCTTTTCAGCCCCTGAAAAGCACATTTTGGCCATAAAAACTGAAAATGTCCCCTGCAACCAAACAAACTGTCGGTGACACAAATCTACAATGGACATAGTGTAAAATGGTCCAATTCAAGTAAGTTATTCATTTGGCATCATTCGAAGTGATAGAAATCAAGTTTTAATGAAAATTATCATATTCGGCCAAAACATGCTTTTCAGCCCCTGAAAAGCACATTTTGGCCATAAAAACTGAAAATGTCCCCTGCAACCAAACGAACTGTCGGAGACACAAATCTACAATGGACATAGTGTAAAATGGTCCAATTCAAGTAAGTTATTCATTTGGCATCAATCGAAGTGATAGAAATCAAGTTTTAATGAAAATTATCAAACTCGGCCAAAACATGCTTTTCAGCCCCTGAAAAGCACATTTTGGCCATAAAAACTGAATATGTCCCCTGCAACCAAACGAACTGTCAGAGACACAAATCTACAATGGACATAGTGTAAAATGGTCCAATTCAAGTAAGTTATTCATTTGGCATCATTCAAATGGATAGAAATCAAGTTTTAATGAAAATTATCATACTCGGCCAAAACATGCTTTTCAGCCCCTGAAAAGCACATTTTGGCCATAAAAACTGAATATGTCCCCTGCAACCAAACGAACTGTCAGAGATACAAATCTACAATGGACATAGTGTAAAATGGTCCAATTCAAGTAAGTTATTCATTTGGCATCATTCGAAGTGATAGAAATCAAGTTTTAATGAAAATTATCATACTCGGCCAAAACATGCTTTTCAGCCCCTGAAAAGCACATTTTGGCCATAAAAACTGAAAATGTCCCCTGCAACCAAACGAACTGTCGGAGACACAAATCTACAATGGACATAGTGTAAAATGGTCCAATTCAAGTAAGTTATTCATTTGGCATCAATCGAAGTGATAGAAATCAAGTTTTAATGAAAATTATCAAACTCGGCCAAAACATGCTTTTCAGCCCCTGAAAAGCACATTTTGGCCATAAAAACTGAATATGTCCCCTGCAACCAAACGAACTGTCAGAGACACAAATCTACAATGGACATAGTGTAAAATGGTCCAATTCAAGTAAGTTATTCATTTGGCATCATTCAAATGGATAGAAATCAAGTTTTACTGAAAATTATCATACTCGGCCAAAACATGCTTTTCAGCCCCTGAAAAGCACATTTTGGCCATAAAAACTGAATATGTCCCCTGCAACCAAACGAACTGTCAGAGATACAAATCTACAATGGACATAGTGTAAAATGGTCCAATTCAAGTAAATTATTCATTTGGCATCATTCGAAGTGATAGAAATTAAGTTTTAATGAAAATTATCATACTCTGCCAAAACATGCTTTTCAGCCCCTGAAAAGCACATTTTGGCCATAAAAACTGAATATGTCCCCTGCAACCAAACGAACTGTCAGAGACACAAATCTACAATGGACATAGTGTAAAATGGTCCAATTCAAGTAAGTTATTCATTTGGCATCATTCAAATGGATAGAAATCAAGTTTTAATGAAAATTATCATACTCGGCCAAAACATGCTTTTCAGCCCCTGAAAAGCACATTTTGGCCATAAAAACTGAATATGTCCCCTGCAACCAAACGAACTGTCAGAGATACAAATCTACAATGGACATAGTGTAAAATGGTCCAATTCAAGTAAGTTATTCATTTGGCATCATTCAAATGGATAGAAATCAAGTTTTAATGAAAATTATCATACTCGGCCAAAACATGCTTTTCAGCCCCTGAAAAGCACATTTTGGCCATAAAAACTGAAAATGTCCCCTGCAACCAAACAAACTGTCGGAGACACAAATCTACAATGGACATAGTGTAAAATGGTCCAATTCAAGTAAGTTATTCATTTGGCATCATTCGAAGTGATAGAAATCAAGTTTTAATGAAAATTATCATATTCGGCCAAAACATGCTTTTCAGCCCCTGAAAAGCACATTTTGGCCATAAAAACTGAAAATGTCCCCTGCAACCAAACGAACTGTCGGAGACACTAATCTACAATGGACATAGTGTAAAATGGTCCAATTCAAGTAAGTTATTCATTTGGCATCAATCGAAGTGATAGAAATCAAGTTTTAATGAAAATTATCAAACTCGGCCAAAACATGCTTTTCAGCCCCTGAAAAGCACATTTTGGCCATAAAAACTGAATATGTCCCCTGCAACCAAACGAACTGTCAGAGACACAAATCTACAATGGACATAGTGTAAAATGGTCCAATTCAAGTAAGTTATTCATTTGGCATCATTCAAATGGATAGAAATCAAGTTTTACTGAAAATTATCATACTCGGCCAAAACATGCTTTTCAGCCCCTGAAAAGCACATTTTGGCCATAAAAACTGAATATGTCCCCTGCAACCAAACGAACTGTCAGAGATACAAATCTACAATGGACATAGTGGAAAATGGTCCAATTCAAGTAAATTATTCATTTGGCATCATTCGAAGTGATAGAAATTAAGTTTTAATGAAAATTATCATACTCTGCCAAAACATGCTTTTCAGCCTCTGAAAAGCACATTTTGGCCATAAAAACTGAAAATGTCCCCTGCAACCAAACGAACTGTCAGAGACACAAATCTACAATGGACATAGTGTAAAATGGTCCAATTCAAGTAAGTTATTCATTTGGCATCATTCGAAGTGATAGAAATCAAGTTTTAATGAAAATTATCATACTCGGCCAAAACATGCTTTTCAGCCCCTGAAAAGCACATTTTGGCCATAAAAACTGAATATGTCCCCTGCAACCAAACGAACTGTCAGAGAAACAAATCTACAATGGACATAGTGTAAAATGGTCCAATTCAAGTAAGATATTCATTTGGCATCATTCGAATGGATAGAAATCAAGTTTTAATGAAAATTATCATATTCTGCCAAAACGTGCTTTTCAGCCCCTGAAAAGCACATTTTGGCCATAAAAACTGAATATGTCCCCTGCAACCAAACGAACTGTCAGAGATACAAATATACAATGGACATAGTGTAAAATGGTCCAATTCAAGTAAATTATTCATTTGGCATCATTCGAAGTGATAGAAATTAAGTTTTAATGAAAATTATCAAACTCGGCCAAAACATGCTTTTCAGCCCCTGAAAAGCACATTTTGGCCATAAAAACTGAATATGTCCCCTGCAACCAAACGAACTGTCAGAGACACAAATCTACAATGGACATAGTGTAAAATGGTCCAATTCAAGTAAGTTATTCATTTGGCATCATTCGAATGGATAGAAATCAAGTTTTAATGAAAATTATCATATTCTGCCAAAACGTGCTTTTCAGCCCCTGAAAAGCACATTTTGGCCATAAAAACTTAATATGTCCCCTGCAACCAAACGAACTGTCAGAGACACAAATCTACAATGGACATAGTGTAAAATGGTCCAATTCAAGTAAGTTATTCATTTGGCATCATTCGAAGTGATAAAAATCAAGTTTTAATGAAAATTATCATATTCGGCCAAAACATGCTTTTCAGCCCCTGAAAAGCACATTTTGGCCATAAAAACTGAATATGTCCCCTGCAACCAAACGAACTGTCGGAGACACAAATCTACAATGGACATAGTGTAAAATGGTCCAATTCAAGTAAGTTATTCATTTGGCATCATTCAAATGGATAGAAATCAAGTTTTAATGAAAATTATCATACTCGGCCAAAACATGCTTTTCAGCCCCTGAAAAGCACATTTTGGCCATAAAAACTGAAAATGTCCCCTGCAACCAAACAAACTGTCGGAGACACAAATCTACAATGGACATAGTGTAAAATGGTCCAATTCAAGTAAGTTATTCATTTGGCATCATTCGAAGTGATAGAAATCAAGTTTTAATGAAAATTATCATACTCGGCCAAAACATGCTTTTCAGCCCCTGAAAAGCACATTTTGGCCATAAAAACTTAATATGTCCCCTGCAACCAAACGAACTGCCAGAGACACAAATCTACAATGGACATAGTGTAAAATGGTCCAATTCAAGTAAGTTATTCATTTGGCATCATTCAAATGGATAGAAATCAAGTTTTAATGAAAATTATCATACTCGGCCAAAACATGCTTTTCAGCCCCTGAAAAGCACATTTTGGCCATAAAAACTGAATATGTCCCCTGCAACCAAACGAACTGTCAGAGATACAAATCTACAATGGACATAGTGTAAAATGGTCCAATTCAAGTAAGTTATTCATTTGGCATCATTCGAAGTGATAGAAATCAAGTTTTAATGAAAATTATCATACTCGGCCAAAACATGCTTTTCAGCCCCTGAAAAGCACATTTTGGCCATAAAAACTTAATATGTCCCCTGCAACCAAACGAACTGCCAGAGACACAAATCTACAATGGACATAGTGTAAAATGGTCCAATTCAAGTAAGTTATTCATTTGGCATCATTCAAATGGATAGAAATCAAGTTTTAATGAAAATTATCATACTCGGCCAAAACATGCTTTTCAGCCCCTGAAAAGCACATTTTGGCCATAAAAACTGAAAATGTCCCCTGCAACCAAACAAACTGTCGGAGACACAAATCTACAATGGACATAGTGTAAAATGGTCCAATTCAAGTAAGTTATTCATTTGGCATCATTCGAAGTGATAGAAATCAAGTTTTAATGAAAATTATCATATTCGGCCAAAACATGCTTTTCAGCCCCTGAAAAGCACATTTTGGCCATAAAAACTGAATATGTCCCCTGCAACCAAACGAACTGTCAGAGATACAAATCTACAATGGACATAGTGTAAAATGGTCCAATTCAAGTAAGTTATTCATTTGGCATCATTCGAAGTGATAGAAATCAAGTTTTAATGAAAATTATCATACTCGGCCAAAACATGCTTTTCAGCCCCTGAAAAGCACATTTTGGCCATAAAAACTTAATATGTCCCCTGCAACCAAACGAACTGCCAGAGACACAAATCTACAATGGACATAGTGTAAAATGGTCCAATTCAAGTAAGTTATTCATTTGGCATCATTCAAATGGATAGAAATCAAGTTTTAATGAAAATTATCATACTCGGCCAAAACATGCTTTTCAGCCCCTGAAAAGCACATTTTGGCCATAAAAACTGAAAATGTCCCCTGCAACCAAACGAACTGTCAGAGACACAAATCTACAATGGACATAGTGTAAAATGGTCCAATTCAAGTAAGTTATTCATTTGGCATCATTCGAAGTGATAGAAATCAAGTTTTAATGAAAATTATCATACTCGGCCAAAACATGCTTTTCAGCCCCTGAAAAGCACATTTTGGCCATAAAAACTTAATATGTCCCCTGCAACCAAACGAACTGTCAGAGACACAAATCTACAATGGACATAGTGTAAAATGGTCCAATTCAAGTAAGTTATTCATTTGGCATCATTTGAAGTGATAGAAATCAAGTTTTAATGAAAATTATCATATTCGGCCAAAACATGCTTTTCAGCCCCTGAAAAGCACATTTTGGCCATAAAAACTGAATATGTCCCCTGCAACCAAACGAACTGTCAGAGACACAAATCTACAATGGACATAGTGTAAAATGGTCCAATTCAAGTAAGTTATTCATTTGGCATCATTCAAATGGATAGAAATCAAGTTTTAATGAAAATTATCATACTCGGCCAAAACATGCTTTTCAGCCCCTGAAAAGCACATTTTGGCCATAAAAACTGAAAATGTCCCCTGCAACCAAACAAACTGTCGGAGACACAAGTCTACAATGGACATAGTGTAAAATGGTCCAATTCAAGTAAGTTATTCATTTGGCATCATTCGAGTGATAGAAATCAAGTTTTAATGAAAATTATCATATTCGGCCAAAACATGCTTTTCAGCCCCTGAAAAGCACATTTTGGCCATAAAAACTGAATATGTCCCCTGCAACCAAACGAACTGTCAGGGACACAAATCTACAATGGACATAGTGTAAAATGGTCCAATTCAAGTAAGTTATTCATTTGGCATCATTCGAAGTGATAAAAAACAAGTTTTAATGAAAATTATCATATTCGGCCAAAACATGCTTTTCAGCCCCTGAAAAGCACATTTTGGCCATAAAAACTGAATATGTCCCCTGCAACCAAACGAACTGTCATAGACACAAATCTACAATGGACATAGTGTAAAATGGTCCAATTCAAGTAAGTTATTCATTTGGCATCATTCAAATGGATAGAAATCAAGTTTTAATGAAAATTATCATACTCGGCCAAAACATGCTTTTCAGCCCCTGAAAAGCACATTTTGGCCATAAAAACTGAAAATGTCCCCTGCAACCAAACAAACTGTCGGAGACACAAATCTACAATGGACATAGTGTAAAATGGTCCAATTCAAGTAAGTTATTCATTTGGCATCATTCGAAGTGATAGAAATCAAGTTTTAATGAAAATTATCATATTCGGCCAAAACATGCTTTTCAGCCCCTGAAAAGCACATTTTGGCCATAAAAACTGAATATGTCCCCTGCAACCAAACGAACTGTCAGAGACACAAATCTACAATGGACATAGTGTAAAATGGTCCAATTCAAGTAAGTTATTCATTTGGCATCATTCGAAGTGATAGAAATCAAGTTTTAATGAAAATTATCATATTCGGCCAAAACATGCTTTTCAGCCCCTGAAAAGCACATTTTGGCCATAAAAACTGAATATGTCCCCTGCAACCAAACGAACTGTCGGAGACACAAATCTACAATGGACATAGTGTAAAATGGTCCAATTCAAGTAAGTTATTCATTTGGCATCATTCGAAGTGATAGAAATCAAGTTTTAATGAAAATTATCATATTCGGCCAAAACATGCTTTTCAGCCCCTGAAAAGCACATTTTGGCCATAAAAACTGAAAATGTCCCCTGCAACCAAACGAACTGTCAGAGACAAAAATCTACAATGGACATAGTGTAAAATGGTCCAATTCAAGTAAGTTATTCATTTGGCATCATTCAAATGGATAGAAATCAAGTTTTAATGAAAATTATCATACTCGGCCAAAACATGCTTTTCAGCCCCTGAAAAGCACATTTTGGCCATAAAAACTGAAAATGTCCCCTGCAACCAAACAAACTGTCGGAGACACAAATCTACAATGGACATAGTGTAAAATGGTCCAATTCAAGTAAGTTATTCATTTGGCATCATTCGAAGTGATAGAAATCAAGTTTTAATGAAAATTATCATATTCGGCCAAAACATGCTTTTCAGCCCCTGAAAAGCACATTTTGGCCATAAAAACTGAATATGTCCCCTGCAACCAAACGAACTGTCAGAGACACAAATCTACAATGGACATAGTGTAAAATGGTCCAATTCAAGTAAGTTATTCATTTGGCATCATTCGAAGTGATAGAAATCAAGTTTTAATGAAAATTATCATATTCGGCCAAAACATGCTTTTCAGCCCCTGAAAAGCACATTTTGGCCATAAAAACTGAAAATGTCCCCTGCAACCAAACGAACTGTCGGAGACACAAATCTACAATGGACATAGTGTAAAATGGTCCAATTCAAGTAAGTTATTCATTTGGCATCATTCGAAGTGATAGAAATCAAGTTTTAATGAAAATTATCATACTCGGCCAAAACATGCTTTTCAGCCCCTGAAAAGCACATTTTGGCCATAAAAACTTAATATGTCCCCTGCAACCAAACGAACTGTCAGAGACACAAATCTACAATGGACATAGTGTAAAATGGTCCAATTCAAGTAAGTTATTCATTTGGCATCATTCGAAGTGATAGAAATCAAGTTTTAATGAAAATTATCATATTCGGCCAAAACATGCTTTTCAGCCCCTGAAAAGCACATTTTGGCCATAAAAACTGAATATGTCCCCTGCAACCAAACGAACTGTCAGAGACACAAATCTACAATGGACATAGTGTAAAATGGTCCAATTCAAGTAAGTTATTCATTTGGCATCATTCAAATGGATAGAAATCAAGTTTTAATGAAAATTATCATACTCGGCCAAAACATGCTTTTCAGCCCCTGAAAAGCACATTTTGGCCATAAAAACTGAAAATGTCCCCTGCAACCAAACAAACTGTCGGAGACACAAATCTACAATGGACATAGTGTAAAATGGTCCAATTCAAGTAAGTTATTCATTTGGCATCATTCGAAGTGATAGAAATCAAGTTTTAATGAAAATTATCATATTCGGCCAAAACATGCTTTTCAGCCCCTGAAAAGCACATTTTGGCCATAAAAACTGAAAATGTCCCCTGCAACCAAACGAACTGTCGGAGACACAAATCTACAATGGACATAGTGTAAAATGGTCCAATTCAAGTAAGTTATTCATTTGGCATCAATCGAAGTGATAGAAATCAAGTTTTAATGAAAATTATCAAACTCGGCCAAAACATGCTTTTCAGCCCCTGAAAAGCACATTTTGGCCATAAAAACTGAATATGTCCCCTGCAACCAAACGAACTGTCAGAGACACAAATCTACAATGGACATAGTGTAAAATGGTCCAATTCAAGTAAGTTATTCATTTGGCATCATTCAAATGGATAGAAATCAAGTTTTAATGAAAATTATCATACTCGGCCAAAACATGCTTTTCAGCCCCTGAAAAGCACATTTTGGCCATAAAAACTGAATATGTCCCCTGCAACCAAACGAACTGTCAGAGATACAAATCTACAATGGACATAGTGTAAAATGGTCCAATTCAAGTAAGTTATTCATTTGGCATCATTCGAAGTGATAGAAATCAAGTTTTAATGAAAATTATCATACTCGGCCAAAACATGCTTTTCAGCCCCTGAAAAGCACATTTTGGCCATAAAAACTGAAAATGTCCCCTGCAACCAAACGAACTGTCGGAGACACAAATCTACAATGGACATAGTGTAAAATGGTCCAATTCAAGTAAGTTATTCATTTGGCATCAATCGAAGTGATAGAAATCAAGTTTTAATGAAAATTATCAAACTCGGCCAAAACATGCTTTTCAGCCCCTGAAAAGCACATTTTGGCCATAAAAACTGAATATGTCCCCTGCAACCAAACGAACTGTCAGAGACACAAATCTACAATGGACATAGTGTAAAATGGTCCAATTCAAGTAAGTTATTCATTTGGCATCATTCAAATGGATAGAAATCAAGTTTTACTGAAAATTATCATACTCGGCCAAAACATGCTTTTCAGCCCCTGAAAAGCACATTTTGGCCATAAAAACTGAATATGTCCCCTGCAACCAAACGAACTGTCAGAGATACAAATCTACAATGGACATAGTGTAAAATGGTCCAATTCAAGTAAGTTATTCATTTGGCATCATTCGAAGTGATAGAAATCAAGTTTTAATGAAAATTATCATATTCGGCCAAAACATGCTTTTCAGCCCCTGAAAAGCACATTTTGGCCATAAAAACTGAATATGTCCCCTGCAACCAAACGAACTGTCAGAGACACAAATCTACAATGGACATAGTGTAAAATGGTCCAATTCAAGTAAGTTATTCATTTGGCATCATTCGAAGTGATAGAAATCAAGTTTTAATGAAAATTATCATATTCGGCCAAAACATGCTTTTCAGCCCCTGAAAAGCACATTTTGGCCATAAAAACTGAAAATGTCCCCTGCAACCAAACGAACTGTCGGAGACACAAATCTACAATGGACATAGTGTAAAATGGTCCAATTCAAGTAAGTTATTCATTTGGCATCATTCGAAGTGATAGAAATCAAGTTTTAATGAAAATTATCATACTCGGCCAAAACATGCTTTTCAGCCCCTGAAAAGCACATTTTGGCCATAAAAACTTAATATGTCCCCTGCAACCAAACGAACTGTCAGAGACACAAATCTACAATGGACATAGTGTAAAATGGTCCAATTCAAGTAAGTTATTCATTTGGCATCATTCGAAGTGATAGAAATCAAGTTTTAATGAAAATTATCATATTCGGCCAAAACATGCTTTTCAGCCCCTGAAAAGCACATTTTGGCCATAAAAACTGAATATGTCCCCTGCAACCAAACGAACTGTCAGAGACACAAATCTACAATGGACATAGTGTAAAATGGTCCAATTCAAGTAAGTTATTCATTTGGCATCATTCAAATGGATAGAAATCAAGTTTTAATGAAAATTATCATACTCGGCCAAAACATGCTTTTCAGCCCCTGAAAAGCACATTTTGGCCATAAAAACTGAAAATGTCCCCTGCAACCAAACAAACTGTCGGTGACACAAATCTACAATGGACATAGTGTAAAATGGTCCAATTCAAGTAAGTTATTCATTTGGCATCATTCGAAGTGATAGAAATCAAGTTTTAATGAAAATTATCATATTCGGCCAAAACATGCTTTTCAGCCCCTGAAAAGCACATTTTGGCCATAAAAACTGAAAATGTCCCCTGCAACCAAACGAACTGTCGGAGACACAAATCTACAATGGACATAGTGTAAAATGGTCCAATTCAAGTAAGTTATTCATTTGGCATCAATCGAAGTGATAGAAATCAAGTTTTAATGAAAATTATCAAACTCGGCCAAAACATGCTTTTCAGCCCCTGAAAAGCACATTTTGGCCATAAAAACTGAATATGTCCCCTGCAACCAAACGAACTGTCAGAGACACAAATCTACAATGGACATAGTGTAAAATGGTCCAATTCAAGTAAGTTATTCATTTGGCATCATTCAAATGGATAGAAATCAAGTTTTAATGAAAATTATCATACTCGGCCAAAACATGCTTTTCAGCCCCTGAAAAGCACATTTTGGCCATAAAAACTGAATATGTCCCCTGCAACCAAACGAACTGTCAGAGATACAAATCTACAATGGACATAGTGTAAAATGGTCCAATTCAAGTAAGTTATTCATTTGGCATCATTCGAAGTGATAGAAATCAAGTTTTAATGAAAATTATCATACTCGGCCAAAACATGCTTTTCAGCCCCTGAAAAGCACATTTTGGCCATAAAAACTGAAAATGTCCCCTGCAACCAAACGAACTGTCGGAGACACAAATCTACAATGGACATAGTGTAAAATGGTCCAATTCAAGTAAGTTATTCATTTGGCATCAATCGAAGTGATAGAAATCAAGTTTTAATGAAAATTATCAAACTCGGCCAAAACATGCTTTTCAGCCCCTGAAAAGCACATTTTGGCCATAAAAACTGAATATGTCCCCTGCAACCAAACGAACTGTCAGAGACACAAATCTACAATGGACATAGTGTAAAATGGTCCAATTCAAGTAAGTTATTCATTTGGCATCATTCAAATGGATAGAAATCAAGTTTTACTGAAAATTATCATACTCGGCCAAAACATGCTTTTCAGCCCCTGAAAAGCACATTTTGGCCATAAAAACTGAATATGTCCCCTGCAACCAAACGAACTGTCAGAGATACAAATCTACAATGGACATAGTGTAAAATGGTCCAATTCAAGTAAATTATTCATTTGGCATCATTCGAAGTGATAGAAATTAAGTTTTAATGAAAATTATCATACTCTGCCAAAACATGCTTTTCAGCCCCTGAAAAGCACATTTTGGCCATAAAAACTGAATATGTCCCCTGCAACCAAACGAACTGTCAGAGACACAAATCTACAATGGACATAGTGTAAAATGGTCCAATTCAAGTAAGTTATTCATTTGGCATCATTCAAATGGATAGAAATCAAGTTTTAATGAAAATTATCATACTCGGCCAAAACATGCTTTTCAGCCCCTGAAAAGCACATTTTGGCCATAAAAACTGAATATGTCCCCTGCAACCAAACGAACTGTCAGAGATACAAATCTACAATGGACATAGTGTAAAATGGTCCAATTCAAGTAAGTTATTCATTTGGCATCATTCAAATGGATAGAAATCAAGTTTTAATGAAAATTATCATACTCGGCCAAAACATGCTTTTCAGCCCCTGAAAAGCACATTTTGGCCATAAAAACTGAAAATGTCCCCTGCAACCAAACAAACTGTCGGAGACACAAATCTACAATGGACATAGTGTAAAATGGTCCAATTCAAGTAAGTTATTCATTTGGCATCATTCGAAGTGATAGAAATCAAGTTTTAATGAAAATTATCATATTCGGCCAAAACATGCTTTTCAGCCCCTGAAAAGCACATTTTGGCCATAAAAACTGAAAATGTCCCCTGCAACCAAACGAACTGTCGGAGACACTAATCTACAATGGACATAGTGTAAAATGGTCCAATTCAAGTAAGTTATTCATTTGGCATCAATCGAAGTGATAGAAATCAAGTTTTAATGAAAATTATCAAACTCGGCCAAAACATGCTTTTCAGCCCCTGAAAAGCACATTTTGGCCATAAAAACTGAATATGTCCCCTGCAACCAAACGAACTGTCAGAGACACAAATCTACAATGGACATAGTGTAAAATGGTCCAATTCAAGTAAGTTATTCATTTGGCATCATTCAAATGGATAGAAATCAAGTTTTACTGAAAATTATCATACTCGGCCAAAACATGCTTTTCAGCCCCTGAAAAGCACATTTTGGCCATAAAAACTGAATATGTCCCCTGCAACCAAACGAACTGTCAGAGATACAAATCTACAATGGACATAGTGGAAAATGGTCCAATTCAAGTAAATTATTCATTTGGCATCATTCGAAGTGATAGAAATTAAGTTTTAATGAAAATTATCATACTCTGCCAAAACATGCTTTTCAGCCTCTGAAAAGCACATTTTGGCCATAAAAACTGAAAATGTCCCCTGCAACCAAACGAACTGTCAGAGACACAAATCTACAATGGACATAGTGTAAAATGGTCCAATTCAAGTAAGTTATTCATTTGGCATCATTCGAAGTGATAGAAATCAAGTTTTAATGAAAATTATCATACTCGGCCAAAACATGCTTTTCAGCCCCTGAAAAGCACATTTTGGCCATAAAAACTGAATATGTCCCCTGCAACCAAACGAACTGTCAGAGAAACAAATCTACAATGGACATAGTGTAAAATGGTCCAATTCAAGTAAGATATTCATTTGGCATCATTCGAATGGATAGAAATCAAGTTTTAATGAAAATTATCATATTCTGCCAAAACGTGCTTTTCAGCCCCTGAAAAGCACATTTTGGCCATAAAAACTGAATATGTCCCCTGCAACCAAACGAACTGTCAGAGATACAAATATACAATGGACATAGTGTAAAATGGTCCAATTCAAGTAAATTATTCATTTGGCATCATTCGAAGTGATAGAAATTAAGTTTTAATGAAAATTATCAAACTCGGCCAAAACATGCTTTTCAGCCCCTGAAAAGCACATTTTGGCCATAAAAACTGAATATGTCCCCTGCAACCAAACGAACTGTCAGAGACACAAATCTACAATGGACATAGTGTAAAATGGTCCAATTCAAGTAAGTTATTCATTTGGCATCATTCGAATGGATAGAAATCAAGTTTTAATGAAAATTATCATATTCTGCCAAAACGTGCTTTTCAGCCCCTGAAAAGCACATTTTGGCCATAAAAACTTAATATGTCCCCTGCAACCAAACGAACTGTCAGAGACACAAATCTACAATGGACATAGTGTAAAATGGTCCAATTCAAGTAAGTTATTCATTTGGCATCATTCGAAGTGATAAAAATCAAGTTTTAATGAAAATTATCATATTCGGCCAAAACATGCTTTTCAGCCCCTGAAAAGCACATTTTGGCCATAAAAACTGAATATGTCCCCTGCAACCAAACGAACTGTCGGAGACACAAATCTACAATGGACATAGTGTAAAATGGTCCAATTCAAGTAAGTTATTCATTTGGCATCATTCAAATGGATAGAAATCAAGTTTTAATGAAAATTATCATACTCGGCCAAAACATGCTTTTCAGCCCCTGAAAAGCACATTTTGGCCATAAAAACTGAAAATGTCCCCTGCAACCAAACAAACTGTCGGAGACACAAATCTACAATGGACATAGTGTAAAATGGTCCAATTCAAGTAAGTTATTCATTTGGCATCATTCGAAGTGATAGAAATCAAGTTTTAATGAAAATTATCATATTCGGCCAAAACATGCTTTTCAGCCCCTGAAAAGCACATTTTGGCCATAAAAACTGAAAATGTCCCCTGCAACCAAACGAACTGTCGGAGACACAAATCTACAATGGACATAGTGTAAAATGGTCCAATTCAAGTAAGTTATCATTTGGCATCAATCGAAGTCATAGAAATCAAGTTTTAATGAAAATTATCAAACTCGGCCAAAACATGCTTTTCAGCCCCTGAAAAGCACATTTTGGCCATAAAAACTGAATATGTCCCCTGCAACCAAACGAACTGTCAGAGACACAAATCTACAATGGACATAGTGTAAAATGGTCCAATTCAAGTAAGTTATTCATTTGGCATCATTCAAATGGATAGAAATCAAGTTTTAATGAAAATTATCATACTCGGCCAAAACATGCTTTTCAGCCCCTGAAAAGCACATTTTGGCCATAAAAACTGAATATGTCCCCTGCAACCAAACGAACTGTCAGAGATACAAATCTACAATGGACATAGTGTAAAATGGTCCAATTCAAGTAAATTATTCATTTGGCATCATTCAAAGTGATAGAAATTAAGTTTTAATGAAAATTATCAAACTCGGCCAAAACATGCTTTTCAGCCCCTGAAAAGCACATTTTGGCCATAAAAACTGAATATGTCCCCTGCAACCAAACGAACTGACGGAGACACAAATCTACAATGGACATAGTGTAAAATGGTCCAATTCAAGTAAGTTATTCATTTGGCATCATTCGAAGTGATAGAAATCAAGTTTTAATGAAAATTATCATACTCGGCCAAAACATGCTTTTCAGCCCCTGAAAAGCACATTTTGGCCATAAAAACTTAATATGTCCCCTGCAACCAAACGAACTGCCAGAGACACAAATCTACAATGGACATAGTGTAAAATGGTCCAATTCAAGTAAGTTATTCATTTGGCATCATTCAAATGGATAGAAATCAAGTTTTAATGAAAATTATCATACTCGGCCAAAACATGCTTTTCAGCCCCTGAAAAGCACATTTTGGCCATAAAAACTGAAAATGTCCCCTGCAACCAAACAAACTGTCGGAGACACAAATCTACAATGGACATAGTGTAAAATGGTCCAATTCAAGTAAGTTATTCATTTGGCATCATTCGAAGTGATAGAAATCAAGTTTTAATGAAAATTATCATATTCGGCCAAAACATGCTTTTCAGCCCCTGAAAAGCACATTTTGGCCATAAAAACTGAAAATGTCCCCTGCAACCAAACGAACTGTCGGAGACACAAATCTACAATGGACATAGTGTAAAATGGTCCAATTCAAGTAAGTTATTCATTTGGCATCAATCGAAGTGATAGAAATCAAGTTTTAATGAAAATTATCAAACTCGGCCAAAACATGCTTTTCAGCCCCTGAAAAGCACATTTTGGCCATAAAAACTGAATATGTCCCCTGCAACCAAACGAACTGTCAGAGACACAAATCTACAATGGACATAGTGTAAAATGGTCCAATTCAAGAAAGTTATTCATTTGGCATCATTCGAAGTGATAGAAATCAAGTTTTAATGAAAATTATCATACTCGGCCAAAACATGCTTTTCAGCCCCTGAAAAGCACATTTTGGCCATAAAAACTTAATATGTCCCCTGCAACCAAACGAACTGCCAGAGACACAAATCTACAATGGACATAGTGTAAAATGGTCCAATTCAAGTAAGTTATTCATTTGGCATCATTCAAATGGATAGAAATCAAGTTTTAATGAAAATTATCATACTCGGCCAAAACATGCTTTTCAGCCCCTGAAAAGCACATTTTGGCCATAAAAACTGAATATGTCCCCTGCAACCAAACGAACTGTCAGAGATACAAATCTACAATGGACATAGTGTAAAATGGTCCAATTCAAGTAAATTATTCATTTGGCATCATTCGAGTGATAGAAATTAAGTTTTAATGAAAATTATCAAATTCGGCCAAAACATGCTTTTCAGCCCCTGAAAAGCACATTTTGGCCATAAAAACTGAATATGTCCCCTGCAACCAAACGAACTGTCAGAGACACAAATCTACAATGGACATAGTGTAAAATGGTCCAATTCAAGTAAGTTATTCATTTGGCATCATTCAAATGGATAGAAATCAAGTTTTAATGAAAATTATCATACTCGGCCAAAACATGCTTTTCAGCCCCTGAAAAGCACATTTTGGCCATAAAAACTGAAAATGTCCCCTGCAACCAAACAAACTGTCGGAGACACAAATCTACAATGGACATAGTGTAAAATGGTCCAATTCAAGTAAGTTATTCATTTGGCATCATTCGAAGTGATAGAAATCAAGTTTTAATGAAAATTATCATATTCGGCCAAAACATGCTTTTCAGCCCCTGAAAAGCACATTTTGGCCATAAAAACTGAAAATGTCCCCTGCAACCAAACGAACTGTCGGAGACACAAATCTACAATGGACATAGTGTAAAATGGTCCAATTCAAGTAAGTTATCATTTGGCATCAATCGAAGTCATAGAAATCAAGTTTTAATGAAAATTATCAAACTCGGCCAAAACATGCTTTTCAGCCCCTGAAAAGCACATTTTGGCCATAAAAACTGAATATGTCCCCTGCAACCAAACGAACTGTCAGAGACACAAATCTACAATGGACATAGTGTAAAATGGTCCAATTCAAGTAAGTTATTCATTTGGCATCATTCAAATGGATAGAAATCAAGTTTTAATGAAAATTATCATACTCGGCCAAAACATGCTTTTCAGCCCCTGAAAAGCACATTTTGGCCATAAAAACTGAATATGTCCCCTGCAACCAAACGAACTGTCAGAGATACAAATCTACAATGGACATAGTGTAAAATGGTCCAATTCAAGTAAATTATTCATTTGGCATCATTCAAAGTGATAGAAATTAAGTTTTAATGAAAATTATCAAACTCGGCCAAAACATGCTTTTCAGCCCCTGAAAAGCACATTTTGGCCATAAAAACTGAATATGTCCCCTGCAACCAAACGAACTGACGGAGACACAAATCTACAATGGACATAGTGTAAAATGGTCCAATTCAAGTAAGTTATTCATTTGGCATCATTCGAAGTGATAGAAATCAAGTTTTAATGAAAATTATCATACTCGGCCAAAACATGCTTTTCAGCCCCTGAAAAGCACATTTTGGCCATAAAAACTTAATATGTCCCCTGCAACCAAACGAACTGCCAGAGACACAAATCTACAATGGACATAGTGTAAAATGGTCCAATTCAAGTAAGTTATTCATTTGGCATCATTCAAATGGATAGAAATCAAGTTTTAATGAAAATTATCATACTCGGCCAAAACATGCTTTTCAGCCCCTGAAAAGCACATTTTGGCCATAAAAACTGAAAATGTCCCCTGCAACCAAACAAACTGTCGGAGACACAAATCTACAATGGACATAGTGTAAAATGGTCCAATTCAAGTAAGTTATTCATTTGGCATCATTCGAAGTGATAGAAATCAAGTTTTAATGAAAATTATCATATTCGGCCAAAACATGCTTTTCAGCCCCTGAAAAGCACATTTTGGCCATAAAAACTGAAAATGTCCCCTGCAACCAAACGAACTGTCGGAGACACAAATCTACAATGGACATAGTGTAAAATGGTCCAATTCAAGTAAGTTATTCATTTGGCATCAATCGAAGTGATAGAAATCAAGTTTTAATGAAAATTATCAAACTCGGCCAAAACATGCTTTTCAGCCCCTGAAAAGCACATTTTGGCCATAAAAACTGAATATGTCCCCTGCAACCAAACGAACTGTCAGAGATACAAATCTACAATGGACATAGTGTAAAATGGTCCAATTCAAGTAAATTATTCATTTGGCATCATTCGAGTGATAGAAATTAAGTTTTAATGAAAATTATCAAATTCGGCCAAAACATGCTTTTCAGCCCCTGAAAAGCACATTTTGGCCATAAAAACTGAATATGTCCCCTGCAACCAAACGAACTGTCAGAGACACAAATCTACAATGGACATAGTGTAAAATGGTCCAATTCAAGTAAGTTATTCATTTGGCATCATTCAAATGGATAGAAATCAAGTTTTAATGAAAATTATCATACTCGGCCAAAACATGCTTTTCAGCCCCTGAAAAGCACATTTTGGCCATAAAAACTGAAAATGTCCCCTGCAACCAAACAAACTGTCGGAGACACAAATCTACAATGGACATAGTGTAAAATGGTCCAATTCAAGTAAGTTATTCATTTGGCATCATTCGAAGTGATAGAAATCAAGTTTTAATGAAAATTATCATATTCGGCCAAAACATGCTTTTCAGCCCCTGAAAAGCACATTTTGGCCATAAAAACTGAATATGTCCCCTGCAACCAAACGAACTGTCAGAGACACAAATCTACAATGGACATAGTGTGAAATGGTCCAATTCAAGTAAGTTATTCATTTGGCATCATTCAAATGGATAGAAATCAAGTTTTAATGAAAATTATCATACTCGGCCAAAACATGCTTTTCAGCCCCTGAAAAGCACATTTTGGCCATAAAAACTGAAAATGTCCCCTGCAACCAAACAAACTGTCGGAGACACAAATCTACAATGGACATAGTGTAAAATGGTCCAATTCAAGTAAGTTATTCATTTGGCATCATTCGAAGTGATAGAAATCAAGTTTTAATGAAAATTATCATATTCGGCCAAAACATGCTTTTCAGCCCCTGAAAAGCACATTTTGGCCATAAAAACTGAAAATGTCCCCTGCAACCAAACGAACTGTCGGAGACACAAATCTACAATGGACATAGTGTAAAATGGTCCAATTCAAGTAAGTTATTCATTTGGCATCAATCGAAGTGATAGAAATCAAGTTTTAATGAAAATTATCAAACTCGGCCAAAACATGCTTTTCAGCCCCTGAAAAGCACATTTTGGCCATAAAAACTGAATATGTCCCCTGCAACCAAACGAACTGTCAGAGACACAAATCTACAATGGACATAGTGTAAAATGGTCCAATTCAAGAAAGTTATTCATTTGGCATCATTCGAAGTGATAGAAATCAAGTTTTAATGAAAATTATCATATTCGGCCAAAACATGCTTTTCAGCCCCTGAAAAGCACATTTTGGCCATAAAAACTGAATATGTCCCCTGCAACCAAACGAACTGTCAGACACACAAATCTACAATGGACATAGTGTAAAATGGTCCAATTCAAGTAAGTTATTCATTTGGCATCATTCGAAGTGATAGAAATCAAGTTTTAATGAAAATTATCATACTCGGCCAAAACATGCTTTTCAGCCCCTGAAAAGCACATTTTGGCCATAAAAACTGAATATGTCCCCTGCAACCAAACGAACTTTCAGAGAAACAAATCTACAATGGACATAGTGTAAAATGGTCCAATTCAAGTAAGATATTCATTTGGCATCATTCGAATGGATAGAAATCAAGTTTTAATGAAAATTATCATATTCTGCCAAAACGTGCTTTTCAGCCCCTGAAAAGCACATTTTGGCCATAAAAACTGAATATGTCCCCTGCAACCAAACGAACTGTCAGAGATACAAATCTACAATGGACATAGTGTAAAATGGTCCAATTCAAGTAAATTATTCATTTGGCATCATTCGAGTGATAGAAATTAAGTTTTAATGAAAATTATCAAATTCGGCCAAAACATGCTTTTCAGCCCCTGAAAAGCACATTTTGGCCATAAAAACTGAATATGTCCCCTGCAACCAAACGAACTGTCAAAGACACAAATCTACAATGGACATAGTGTAAAATGGTCCAATTCAAGTAAGTTATTCATTTGGCATCATTCAAATGGATAGAAATCAAGTTTTAATGAAAATTATCATACTCGGCCAAAACATGCTTTTCAGCCCCTGAAAAGCACATTTTGGCCATAAAAACTGAAAATGTCCCCTGCAACCAAACAAACTGTCGGAGACACAAATCTACAATGGACATAGTGTAAAATGGTCCAATTCAAGTAAGTTATTCATTTGGCATCATTCGAAGTGATAGAAATCAAGTTTTAATGAAAATTATCATATTCGGCCAAAACATGCTTTTCAGCCCCTGAAAAGCACATTTTGGCCATAAAAACTGAAAATGTCCCCTGCAACCAAACGAACTGTCGGAGACACAAATCTACAATGGACATAGTGTAAAATGGTCCAATTCAAGTAAGTTATCATTTGGCATCAATCGAAGTCATAGAAATCAAGTTTTAATGAAAATTATCAAACTCGGCCAAAACATGCTTTTCAGCCCCTGAAAAGCACATTTTGGCCATAAAAACTGAATATGTCCCCTGCAACCAAACGAACTGTCAGAGACACAAATCTACAATGGACATAGTGTAAAATGGTCCAATTCAAGTAAGTTATTCATTTGGCATCATTCAAATGGATAGAAATCAAGTTTTAATGAAAATTATCATACTCGGCCAAAACATGCTTTTCAGCCCCTGAAAAGCACATTTTGGCCATAAAAACTGAATATGTCCCCTGCAACCAAACGAACTGTCAGAGATACAAATCTACAATGGACATAGTGTAAAATGGTCCAATTCAAGTAAATTATTCATTTGGCATCATTCAAAGTGATAGAAATTAAGTTTTAATGAAAATTATCAAACTCGGCCAAAACATGCTTTTCAGCCCCTGAAAAGCACATTTTGGCCATAAAAACTGAATATGTCCCCTGCAACCAAACGAACTGACGGAGACACAAATCTACAATGGACATAGTGTAAAATGGTCCAATTCAAGTAAGTTATTCATTTGGCATCATTCGAAGTGATAGAAATCAAGTTTTAATGAAAATTATCATACTCGGCCAAAACATGCTTTTCAGCCCCTGAAAAGCACATTTTGGCCATAAAAACTTAATATGTCCCCTGCAACCAAACGAACTGCCAGAGACACAAATCTACAATGGACATAGTGTAAAATGGTCCAATTCAAGTAAGTTATTCATTTGGCATCATTCAAATGGATAGAAATCAAGTTTTAATGAAAATTATCATACTCGGCCAAAACATGCTTTTCAGCCCCTGAAAAGCACATTTTGGCCATAAAAACTGAATATGTCCCCTGCAACCAAACGAACTGTCAGAGACACAAATCTACAATGGACATAGTGTAAAATGGTCCAATTCAAGTAAGTTATTCATTTGGCATCATTCAAATGGATAGAAATCAAGTTTTAATGAAAATTATCATACTCGGCCAAAACATGCTTTTCAGCCCCTGAAAAGCACATTTTGGCCATAAAAACTGAAAATGTCCCCTGCAACCAAACAAACTGTCGGAGACACAAATCTACAATGGACATAGTGTAAAATGGTCCAATTCAAGTAAGTTATTCATTTGGCATCATTCGAAGTGATAGAAATCAAGTTTTAATGAAAATTATCATATTCGGCCAAAACATGCTTTTCAGCCCCTGAAAAGCACATTTTGGCCATAAAAACTGAATATGTCCCCTGCAACCAAACGAACTGTCAGAGACACAAATCTACAATGGACATAGTGTGAAATGGTCCAATTCAAGTAAGTTATTCATTTGGCATCATTCAAATGGATAGAAATCAAGTTTTAATGAAAATTATCATACTCGGCCAAAACATGCTTTTCAGCCCCTGAAAAGCACATTTTGGCCATAAAAACTGAATATGTCCCCTGCAACCAAACGAATTGTCAGACACACAAATCTACAATGGACATAGTGTAAAATGGTCCAATTCAAGTAAGTTATTCATTTGGCATCATTCGAAGTGATAGAAATCAAGTTTTAATGAAAATTATCATACTCGGCCAAAACATGCTTTTCAGCCCCTGAAAAGCACATTTTGGCCATAAAAACTGAATATGTCCCCTGCAACCAAACGAACTTTCAGAGAAACAAATCTACAATGGACATAGTGTAAAATGGTCCAATTCAAGTAAGATATTCATTTGGCATCATTCGAATGGATAGAAATCAAGTTTTAATGAAAATTATCATATTCTGCCAAAACGTGCTTTTCAGCCCCTGAAAAGCACATTTTGGCCATAAAAACTGAATATGTCCCCTGCAACCAAACGAACTGTCAGAGATACAAATCTACAATGGACATAGTGTAAAATGGTCCAATTCAAGTAAATTATTCATTTGGCATCATTCGAGTGATAGAAATTAAGTTTTAATGAAAATTATCAAATTCGGCCAAAACATGCTTTTCAGCCCCTGAAAAGCACATTTTGGCCATAAAAACTGAATATGTCCCCTGCAACCAAACGAACTGTCAGAGACACAAATCTACAATGGACATAGTGTAAAATGGTCCAATTCAAGTAAGTTATTCATTTGGCATCATTCAAATTGATAGAAATCAAGTTTTAATGAAAATTATCATACTCGGCCAAAACATGCTTTTCAGCCCCTGAAAAGCACATTTTGGCCATAAAAACTGAATATGTCCCCTGCAACCAAACGAACTGTCAGAGACACAAATCTACAATGGACATAGTGTAAAATGGTCCAATTCAAGTAAGTTATTCATTTGGCATCATTCAAATGGATAGAAATCAAGTTTTACTGAAAATTATCATACTCGGCCAAAACATGCTTTTCAGCCCCTGAAAAGCACATTTTGGCCATAAAAACTGAATATGTCCCCTGCAACCAAACGAACTGTCAGAGATACAAATCTACAATGGACATAGTGGAAAATGGTCCAATTCAAGTAAATTATTCATTTGGCATCATTCGAAGTGATAGAAATTAAGTTTTAATGAAAATTATCATACTCTGCCAAAACATGCTTTTCAGCCTCTGAAAAGCACATTTTGGCCATAAAAACTGAAAATGTCCCCTGCAACCAAACGAACTGTCAGAGACACAAATCTACAATGGACATAGTGTAAAATGGTCCAATTCAAGTAAGTTATTCATTTGGCATCATTCGAAGTGATAGAAATCAAGTTTTAATGAAAATTATCATACTCGGCCAAAACATGCTTTTCAGCCCCTGAAAAGCACATTTTGGCCATAAAAACTGAATATGTCCCCTGCAACCAAACGAACTGTCAGAGAAACAAATCTACAATGGACATAGTGTAAAATGGTCCAATTCAAGTAAGATATTCATTTGGCATCATTCGAATGGATAGAAATCAAGTTTTAATGAAAATTATCATATTCTGCCAAAACGTGCTTTTCAGCCCCTGAAAAGCACATTTTGGCCATAAAAACTGAATATGTCCCCTGCAACCAAACGAACTGTCAGAGATACAAATATACAATGGACATAGTGTAAAATGGTCCAATTCAAGTAAATTATTCATTTGGCATCATTCGAAGTGATAGAAATTAAGTTTTAATGAAAATTATCAAACTCGGCCAAAACATGCTTTTCAGCCCCTGAAAAGCACATTTTGGCCATAAAAACTGAATATGTCCCCTGCAACCAAACGAACTGTCAGAGACACAAATCTACAATGGACATAGTGTAAAATGGTCCAATTCAAGTAAGTTATTCATTTGGCATCATTCGAATGGATAGAAATCAAGTTTTAATGAAAATTATCATATTCTGCCAAAACGTGCTTTTCAGCCCCTGAAAAGCACATTTTGGCCATAAAAACTTAATATGTCCCCTGCAACCAAACGAACTGTCAGAGACACAAATCTACAATGGACATAGTGTAAAATGGTCCAATTCAAGTAAGTTATTCATTTGGCATCATTCGAAGTGATAAAAATCAAGTTTTAATGAAAATTATCATATTCGGCCAAAACATGCTTTTCAGCCCCTGAAAAGCACATTTTGGCCATAAAAACTGAATATGTCCCCTGCAACCAAACGAACTGTCGGAGACACAAATCTACAATGGACATAGTGTAAAATGGTCCAATTCAAGTAAGTTATTCATTTGGCATCATTCAAATGGATAGAAATCAAGTTTTAATGAAAATTATCATACTCGGCCAAAACATGCTTTTCAGCCCCTGAAAAGCACATTTTGGCCATAAAAACTGAAAATGTCCCCTGCAACCAAACAAACTGTCGGAGACACAAATCTACAATGGACATAGTGTAAAATGGTCCAATTCAAGTAAGTTATTCATTTGGCATCATTCGAAGTGATAGAAATCAAGTTTTAATGAAAATTATCATATTCGGCCAAAACATGCTTTTCAGCCCCTGAAAAGCACATTTTGGCCATAAAAACTGAAAATGTCCCCTGCAACCAAACGAACTGTCGGAGACACAAATCTACAATGGACATAGTGTAAAATGGTCCAATTCAAGTAAGTTATCATTTGGCATCAATCGAAGTCATAGAAATCAAGTTTTAATGAAAATTATCAAACTCGGCCAAAACATGCTTTTCAGCCCCTGAAAAGCACATTTTGGCCATAAAAACTGAATATGTCCCCTGCAACCAAACGAACTGTCAGAGACACAAATCTACAATGGACATAGTGTAAAATGGTCCAATTCAAGTAAGTTATTCATTTGGCATCATTCAAATGGATAGAAATCAAGTTTTAATGAAAATTATCATACTCGGCCAAAACATGCTTTTCAGCCCCTGAAAAGCACATTTTGGCCATAAAAACTGAATATGTCCCCTGCAACCAAACGAACTGTCAGAGATACAAATCTACAATGGACATAGTGTAAAATGGTCCAATTCAAGTAAATTATTCATTTGGCATCATTCAAAGTGATAGAAATTAAGTTTTAATGAAAATTATCAAACTCGGCCAAAACATGCTTTTCAGCCCCTGAAAAGCACATTTTGGCCATAAAAACTGAATATGTCCCCTGCAACCAAACGAACTGACGGAGACACAAATCTACAATGGACATAGTGTAAAATGGTCCAATTCAAGTAAGTTATTCATTTGGCATCATTCGAAGTGATAGAAATCAAGTTTTAATGAAAATTATCATACTCGGCCAAAACATGCTTTTCAGCCCCTGAAAAGCACATTTTGGCCATAAAAACTTAATATGTCCCCTGCAACCAAACGAACTGCCAGAGACACAAATCTACAATGGACATAGTGTAAAATGGTCCAATTCAAGTAAGTTATTCATTTGGCATCATTCAAATGGATAGAAATCAAGTTTTAATGAAAATTATCATACTCGGCCAAAACATGCTTTTCAGCCCCTGAAAAGCACATTTTGGCCATAAAAACTGAAAATGTCCCCTGCAACCAAACAAACTGTCGGAGACACAAATCTACAATGGACATAGTGTAAAATGGTCCAATTCAAGTAAGTTATTCATTTGGCATCATTCGAAGTGATAGAAATCAAGTTTTAATGAAAATTATCATATTCGGCCAAAACATGCTTTTCAGCCCCTGAAAAGCACATTTTGGCCATAAAAACTGAAAATGTCCCCTGCAACCAAACGAACTGTCGGAGACACAAATCTACAATGGACATAGTGTAAAATGGTCCAATTCAAGTAAGTTATTCATTTGGCATCAATCGAAGTGATAGAAATCAAGTTTTAATGAAAATTATCAAACTCGGCCAAAACATGCTTTTCAGCCCCTGAAAAGCACATTTTGGCCATAAAAACTGAATATGTCCCCTGCAACCAAACGAACTGTCAGAGACACAAATCTACAATGGACATAGTGTAAAATGGTCCAATTCAAGAAAGTTATTCATTTGGCATCATTCGAAGTGATAGAAATCAAGTTTTAATGAAAATTATCATATTCGGCCAAAACATGCTTTTCAGCCCCTGAAAAGCACATTTTGGCCATAAAAACTGAATATGTCCCCTGCAACCAAACGAACTGTCAGACACACAAATCTACAATGGACATAGTGTAAAATGGTCCAATTCAAGTAAGTTATTCATTTGGCATCATTCGAAGTGATAGAAATCAAGTTTTAATGAAAATTATCATACTCGGCCAAAACATGCTTTTCAGCCCCTGAAAAGCACATTTTGGCCATAAAAACTGAATATGTCCCCTGCAACCAAACGAACTTTCAGAGAAACAAATCTACAATGGACATAGTGTAAAATGGTCCAATTCAAGTAAGATATTCATTTGGCATCATTCGAATGGATAGAAATCAAGTTTTAATGAAAATTATCATATTCTGCCAAAACGTGCTTTTCAGCCCCTGAAAAGCACATTTTGGCCATAAAAACTGAATATGTCCCCTGCAACCAAACGAACTGTCAGAGATACAAATCTACAATGGACATAGTGTAAAATGGTCCAATTCAAGTAAATTATTCATTTGGCATCATTCGAGTGATAGAAATTAAGTTTTAATGAAAATTATCAAATTCGGCCAAAACATGCTTTTCAGCCCCTGAAAAGCACATTTTGGCCATAAAAACTGAATATGTCCCCTGCAACCAAACGAACTGTCAGAGACACAAATCTACAATGGACATAGTGTAAAATGGTCCAATTCAAGTAAGTTATTCATTTGGCATCATTCAAATGGATAGAAATCAAGTTTTAATGAAAATTATCATACTCGGCCAAAACATGCTTTTCAGCCCCTGAAAAGCACATTTTGGCCATAAAAACTGAAAATGTCCCCTGCAACCAAACAAACTGTCGGAGACACAAATCTACAATGGACATAGTGTAAAATGGTCCAATTCAAGTAAGTTATTCATTTGGCATCATTCGAAGTGATAGAAATCAAGTTTTAATGAAAATTATCATATTCGGCCAAAACATGCTTTTCAGCCCCTGAAAAGCACATTTTGGCCATAAAAACTGAAAATGTCCCCTGCAACCAAACGAACTGTCGGAGACACAAATCTACAATGGACATAGTGTAAAATGGTCCAATTCAAGTAAGTTATCATTTGGCATCAATCGAAGTCATAGAAATCAAGTTTTAATGAAAATTATCAAACTCGGCCAAAACATGCTTTTCAGCCCCTGAAAAGCACATTTTGGCCATAAAAACTGAATATGTCCCCTGCAACCAAACGAACTGTCAGAGACACAAATCTACAATGGACATAGTGTAAAATGGTCCAATTCAAGTAAGTTATTCATTTGGCATCATTCAAATGGATAGAAATCAAGTTTTAATGAAAATTATCATACTCGGCCAAAACATGCTTTTCAGCCCCTGAAAAGCACATTTTGGCCATAAAAACTGAATATGTCCCCTGCAACCAAACGAACTGTCAGAGATACAAATCTACAATGGACATAGTGTAAAATGGTCCAATTCAAGTAAATTATTCATTTGGCATCATTCAAAGTGATAGAAATTAAGTTTTAATGAAAATTATCAAACTCGGCCAAAACATGCTTTTCAGCCCCTGAAAAGCACATTTTGGCCATAAAAACTGAATATGTCCCCTGCAACCAAACGAACTGACGGAGACACAAATCTACAATGGACATAGTGTAAAATGGTCCAATTCAAGTAAGTTATTCATTTGGCATCATTCGAAGTGATAGAAATCAAGTTTTAATGAAAATTATCATACTCGGCCAAAACATGCTTTTCAGCCCCTGAAAAGCACATTTTGGCCATAAAAACTTAATATGTCCCCTGCAACCAAACGAACTGCCAGAGACACAAATCTACAATGGACATAGTGTAAAATGGTCCAATTCAAGTAAGTTATTCATTTGGCATCATTCAAATGGATAGAAATCAAGTTTTAATGAAAATTATCATACTCGGCCAAAACATGCTTTTCAGCCCCTGAAAAGCACATTTTGGCCATAAAAACTGAAAATGTCCCCTGCAACCAAACAAACTGTCGGAGACACAAATCTACAATGGACATAGTGTAAAATGGTCCAATTCAAGTAAGTTATTCATTTGGCATCATTCGAAGTGATAGAAATCAAGTTTTAATGAAAATTATCATATTCGGCCAAAACATGCTTTTCAGCCCCTGAAAAGCACATTTTGGCCATAAAAACTGAAAATGTCCCCTGCAACCAAACGAACTGTCGGAGACACAAATCTACAATGGACATAGTGTAAAATGGTCCAATTCAAGTAAGTTATTCATTTGGCATCAATCGAAGTGATAGAAATCAAGTTTTAATGAAAATTATCAAACTCGGCCAAAACATGCTTTTCAGCCCCTGAAAAGCACATTTTGGCCATAAAAACTGAATATGTCCCCTGCAACCAAACGAACTGTCAGAGATACAAATCTACAATGGACATAGTGTAAAATGGTCCAATTCAAGTAAATTATTCATTTGGCATCATTCGAGTGATAGAAATTAAGTTTTAATGAAAATTATCAAATTCGGCCAAAACATGCTTTTCAGCCCCTGAAAAGCACATTTTGGCCATAAAAACTGAATATGTCCCCTGCAACCAAACGAACTGTCAGAGACACAAATCTACAATGGACATAGTGTAAAATGGTCCAATTCAAGTAAGTTATTCATTTGGCATCATTCAAATGGATAGAAATCAAGTTTTAATGAAAATTATCATACTCGGCCAAAACATGCTTTTCAGCCCCTGAAAAGCACATTTTGGCCATAAAAACTGAAAATGTCCCCTGCAACCAAACAAACTGTCGGAGACACAAATCTACAATGGACATAGTGTAAAATGGTCCAATTCAAGTAAGTTATTCATTTGGCATCATTCGAAGTGATAGAAATCAAGTTTTAATGAAAATTATCATATTCGGCCAAAACATGCTTTTCAGCCCCTGAAAAGCACATTTTGGCCATAAAAACTGAATATGTCCCCTGCAACCAAACGAACTGTCAGAGACACAAATCTACAATGGACATAGTGTGAAATGGTCCAATTCAAGTAAGTTATTCATTTGGCATCATTCAAATGGATAGAAATCAAGTTTTAATGAAAATTATCATACTCGGCCAAAACATGCTTTTCAGCCCCTGAAAAGCACATTTTGGCCA
Source organism: Stigmatopora argus (assembly GCF_051989625.1). Classification (NCBI taxonomy): domain Eukaryota; kingdom Metazoa; phylum Chordata; class Actinopteri; order Syngnathiformes; family Syngnathidae; genus Stigmatopora; species Stigmatopora argus. Next base: position 98,228 of record NC_135399.1, read on the forward strand.
TAAAAACTGAATATGTCCCCTGCAACCAAACGAATTGTCAGACACACAAATCTACAATGGACATAGTGTAAAATGGTCCAATTCAAGTAAGTTATTCATTTGGCATCATTCGAAGTGATAGAAATCAAGTTTTAATGAAAATTATCATACTCGGCCAAAACATGCTTTTCAGCCCCTGAAAAGCACATTTTGGCCATAAAAACTGAATATGTCCCCTGCAACCAAACGAACTTTCAGAGAAACAAATCTACAATGGACATAGTGTAAAATGGTCCAATTCAAGTAAGATATTCATTTGGCATCATTCGAATGGATAGAAATCAAGTTTTAATGAAAATTATCATATTCTGCCAAAACGTGCTTTTCAGCCCCTGAAAAGCACATTTTGGCCATAAAAACTGAATATGTCCCCTGCAACCAAACGAACTGTCAGAGATACAAATCTACAATGGACATAGTGTAAAATGGTCCAATTCAAGTAAATTATTCATTTGGCATCATTCGAGTGATAGAAATTAAGTTTTAATGAAAATTATCAAATTCGGCCAAAACATGCTTTTCAGCCCCTGAAAAGCACATTTTGGCCATAAAAACTGAATATGTCCCCTGCAACCAAACGAACTGTCAGAGACACAAATCTACAATGGACATAGTGTAAAATGGTCCAATTCAAGTAAGTTATTCATTTGGCATCATTCAAATTGATAGAAATCAAGTTTTAATGAAAATTATCATACTCGGCCAAAACATGCTTTTCAGCCCCTGAAAAGCACATTTTGGCCATAAAAACTGAAAATGTCCCCTGCAACCAAACAAACTGTCGGAGACACAAATCTACAATGGACATAGTGTAAAATGGTCCAATTCAAGTAAGTTATTCATTTGGCATCATTCGAAGTGATAGAAATCAAGTTTTAATGAAAATTATCATATTCGGCCAAAACATGCTTTTCAGCCCCTGAAAAGCACATTTTGGCCATAAAAACTGAATATGTCCCCTGCAACCAAACGAACTGTCAGAGACACAAATCTACAATGGACATAGTGTGAAATGGTCCAATTCAAGTAAGTTATTCATTTGGCATCATTCAAATGGATAGAAATCAAGTTTTAATGAAAATTATCATACTCGGCCAAAACATGCTTTTCAGCCCCTGAAAAGCACATTTTGGCCATAAAAACTGAAAATGTCCCCTGCAACCAAACAAACTGTCGGAGACACAAATCTACAATGGACATAGTGTAAAATGGTCCAATTCAAGTAAGTTATTCATTTGGCATCATTCGAAGTGATAGAAATCAAGTTTTAATGAAAATTATCATATTCGGCCAAAACATGCTTTTCAGCCCCTGAAAAGCACATTTTGGCCATAAAAACTGAATATGTCCCCTGCAACCAAACGAACTGTCAGAGACACAAATCTACAATGGACATAGTGTAAAATGGTCCAATTCAAGTAAGTTATTCATTTGGCATCATTCGAAGTGATAGAAATCAAGTTTTAATAAAAATTATCATATTCGGCCAAAACATGCTTTTCAGCCCCTGAAAAGCACATTTTGGCCATAAAAACTGAATATGTCCCCTGCAACCAAACGAACTGTCAGAGACACAAATCTACAATGGACATAGTGTAAAATGGTCCAATTCAAGTAAGTTATTCATTTGGCATCATTCAAATGGATAGAAATCAAGTTTTAATGAAAATTATCATATTCGGCCAAAACATGCTTTTCAGCCCCTGAAAAGCACATTTTGGCCATAAAAACTGAATATGTCCCCTGCAACAAAACGAACTGTCAGAGACACAAATCTACAATGGACATAGTGTAAAATGTTCAAATTCAAGTAAGTTATTCATTTGGCATCATTCGAAGTGATAGAAATTAAGTTTTAATGAAAATATCATACTCTGCCAAAACATGCTTTTCAGCCTCTGAAAAGCACATTTTGGCCATAAAAACTGAAAATGTCCCCTGCAACCAAACGAACTGTCAGAGATACAAATCTACAATGGACATAGTGTAAAATGGTCCAATTCAAGTAAATTATTCATTTGGCATCATTCGAAGTGATAGAAATTAAGTTTTAATGAAAATTATCAAACTCGGCCAAAACATGCTTTTCAGCCCCTGAAAAGCACATTTTGGCCATAAAAACTGAATATGTCCCCTGCAACCAAACGAACTGTCAGAGTCACAAATCTACAATGGACATAGTGTAAAATGGTCCAATTTAAGTAAGTTATTCATTTGGCATCATTCAAATGGATAGAAATCAAGTTTTAATGAAAATTATCATACTCGGCCAAAACATGCTTTTCAGCCCCTGAAAAGCACATTTTGGCCATAAAAACTGAAAATGTCCCCTGCAACCAAACAAACTGTCGGAGACACAAATCTACAATGGACATAGTGTAAAATGGTCCAATTCAAGTAAGTTATTCATTTGGCATCATTCGAAGTGATAGAAATCAAGTTTTAATGAAAATTATCATATTCGGCCAAAACATGCTTTTCAGCCCCTGAAAAGCACATTTTGGCCATAAAAACTGAATATGTCCCCTGCAACCAAACGAACTGTCAGAGACACAAATCTACAATGGACATAGTGTGAAATGGTCCAATTCAAGTAAGTTATTCATTTGGCATCATTCAAATGGATAGAAATCAAGTTTTAATGAAAATTATCATACTCGGCCAAAACATGCTTTTCAGCCCCTGAAAAGCACATTTTGGCCATAAAAACTGAATATGTCCCCTGCAACCAAACGAACTGTCAGAGACACAAATCTACAATGGACATAGTGTAAAATGGTCCAATTCAAGTAAGTTATTCATTTGGCATCATTCAAATGGATAGAAATCAAGTTTTAATGAAAATTATCATACTCGGCCAAAACATGCTTTTCAGCCCCTGAAAAGCACATTTTGGCCATAAAAACTGAATATGTCCCCTGCAACCAAACAAACTGTCGGAGACACAAATCTACAATGGACATAGTGTAAAATGGTCCAATTCAAGTAAGTTATTCATTTGGCATCATTCGAAGTGATAGAAATCAAGTTTTAATGAAAATTATCATATTCGGCCAAAACATGCTTTTCAGCCCCTGAAAAGCACATTTTGGCCATAAAAACTGAATATGTCCCCTGCAACCAAACGAACTGTCAGAGACACAAATCTACAATGGACATAGTGTAAAATGGTCAAATTCAAGTAAGTTATTCATTTGGCATCATTCAAATGGATAGAAATCAAGTTTTAATGCAAATTATCATACTCGGCCAAAACATGCTTTTCAGCCCCTGAAAAGCACATTTTGGCCATAAAAACTGAAAATGTCCCCTCAACCAAACAAACTGTCGGAGACACAAATCTACAATGGACATAGTGTAAAATGGTCCAATTCAAGAAAGTTATTCATTTGGCATCATTCGAAGTGATAGAAATCAAGTTTTAATGAAAATTATCATATTCGGCCAAAACATGCTTTTCAGCCCCTGAAAAGCACATTTTGGCCATAAAAACTGAATATGTCCCCTGCAACCAAACGAACTGTCAGAGACACAAATCTACAATGGACATAGTGTAAAATGGTCCAATTCAAGTAAGTTATTCATTTGGCATCATTCGAAGTGATAGAAATCAAGTTTTAATGAAAATTATCATACTCGGCCAAAACATGCTTTTCAGCCCCTGAAAAGCACATTTTGGCCATAAAAACTGAATATGTCCCCTGCAACCAAACGAACTGTCAGAGAAACAAATCTACAATGGACATAGTGTAAAATGGTCCAATTCAAGAAAGTTATTCATTTGGCATCATTCAAAGTGATAGAAATCAAGTTTTAATGAAAATTATCATATTCGGCCAAAACATGCTTTTCAGCCCCTGAAAAGCACATTTTGGCCATAAAAACTGAATATGTCCCCTGCAACCAAACGAACTGTCAGAGACACAAATCTACAATGGACATAGTGTAAAATGGTCCAATTCAAGTAAGTTATTCATTTGGCATCATTCAAATGGATAGAAATCAAGTTTTAATGAAAATTATCATACTCGGCCAAAACATGCTTTTCAGCCCCTGAAAAGCACATTTTGGCCATAAAAACTGAAAATGTCCCCTCAACCAAACAAACTGTCGGAGACACAAATCTACAATGGACATAGTGTAAAATGGTCCAATTCAAGTAAGTTATTCATTTGGCATCATTCGAAGTGATAGAAATCAAGTTTTAATGAAAATTATCATATTCGGCCAAAACATGCTTTTCAGCCCCTGAAAAGCACATTTTGGCCATAAAAACTGAATATGTCCCCTGCAACAAAACGAACTGTCAGAGACACAAATCTACAATGGACATAGTGTAAAATGTTCAAATTCAAGTAAGTTATTCATTTGGCATCATTCGAAGTGATAGAAATTAAGTTTTAATGAAAATATCATACTCTGCCAAAACATGCTTTTCAGCCTCTGAAAAGCACATTTTGGCCATAAAAACTGAAAATGTCCCCTGCAACCAAACGAACTGTCAGAGATACAAATCTACAATGGACATAGTGTAAAATGGTCCAATTCAAGTAAATTATTCATTTGGCATCATTCGAAGTGATAGAAATCAAGTTTTAATGAAAATTATCATATTCGGCCAAAACATGCTTTTCAGCCCCTGAAAAGCACATTTTGGCCATAAAAACTGAATATGTCCCCTGCAACCAAACGAACTGTCAGAGACACAAATCTACAATGGACATAGTGTGAAATGGTCCAATTCAAGTAAGTTATTCATTTGGCATCATTCAAATGGATAGAAATCAAGTTTTAATGAAAATTATCATACTCAGCCAAAACATGCTTTTCAGCCCCTGAAAAGCACATTTTGGCCATAAAAACTGAATATGTCCCCTGCAACCAAACGAACTGTCAGAGACACAAATCTACAATGGACATAGTGTAAAATGGTCCAATTCAAGTAAGTTATTCATTTGGCATCATTCAAATGGATAGAAATCAAGTTTTAATGAAAATTATCATACTCGGCCAAAACATGCTTTTCAGCCCCTGAAAAGCACATTTTGGCCATAAAAACTGAATATGTCCCCTGCAACCAAACGAACTGTCAGAGACACAAATCTACAATGGACATAGTGTAAAATGGTCCAATTCAAGTAAGTTATTCATTTGGCATCATTCAAATGGATAGAAATCAAGTTTTAATGCAAATTATCATACTCGGCCAAAACATGCTTTTCAGCCCCTGAAAAGCACATTTTGGCCATAAAAACTGAAAATGTCCCCTCAACCAAACAAACTGTCGGAGACACAAATCTACAATGGACATAGTGTAAAATGGTCCAATTCAAGAAAGTTATTCATTTGGCATCATTCGAAGTGATAGAAATCAAGTTTTAATGAAAATTATCATATTCGGCCAAAACATGCTTTTCAGCCCCTGAAAAGCACATTTTGGCCATAAAAACTGAATATGTCCCCTGCAACCAAACGAACTGTCAGAGACACAAATCTACAATGGACATAGTGTAAAATGTTCAAATTCAAGTAAGTTATTCATTTGGCATCATTCGAAGTGATAGAAATTAAGTTTTAATGAAAATATCATACTCTGCCAAAACATGCTTTTCAGCCTCTGAAAAGCACATTTTGGCCATAAAAACTGAAAATGTCCCCTGCAACCAAACGAACTGTCAGAGATACAAATCTACAATGGACATAGTGTAAAATGGTCCAATTCAAGTAAATTATTCATTTGGCATCATTCGAAGTGATAGAAATTAAGTTTTAATGAAAATTATCAAACTCGGCCAAAACATGCTTTTCAGCCCCTGAAAAGCACATTTTGGCCATAAAAACTGAATATGTCCCCTGCAACCAAACGAACTGTCAGAGACACAAATCTACAATGGACATAGTGTAAAATGGTCCAATTTAAGTAAGTTATTCATTTGGCATCATTCAAATGGATAGAAATCAAGTTTTAATGAAAATTATCATACTCGGCCAAAACATGCTTTTCAGCCCCTGAAAAGCACATTTTGGCCATAAAAACTGAAAATGTCCCCTGCAACCAAACAAACTGTCGGAGACACAAATCTACAATGGACATAGTGTAAAATGGTCCAATTCAAGTAAGTTATTCATTTGGCATCATTCGAAGTGATAGAAATCAAGTTTTAATGAAAATTATCATATTCGGCCAAAACATGCTTTTCAGCCCCTGAAAAGCACATTTTGGCCATAAAAACTGAATATGTCCCCTGCAACCAAACGAACTGTCAGAGACACAAATCTACAATGGACATAGTGTGAAATGGTCCAATTCAAGTAAGTTATTCATTTGGCATCATTCAAATGGATAGAAATCAAGTTTTAATGAAAATTATCATACTCGGCCAAAACATGCTTTTCAGCCCCTGAAAAGCACATTTTGGCCATAAAAACTGAATATGTCCCCTGCAACCAAACGAACTGTCAGAGACACAAATCTACAATGGACATAGTGTAAAATGGTCCAATTCAAGTAAGTTATTCATTTGGCATCATTCAAATGGATAGAAATCAAGTTTTAATGAAAATTATCATACTCGGCCAAAACATGCTTTTCAGCCCCTGAAAAGCACATTTTGGCCATAAAAACTGAATATGTCCCCTGCAACCAAACGAACTGTCAGAGACACAAATCTACAATGGACATAGTGTAAAATGGTCCAATTCAAGTAAGTTATTCATTTGGCATCATTCAAATGGATAGAAATCAAGTTTTAATGCAAATTATCATACTCGGCCAAAACATGCTTTTCAGCCCCTGAAAAGCACATTTTGGCCATAAAAACTGAAAATGTCCCCTCAACCAAACAAACTGTCGGAGACACAAATCTACAATGGACATAGTGTAAAATGGTCCAATTCAAGAAAGTTATTCATTTGGCATCATTCAAAGTGATAGAAATCAAGTTTTAATGAAAATTATCATATTCGGCCAAAACATGCTTTTCAGCCCCTGAAAAGCACATTTTGGCCATAAAAACTGAATATGTCCCCTGCAACCAAACGAACTGTCAGAGACACAAATCTACAATGGACATAGTGTAAAATGGTCCAATTCAAGTAAGTTATTCATTTGGCATCATTCGAAGTGATAGAAATCAAGTTTTAATGAAAATTATCATACTCGGCCAAAACATGCTTTTCAGCCCCTGAAAAGCACATTTTGGCCATAAAAACTGAATATGTCCCCTGCAACCAAACGAACTGTCAGAGAAACAAATCTACAATGGACATAGTGTAAAATGGTCCAATTCAAGAAAGTTATTCATTTGGCATCATTCAAAGTGATAGAAATCAAGTTTTAATGAAAATTATCATATTCGGCCAAAACATGCTTTTCAGCCCCTGAAAAGCACATTTTGGCCATAAAAACTGAATATGTCCCCTGCAACCAAACGAACTGTCAGAGACACAAATCTACAATGGACATAGTGTAAAATGGTCCAATTCAAGTAAGTTATTCATTTGGCATCATTCGAAGTGATAGAAATCAAGTTTTAATGAAAATTATCATACTCGGCCAAAACATGCTTTTCAGCCCCTGAAAAGCACATTTTGGCCATAAAAACTGAATATGTCCCCTGCAACCAAACGAACTGTCAGAGAAACAAATCTACAATGGACATAGTGTAAAATGGTCCAATTCAAGTAAGATATTCATTTGGCATCATTCGAATGGATAGAAATCAAGTTTTAATGAAAATTATCATATTCTGCCAAAACGTGCTTTTCAGCCCCTGAAAAGCACATTTTGGCCATAAAAACTGAATATGTCCCCTGCAACCAAACGAACTGTCAGAGATACAAATCTAAAATGGACATAGTGTAAAATGGTCCAATTCAAGTAAATTATTCATTTGGCATCATTCGAAGTGATAGAAATTAAGTTTTAATGCAAATTATCATACTCGGCCAAAACATGCTTTTCAGCCCCTGAAAAGCACATTTTGGCCATAAAAACTGAAAATGTCCCCTCAACCAAACAAACTGTCGGAGACACAAATCTACAATGGACATAGTGTAAAATGGTCCAATTCAAGAAAGTTATTCATTTGGCATCATTCGAAGTGATAGAAATCAAGTTTTAATGAAAATTATCATATTCGGCCAAAACATGCTTTTCAGGACCTGAAAAGCACATTTTGGCCATAAAAACTGAATATGTCCCCTGCAACCAAACGAACTGTCAGAGACACAAATCTACAATGGACATAGTGTAAAATGGTCCAATTCAAGTAAGTTATTCATTTGGCATCATTCGAAGTGATAGAAATCAAGTTTTAATGAAAATTATCATACTCGGCCAAAACATGCTTTTCAGCCCCTGAAAAGCACATTTTGGCCATAAAAACTGAATATGTCCCCTGCAACCAAACGAACTGTCAGAGAAACAAATCTACAATGGACATAGTGTAAAATGGTCCAATTCAAGTAAGATATTCATTTGGCATCATTCGAATGGATAGAAATCAAGTTTTAATGAAAATTATCATATTCTGCCAAAACATGCTTTTCAGCCCCTGAAAAGCACATTTTGGCCATAAAAACTGAATATGTCCCCTGCAACCAAACGAACTGTCAGAGACACAAATCTACAATGGACATAGTGTAAAATGGTCCAATTCAAGTAAGTTATTCATTTGGCATCATTCAAATGGATAGAAATCAAGTTTTAATGCAAATTATCATACTCGGCCAAAACATGCTTTTCAGCCCCTGAAAAGCACATTTTGGCCATAAAAACTGAAAATGTCCCCTCAACCAAACAAACTGTCGGAGACACAAATCTACAATGGACATAGTGTAAAATGGTCCAATTCAAGTAAGTTATTCATTTGGCATCATTCGAAGTGATAGAAATCAAGTTTTAATGAAAATTATCATACTCGGCCAAAACATGCTTTTCAGCCCCTGAAAAGCACATTTTGGCCATAAAAACTGAATATGTCCCCTGCAACCAAACGAACTGTCAGAGAAACAAATCTACAATGGACATAGTGTAAAATGGTCCAATTCAAGTAAATTATTCATTTGGCATCATTCAAAGTGATAGAAATTAAGTTTTAATGAAAATTATCAAACTCGGCCAAAACATGCTTTTCAGCCCCGGAAATCACATTTTGGCCATAAAAACTGAATATGTCCCCTGCAACCAAACGAACTGACGGAGACACAAATCTACAATGGACATAGTGTAAAATGGTCCAATTCAAGTAAGTTATTCATTTGGCATCATTCGAAGTGATAGAAATCAAGTTTTAATGAAAATTATCATACTCGGCCAAAACATGCTTTTCAGCCCCTGAAAAGCACATTTTGGCCATAAAAACTTAATATGTCCCCTGCAACCAAACGAACTGCCAGAGACACAAATCTACAATGGACATAGTGTAAAATGGTCCAATTCAAGTAAGTTATTCATTTGGCATCATTCAAATGGATAGAAATCAAGTTTTAATGAAAATTATCATACTCGGCCAAAACATGCTTTTCAGCCCCTGAAAAGCACATTTTGGCCATAAAAACTGAAAATGTCCCCTGCAACCAAACAAACTGTCGGAGACACAAATCTACAATGGACATAGTGTAAAATGGTCCAATTCAAGTAAGTTATTCATTTGGCATCATTCGAAGTGATAGAAATCAAGTTTTAATGAAAATTATCATATTCGGCCAAAACATGCTTTTCAGCCCCTGAAAAGCACATTTTGGCCATAAAAACTGAATATGTCCCCTGCAACCAAACGAACTGTCAGAGACACAAATCTACAATGGACATAGTGTAAAATGGTCCAATTCAAGTAAGTTATTCATTTGGCATCATTCAAATGGATAGAAATCAAGTTTTAATGAAAATTATCATACTCGGCCAAAACATGCTTTTCAGCCCCTGAAAAGCACATTTTGGCCATAAAAACTGAAAATGTCCCCTCAACCAAACAAACTGTCGGAGACACAAATCTACAATGGACATAGTGTAAAATGGTCCAATTCAAGTAAGTTATTCATTTGGCATCATTCGAAGTGATAGAAATCAAGTTTTAATGAAAATTATCATATTCGGCCAAAACATGCTTTTCAGCCCCTGAAAAGCACATTTTGGCCATAAAAACTGAATATGTCCCCTGCAACAAAACGAACTGTCAGAGACACAAATCTACAATGGACATAGTGTAAAATGTTCAAATTCAAGTAAGTTATTCATTTGGCATCATTCGAAGTGATAGAAATTAAGTTTTAATGAAAATATCATACTCTGCCAAAACATGCTTTTCAGCCTCTGAAAAGCACATTTTGGCCATAAAAACTGAAAATGTCCCCTGCAACCAAACGAACTGTCAGAGATACAAATCTACAATGGACATAGTGTAAAATGGTCCAATTCAAGTAAATTATTCATTTGGCATCATTCGAAGTGATAGAAATCAAGTTTTAATGAAAATTATCATATTCGGCCAAAACATGCTTTTCAGCCCCTGAAAAGCACATTTTGGCCATAAAAACTGAATATGTCCCCTGCAACCAAACGAACTGTCAGAGACACAAATCTACAATGGACATAGTGTGAAATGGTCCAATTCAAGTAAGTTATTCATTTGGCATCATTCAAATGGATAGAAATCAAGTTTTAATGAAAATTATCATACTCAGCCAAAACATGCTTTTCAGCCCCTGAAAAGCACATTTTGGCCATAAAAACTGAATATGTCCCCTGCAACCAAACGAACTGTCAGAGACACAAATCTACAATGGACATAGTGTAAAATGGTCCAATTCAAGTAAGTTATTCATTTGGCATCATTCAAATGGATAGAAATCAAGTTTTAATGAAAATTATCATACTCGGCCAAAACATGCTTTTCAGCCCCTGAAAAGCACATTTTGGCCATAAAAACTGAATATGTCCCCTGCAACCAAACGAACTGTCAGAGACACAAATCTACAATGGACATAGTGTAAAATGGTCCAATTCAAGTAAGTTATTCATTTGGCATCATTCAAATGGATAGAAATCAAGTTTTAATGCAAATTATCATACTCGGCCAAAACATGCTTTTCAGCCCCTGAAAAGCACATTTTGGCCATAAAAACTGAAAATGTCCCCTCAACCAAACAAACTGTCGGAGACACAAATCTACAATGGACATAGTGTAAAATGGTCCAATTCAAGAAAGTTATTCATTTGGCATCATTCGAAGTGATAGAAATCAAGTTTTAATGAAAATTATCATATTCGGCCAAAACATGCTTTTCAGCCCCTGAAAAGCACATTTTGGCCATAAAAACTGAATATGTCCCCTGCAACCAAACGAACTGTCAGAGACACAAATCTACAATGGACATAGTGTAAAATGTTCAAATTCAAGTAAGTTATTCATTTGGCATCATTCGAAGTGATAGAAATTAAGTTTTAATGAAAATATCATACTCTGCCAAAACATGCTTTTCAGCCTCTGAAAAGCACATTTTGGCCATAAAAACTGAAAATGTCCCCTGCAACCAAACGAACTGTCAGAGATACAAATCTACAATGGACATAGTGTAAAATGGTCCAATTCAAGTAAATTATTCATTTGGCATCATTCGAAGTGATAGAAATTAAGTTTTAATGAAAATTATCAAACTCGGCCAAAACATGCTTTTCAGCCCCTGAAAAGCACATTTTGGCCATAAAAACTGAATATGTCCCCTGCAACCAAACGAACTGTCAGAGACACAAATCTACAATGGACATAGTGTAAAATGGTCCAATTTAAGTAAGTTATTCATTTGGCATCATTCAAATGGATAGAAATCAAGTTTTAATGAAAATTATCATACTCGGCCAAAACATGCTTTTCAGCCCCTGAAAAGCACATTTTGGCCATAAAAACTGAAAATGTCCCCTGCAACCAAACAAACTGTCGGAGACACAAATCTACAATGGACATAGTGTAAAATGGTCCAATTCAAGTAAGTTATTCATTTGGCATCATTCGAAGTGATAGAAATCAAGTTTTAATGAAAATTATCATATTCGGCCAAAACATGCTTTTCAGCCCCTGAAAAGCACATTTTGGCCATAAAAACTGAATATGTCCCCTGCAACCAAACGAACTGTCAGAGACACAAATCTACAATGGACATAGTGTGAAATGGTCCAATTCAAGTAAGTTATTCATTTGGCATCATTCAAATGGATAGAAATCAAGTTTTAATGAAAATTATCATACTCGGCCAAAACATGCTTTTCAGCCCCTGAAAAGCACATTTTGGCCATAAAAACTGAATATGTCCCCTGCAACCAAACGAACTGTCAGAGACACAAATCTACAATGGACATAGTGTAAAATGGTCCAATTCAAGTAAGTTATTCATTTGGCATCATTCAAATGGATAGAAATCAAGTTTTAATGAAAATTATCATACTCGGCCAAAACATGCTTTTCAGCCCCTGAAAAGCACATTTTGGCCATAAAAACTGAATATGTCCCCTGCAACCAAACGAACTGTCAGAGACACAAATCTACAATGGACATAGTGTAAAATGGTCCAATTCAAGTAAGTTATTCATTTGGCATCATTCAAATGGATAGAAATCAAGTTTTAATGCAAATTATCATACTCGGCCAAAACATGCTTTTCAGCCCCTGAAAAGCACATTTTGGCCATAAAAACTGAAAATGTCCCCTCAACCAAACAAACTGTCGGAGACACAAATCTACAATGGACATAGTGTAAAATGGTCCAATTCAAGAAAGTTATTCATTTGGCATCATTCAAAGTGATAGAAATCAAGTTTTAATGAAAATTATCATATTCGGCCAAAACATGCTTTTCAGCCCCTGAAAAGCACATTTTGGCCATAAAAACTGAATATGTCCCCTGCAACCAAACGAACTGTCAGAGACACAAATCTACAATGGACATAGTGTAAAATGGTCCAATTCAAGTAAGTTATTCATTTGGCATCATTCGAAGTGATAGAAATCAAGTTTTAATGAAAATTATCATACTCGGCCAAAACATGCTTTTCAGCCCCTGAAAAGCACATTTTGGCCATAAAAACTGAATATGTCCCCTGCAACCAAACGAACTGTCAGAGAAACAAATCTACAATGGACATAGTGTAAAATGGTCCAATTCAAGAAAGTTATTCATTTGGCATCATTCAAAGTGATAGAAATCAAGTTTTAATGAAAATTATCATATTCGGCCAAAACATGCTTTTCAGCCCCTGAAAAGCACATTTTGGCCATAAAAACTGAATATGTCCCCTGCAACCAAACGAACTGTCAGAGACACAAATCTACAATGGACATAGTGTAAAATGGTCCAATTCAAGTAAGTTATTCATTTGGCATCATTCGAAGTGATAGAAATCAAGTTTTAATGAAAATTATCATACTCGGCCAAAACATGCTTTTCAGCCCCTGAAAAGCACATTTTGGCCATAAAAACTGAATATGTCCCCTGCAACCAAACGAACTGTCAGAGAAACAAATCTACAATGGACATAGTGTAAAATGGTCCAATTCAAGTAAGATATTCATTTGGCATCATTCGAATGGATAGAAATCAAGTTTTAATGAAAATTATCATATTCTGCCAAAACGTGCTTTTCAGCCCCTGAAAAGCACATTTTGGCCATAAAAACTGAATATGTCCCCTGCAACCAAACGAACTGTCAGAGATACAAATCTAAAATGGACATAGTGTAAAATGGTCCAATTCAAGTAAATTATTCATTTGGCATCATTCGAAGTGATAGAAATTAAGTTTTAATGCAAATTATCATACTCGGCCAAAACATGCTTTTCAGCCCCTGAAAAGCACATTTTGGCCATAAAAACTGAAAATGTCCCCTCAACCAAACAAACTGTCGGAGACACAAATCTACAATGGACATAGTGTAAAATGGTCCAATTCAAGAAAGTTATTCATTTGGCATCATTCGAAGTGATAGAAATCAAGTTTTAATGAAAATTATCATATTCGGCCAAAACATGCTTTTCAGGACCTGAAAAGCACATTTTGGCCATAAAAACTGAATATGTCCCCTGCAACCAAACGAACTGTCAGAGACACAAATCTACAATGGACATAGTGTAAAATGGTCCAATTCAAGTAAGTTATTCATTTGGCATCATTCGAAGTGATAGAAATCAAGTTTTAATGAAAATTATCATACTCGGCCAAAACATGCTTTTCAGCCCCTGAAAAGCACATTTTGGCCATAAAAACTGAATATGTCCCCTGCAACCAAACGAACTGTCAGAGAAACAAATCTACAATGGACATAGTGTAAAATGGTCCAATTCAAGTAAGATATTCATTTGGCATCATTCGAATGGATAGAAATCAAGTTTTAATGAAAATTATCATATTCTGCCAAAACATGCTTTTCAGCCCCTGAAAAGCACATTTTGGCCATAAAAACTGAATATGTCCCCTGCAACCAAACGAACTGTCAGAGACACAAATCTACAATGGACATAGTGTAAAATGGTCCAATTCAAGTAAGTTATTCATTTGGCATCATTCAAATGGATAGAAATCAAGTTTTAATGCAAATTATCATACTCGGCCAAAACATGCTTTTCAGCCCCTGAAAAGCACATTTTGGCCATAAAAACTGAAAATGTCCCCTCAACCAAACAAACTGTCGGAGACACAAATCTACAATGGACATAGTGTAAAATGGTCCAATTCAAGTAAGTTATTCATTTGGCATCATTCGAAGTGATAGAAATCAAGTTTTAATGAAAATTATCATACTCGGCCAAAACATGCTTTTCAGCCCCTGAAAAGCACATTTTGGCCATAAAAACTGAATATGTCCCCTGCAACCAAACGAACTGTCAGAGAAACAAATCTACAATGGACATAGTGTAAAATGGTCCAATTCAAGTAAATTATTCATTTGGCATCATTCAAAGTGATAGAAATTAAGTTTTAATGAAAATTATCAAACTCGGCCAAAACATGCTTTTCAGCCCCTGAAAAGCACATTTTGGCCATAAAAACTGAATATGTCCCCTGCAACCAAACGAACTGACGGAGACACAAATCTACAATGGACATAGTGTAAAATGGTCCAATTCAAGTAAGTTATTCATTTGGCATCATTCGAAGTGATAGAAATCAAGTTTTAATGAAAATTATCATACTCGGCCAAAACATGCTTTTCAGCCCCTGAAAAGCACATTTTGGCCATAAAAACTTAATATGTCCCCTGCAACCAAACGAACTGCCAGAGACACAAATCTACAATGGACATAGTGTAAAATGGTCCAATTCAAGTAAGTTATTCATTTGGCATCATTCAAATGGATAGAAATCAAGTTTTAATGAAAATTATCATACTCGGCCAAAACATGCTTTTCAGCCCCTGAAAAGCACATTTTGGCCATAAAAACTGAAAATGTCCCCTGCAACCAAACAAACTGTCGGAGACACAAATCTACAATGGACATAGTGTAAAATGGTCCAATTCAAGTAAGTTATTCATTTGGCATCATTCGAAGTGATAGAAATCAAGTTTTAATGAAAATTATCATATTCGGCCAAAACATGCTTTTCAGCCCCTGAAAAGCACATTTTGGCCATAAAAACTGAAAATGTCCCCTGCAACCAAACGAACTGTCGGAGACACAAATCTACAATGGACATAGTGTAAAATGGTCCAATTCAAGTAAGTTATTCATTTGGCATCAATCGAAGTGATAGAAATCAAGTTTTAATGAAAATTATCAAACTCGGCCAAAACATGCTTTTCAGCCCCTGAAAAGCACATTTTGGCCATAAAAACTGAATATGTCCCCTGCAACCAAACGAACTGTCAGAGACACAAATCTACAATGGACATAGTGTAAAATGGTCCAATTCAAGAAAGTTATTCATTTGGCATCATTCGAAGTGATAGAAATCAAGTTTTAATGAAAATTATCATATTCGGCCAAAACATGCTTTTCAGCCCCTGAAAAGCACATTTTGGCCATAAAAACTGAATATGTCCCCTGCAACCAAACGAACTGTCAGACACACAAATCTACAATGGACATAGTGTAAAATGGTCCAATTCAAGTAAGTTATTCATTTGGCATCATTCGAAGTGATAGAAATCAAGTTTTAATGAAAATTATCATACTCGGCCAAAACATGCTTTTCAGCCCCTGAAAAGCACATTTTGGCCATAAAAACTGAATATGTCCCCTGCAACCAAACGAACTTTCAGAGAAACAAATCTACAATGGACATAGTGTAAAATGGTCCAATTCAAGTAAGATATTCATTTGGCATCATTCGAATGGATAGAAATCAAGTTTTAATGAAAATTATCATATTCTGCCAAAACGTGCTTTTCAGCCCCTGAAAAGCACATTTTGGCCATAAAAACTGAATATGTCCCCTGCAACCAAACGAACTGTCAGAGATACAAATCTACAATGGACATAGTGTAAAATGGTCCAATTCAAGTAAATTATTCATTTGGCATCATTCGAGTGATAGAAATTAAGTTTTAATGAAAATTATCAAATTCGGCCAAAACATGCTTTTCAGCCCCTGAAAAGCACATTTTGGCCATAAAAACTGAATATGTCCCCTGCAACCAAACGAACTGTCAGAGACACAAATCTACAATGGACATAGTGTAAAATGGTCCAATTCAAGTAAGTTATTCATTTGGCATCATTCAAATGGATAGAAATCAAGTTTTAATGAAAATTATCATACTCGGCCAAAACATGCTTTTCAGCCCCTGAAAAGCACATTTTGGCCATAAAAACTGAAAATGTCCCCTGCAACCAAACAAACTGTCGGAGACACAAATCTACAATGGACATAGTGTAAAATGGTCCAATTCAAGTAAGTTATTCATTTGGCATCATTCGAAGTGATAGAAATCAAGTTTTAATGAAAATTATCATATTCGGCCAAAACATGCTTTTCAGCCCCTGAAAAGCACATTTTGGCCATAAAAACTGAAAATGTCCCCTGCAACCAAACGAACTGTCGGAGACACAAATCTACAATGGACATAGTGTAAAATGGTCCAATTCAAGTAAGTTATCATTTGGCATCAATCGAAGTCATAGAAATCAAGTTTTAATGAAAATTATCAAACTCGGCCAAAACATGCTTTTCAGCCCCTGAAAAGCACATTTTGGCCATAAAAACTGAATATGTCCCCTGCAACCAAACGAACTGTCAGAGACACAAATCTACAATGGACATAGTGTAAAATGGTCCAATTCAAGTAAGTTATTCATTTGGCATCATTCAAATGGATAGAAATCAAGTTTTAATGAAAATTATCATACTCGGCCAAAACATGCTTTTCAGCCCCTGAAAAGCACATTTTGGCCATAAAAACTGAATATGTCCCCTGCAACCAAACGAACTGTCAGAGAAACAAATCTACAATGGACATAGTGTAAAATGGTCCAATTCAAGTAAGTTATTCATTTGGCATCATTCGAAGTGATAGAAATCAAGTTTTAATGAAAATTATCATACTCGGCCAAAACATGCTTTTCAGCCCCTGAAAAGCACATTTTGGCCATAAAAACTGAAAATGTCCCCTCAACCAAACAAACTGTCGGAGACACAAATCTACAATGGACATAGTGTAAAATGGTCCAATTCAAGAAAGTTATTCATTTGGCATCATTCGAAGTGATAGAAATCAAGTTTTAATGAAAATTATCATATTCGGCCAAAACATGCTTTTCAGCCCCTGAAAAGCACATTTTGGCCATAAAAACTGAATATGTCCCCTGCAACCAAACGAACTGTCAGAGACACAAATCTACAATGGACATAGTGTAAAATGTTCAAATTCAAGTAAGTTATTCATTTGGCATCATTCGAAGTGATAGAAATTAAGTTTTAATGAAAATATCATACTCTGCCAAAACATGCTTTTCAGCCTCTGAAAAGCACATTTTGGCCATAAAAACTGAAAATGTCCCCTGCAACCAAACGAACTGTCAGAGATACAAATCTACAATGGACATAGTGTAAAATGGTCCAATTCAAGTAAATTATTCATTTGGCATCATTCGAAGTGATAGAAATTAAGTTTTAATGAAAATTATCAAACTCGGCCAAAACATGCTTTTCAGCCCCTGAAAAGCACATTTTGGCCATAAAAACTGAATATGTCCCCTGCAACCAAACGAACTGTCAGAGACACAAATCTACAATGGACATAGTGTAAAATGGTCCAATTTAAGTAAGTTATTCATTTGGCATCATTCAAATGGATAGAAATCAAGTTTTAATGAAAATTATCATACTCGGCCAAAACATGCTTTTCAGCCCCTGAAAAGCACATTTTGGCCATAAAAACTGAAAATGTCCCCTGCAACCAAACAAACTGTCGGAGACACAAATCTACAATGGACATAGTGTAAAATGGTCCAATTCAAGTAAGTTATTCATTTGGCATCATTCGAAGTGATAGAAATCAAGTTTTAATGAAAATTATCATATTCGGCCAAAACATGCTTTTCAGCCCCTGAAAAGCACATTTTGGCCATAAAAACTGAATATGTCCCCTGCAACCAAACGAACTGTCAGAGACACAAATCTACAATGGACATAGTGTGAAATTGTCCAATTCAAGTAAGTTATTCATTTGGCATCATTCAAATGGATAGAAATCAAGTTTTAATGAAAATTATCATACTCGGCCAAAACATGCTTTTCAGCCCCTGAAAAGCACATTTTGGCCATAAAAACTGAATATGTCCCCTGCAACCAAACGAACTGTCAGAGACACAAATCTACAATGGACATAGTGTAAAATGGTCCAATTCAAGTAAGTTATTCATTTGGCATCATTCAAATGGATAGAAATCAAGTTTTAATGAAAATTATCATACTCGGCCAAAACATGCTTTTCAGCCCCTGAAAAGCACATTTTGGCCATAAAAACTGAATATGTCCCCTGCAACCAAACGAACTGTCAGAGACACAAATCTACAATGGACATAGTGTAAAATGGTCCAATTCAAGTAAGTTATTCATTTGGCATCATTCAAATGGATAGAAATCAAGTTTTAATGCAAATTATCATACTCGGCCAAAACATGCTTTTCAGCCCCTGAAAAGCACATTTTGGCCATAAAAACTGAAAATGTCCCCTCAACCAAACAAACTGTCGGAGACACAAATCTACAATGGACATAGTGTAAAATGGTCCAATTCAAGAAAGTTATTCATTTGGCATCATTCAAAGTGATAGAAATCAAGTTTTAATGAAAATTATCATATTCGGCCAAAACATGCTTTTCAGCCCCTGAAAAGCACATTTTGGCCATAAAAACTGAATATGTCCCCTGCAACCAAACGAACTGTCAGAGACACAAATCTACAATGGACATAGTGTAAAATGGTCCAATTCAAGTAAGTTATTCATTTGGCATCATTCGAAGTGATAGAAATCAAGTTTTAATGAAAATTATCATACTCGGCCAAAACATGCTTTTCAGCCCCTGAAAAGCACATTTTGGCCATAAAAACTGAATATGTCCCCTGCAACCAAACGAACTGTCAGAGAAACAAATCTACAATGGACATAGTGTAAAATGGTCCAATTCAAGAAAGTTATTCATTTGGCATCATTCAAAGTGATAGAAATCAAGTTTTAATGAAAATTATCATATTCGGCCAAAACATGCTTTTCAGCCCCTGAAAAGCACATTTTGGCCATAAAAACTGAATATGTCCCCTGCAACCAAACGAACTGTCAGAGACACAAATCTACAATGGACATAGTGTAAAATGGTCCAATTCAAGTAAGTTATTCATTTGGCATCATTCGAAGTGATAGAAATCAAGTTTTAATGAAAATTATCATACTCGGCCAAAACATGCTTTTCAGCCCCTGAAAAGCACATTTTGGCCATAAAAACTGAATATGTCCCCTGCAACCAAACGAACTGTCAGAGAAACAAATCTACAATGGACATAGTGTACAATGGTCCAATTCAAGTAAGATATTCATTTGGCATCATTCGAATGGATAGAAATCAAGTTTTAATGAAAATTATCATATTCTGCCAAAACGTGCT
Organism: Stigmatopora argus; assembly: GCF_051989625.1. Lineage (NCBI taxonomy): Eukaryota > Metazoa > Chordata > Actinopteri > Syngnathiformes > Syngnathidae > Stigmatopora > Stigmatopora argus. The sequence continues at coordinate 118,363 of NC_135399.1, forward strand.
TTTCAGCCCCTGAAAAGCACATTTTGGCCATAAAAACTGAATATGTCCCCTGCAACCAAACGAACTGTCAGAGATACAAATCTAAAATGGACATAGTGTTAAATGGTCCAATTCAAGTAAATAATAATAATAATAATAATAATCGGACATAGGCCATGTCGTCATTACCACAACACAAAAAAGCCTACTTGTCATCACACGCAGAAACTGCGTGTGACGAAATTGATGGTGCTTCTCCATAAGCTACGTTTAATCGGCAAAAGACCTAAATAAGTGTAAGTTACGGACTTGTAATTTGTCATTCCGCTGTTGTGGATACAGGTCGCTTACCTCTCGATTACATACAGGTCGCTCTTCTTTTACCTCTCGATTACCGCACACTGTCTGCCACTTACCTTCCTTCAAGTCAGCTAGGAGGCGGCAGATCACCAACCAAACATCTATTCATATGCCGCAGAAGGGAATGTGTGTATGTTAGCGCGAGTTTAGATGTCTGATGGATGTGGGGAAAAAACTGTCCTTAAGCCTATTTGTCCGAGCCTTGTGGGACCTATAGCGTCTGCCAGAGGGCAGCAGCTGGAACAGATTGTGACCAGGGTGGTAAGGGTCCCCTATGATGTGCTTGGCTCTGCTGAGGTAACGCGGGCTGGCAATGTCTTCAAGTGAGGGCAGAGAGCAGCCGACAATCCTCTGGGCAGTGTTAATCACTTTCTGCATGGCCTTTTTGTCTGCCGCCGTGCTTCCAGCGTACCACACTGTGATGCCGTACGCCAGGATGCTCTCTACAGTGGTTCTATAGAAGGTTCTCAGAAGATTGGAGCCCAAGTTGTTCTTCCTGAGCACCCTGAGGAAATGGAGTCGTGTCTGAGCCTTCTTCACCACTGCCGTGGTGTTTGTAGACCATGAGAGCTTGTCCGTGACGTGGATCCCCAGGAATTTAAAGGACTGGACCCTGTCTACACATACTCCATTTATGAGGAGTGGGGCCAGATCTGTGCCGTGTTTGCGAAAGTCCAAGATTATTTCTTTAGTTTTCGTGGTGTTCAGTGTGAGATTGTTCACCGAGCACCACGAAGACAAATTGTTGACCTCATCTCTGTAAGCCGACTCATCCCCTCCTGAGATGAGTCCGACCACAGTGGTGTCGTCAGCGAATTTGATGATGGCGTTAGACTGGTGGGTGGGTGCACAGTCGTAGGTGTACAGGGAGTACAGAAGAGGACTCAGTACACAGCCCTGAGGGGAGCCAGTGCTTAGTGTAATGGAGGAAGAGAGGTGGGGACCAAGTCTAACAGTCTGTGGGCGGTTGGTCAAGAAGTCCTTTATCCAGCAGCAGATTGAAGAGGATAGTCCAAGGTGGGAGAGTTTGTCAGTCAGAATGTCCGGTTTTATGGTATTGAAGGCTGAGCTGTAGTCAATGAAGAGCATCCTCACGTAGTTCCCAGGGTGTTCCAGATGGCTCAGTGCTGTATGAAGAGCAATGGCAATAGCATCATCAGTGGACCTGTTTGCCCTGTAAGCAAACTGGTGAGGGTCAATTGAGGGAGAGATTGTATTCCTGATATGGCGGGCTACCAACTTTTCAAAGCACTTCATGATCACAGGCGTGAGGGCAACAGGCCTATAATCATTCATGCTGCCAATGGTTGGCTTTTTGGGGACAGGGATGATGGTGGCAGATTTCAGACAAGATGGAATGATGGATAGTTGCAGGGAACAATTGAAAATATTTGTGAAGACTCCAGCCAGCTGGTCAGCACAGGCTTTGAGCACCTTCCCAGGTACTCCGTCAGGGCCCGCAGCCTTCCTGGTGTTCACAGACCGCATTACCAGTCTCACTTCCTGTTCCCGGAACGTCAGTGTATTGCTGCAGGGTGGTGGTGGGGGTGTTGAGACTGGGCCTGATTTGTCAGTCTCAAAGCGGGCAAAGAAACGGTTCAAATTCTCCGCTAGTGAGGCATCTGCATTCACAGACATAGTATTGTTGTTGTAGTTGGTTATATGTCGTATTCCTTGCCACATCTTCTTTGGGTTATTTTCTGTGAAGTGCTCCTCAATTTTTTTGGTATATGCTGCCTTGGCCTTTTTAATGCCTCTTTTCAGCTCAGCTCTGGCAGCGCTATATTTTATCTTGTCCCCTGATCTAAAGGCGGAATTACGGCATTTGATGAGTGCCTGTGTCTCATTGGTCATCCAGGGTTTTTGGTTAGGAAAAACCCGTATTCGTTTATCTATAGTGACGTTGTCGATGCAGTTTTTTATGTAAGAAAGAACAGAGTCCGTGTAGTCCTGGAGGTTGTCTTGTACAAAAAGTTCCCAGTTGGTGCGGGAAAAGCAGTCCTGCAGCTGAGAGAGTGCGTTGTCGGGCCAAGTTTTTATTGTCTTTATTTGTGGCGTTGTATGCCTCCGGAGTGGAGTGTAAGCGGGGGTGAGAGATAGGCAGAGGTGATCTGATCCAGCTAGGTGGGGTAGGGAAGTGGCTTTGTAAGCATGTTTGATGTTAGAATAGACATGGTCAAGAGTTTTGTCTCCTCTAGTATTACAATTTACGTATTGAATAAACTTAGGTAAAACAGTCTTTAAACACGCCTTGTTGAAATCACCAGCGACAATAAAAACTCCATCGGGGTGAGCAAGCTGTTGTTTGTTAACAGCCGCTAGCAGGAGGTTAAGCGCCGTGTTAACGTTAGCATTCGGAGGTATATAGATAGCCGTTGCTATGACAACGGTAAGCTCTCTTGGAAGATAATAGGGCCTACATCGTATTGCTAATAACTCTAAATCCGGGGAACAGTGAGTGTCAATAATTTTACTGTCGCAACACCATTCATTATGTACATACATGCACAGTCCACCGCCCTTGCTTTTGCCTGTTAATACTTTAGAACGGTCGTTGCGAAAAAGCGTTCGGCTAGCTAGCGATACCGCCGCGTCAGGGATATGCGGGTGTAGCCACGTTTCGGAGATGATAATAATATTACAGTTTCTAACAAAGCTGTTGGTAGCAATACGAAGTTCCAACTCATCCATTTTGTGGGTGATGGATCGGGCGTTGGTCAAAAGGATACTTGGAAGCGGGGCTCGGTGTGGTTGATGTTTGAGCTTAGCAGCAAGCCCCCCCCGGCATCCTCGCTTCTGTTTCCTATCCCTTCGCCGCCTGCGACGTGCTTTTGGTGGGCTGGCTAGCCACGGAGATCCCGGAGAGTGTGTTAAGAAATCGGATGTATCGCATATCCTTCGGATAGTGAGTAAATCCTGGCGACTGTAAGATAACGAACGACACCGAACTGGAGAGCTTAGAGCCGCAGCGTCAGTGCGCGCCGCCATCTTGCCTTTTCCCAATTATTCATTTGGCATCATTCGAAGTGATAGAAATTAAGTTTTAATGCAAATTATCATACTCGGCCAAAACATGCTTTTCAGCCCCTGAAAAGCACATTTTGGCCATAAAAACTGAAAATGTCCCCTCAACCAAACAAACTGTCGGAGACACAAATCTACAATGGACATAGTGTAAAATGGTCCAATTCAAGAAAGTTATTCATTTGGCATCATTCGAAGTGATAGAAATCAAGTTTTAATGAAAATTATCATATTCGGCCAAAACATGCTTTTCAGGACCTGAAAAGCACATTTTGGCCATAAAAACTGAATATGTCCCCTGCAACCAAACGAACTGTCAGAGACACAAATCTACAATGGACATAGTGTAAAATGGTCCAATTCAAGTAAGTTATTCATTTGGCATCATTCGAAGTGATAGAAATCAAGTTTTAATGAAAATTATCATACTCGGCCAAAACATGCTTTTCAGCCCCTGAAAAGCACATTTTGGCCATAAAAACTGAATATGTCCCCTGCAACCAAACGAACTGTCAGAGAAACAAATCTACAATGGACATAGTGTAAAATGGTCCAATTCAAGTAAGATATTCATTTGGCATCATTCGAATGGATAGAAATCAAGTTTTAATGAAAATTATCATATTCTGCCAAAACATGCTTTTCAGCCCCTGAAAAGCACATTTTGGCCATAAAAACTGAATATGTCCCCTGCAACCAAACGAACTGTCAGAGACACAAATCTACAATGGACATAGTGTAAAATGGTCCAATTCAAGTAAGTTATTCATTTGGCATCATTCAAATGGATAGAAATCAAGTTTTAATGCAAATTATCATACTCGGCCAAAACATGCTTTTCAGCCCCTGAAAAGCACATTTTGGCCATAAAAACTGAAAATGTCCCCTCAACCAAACAAACTGTCGGAGACACAAATCTACAATGGACATAGTGTAAAATGGTCCAATTCAAGTAAGTTATTCATTTGGCATCATTCGAAGTGATAGAAATCAAGTTTTAATGAAAATTATCATACTCGGCCAAAACATGCTTTTCAGCCCCTGAAAAGCACATTTTGGCCATAAAAACTGAATATGTCCCCTGCAACCAAACGAACTGTCAGAGAAACAAATCTACAATGGACATAGTGTAAAATGGTCCAATTCAAGTAAATTATTCATTTGGCATCATTCAAAGTGATAGAAATTAAGTTTTAATGAAAATTATCAAACTCGGCCAAAACATGCTTTTCAGCCCCTGAAAAGCACATTTTGGCCATAAAAACTGAATATGTCCCCTGCAACCAAACGAACTGACGGAGACACAAATCTACAATGGACATAGTGTAAAATGGTCCAATTCAAGTAAGTTATTCATTTGGCATCATTCGAAGTGATAGAAATCAAGTTTTAATGAAAATTATCATACTCGGCCAAAACATGCTTTTCAGCCCCTGAAAAGCACATTTTGGCCATAAAAACTTAATATGTCCCCTGCAACCAAACGAACTGCCAGAGACACAAATCTACAATGGACATAGTGTAAAATGGTCCAATTCAAGTAAGTTATTCATTTGGCATCATTCAAATGGATAGAAATCAAGTTTTAATGAAAATTATCATACTCGGCCAAAACATGCTTTTCAGCCCCTGAAAAGCACATTTTGGCCATAAAAACTGAAAATGTCCCCTGCAACCAAACAAACTGTCGGAGACACAAATCTACAATGGACATAGTGTAAAATGGTCCAATTCAAGTAAGTTATTCATTTGGCATCATTCGAAGTGATAGAAATCAAGTTTTAATGAAAATTATCATATTCGGCCAAAACATGCTTTTCAGCCCCTGAAAAGCACATTTTGGCCATAAAAACTGAAAATGTCCCCTGCAACCAAACGAACTGTCGGAGACACAAATCTACAATGGACATAGTGTAAAATGGTCCAATTCAAGTAAGTTATTCATTTGGCATCAATCGAAGTGATAGAAATCAAGTTTTAATGAAAATTATCAAACTCGGCCAAAACATGCTTTTCAGCCCCTGAAAAGCACATTTTGGCCATAAAAACTGAATATGTCCCCTGCAACCAAACGAACTGTCAGAGACACAAATCTACAATGGACATAGTGTAAAATGGTCCAATTCAAGAAAGTTATTCATTTGGCATCATTCGAAGTGATAGAAATCAAGTTTTAATGAAAATTATCATATTCGGCCAAAACATGCTTTTCAGCCCCTGAAAAGCACATTTTGGCCATAAAAACTGAATATGTCCCCTGCAACCAAACGAACTGTCAGACACACAAATCTACAATGGACATAGTGTAAAATGGTCCAATTCAAGTAAGTTATTCATTTGGCATCATTCGAAGTGATAGAAATCAAGTTTTAATGAAAATTATCATACTCGGCCAAAACATGCTTTTCAGCCCCTGAAAAGCACATTTTGGCCATAAAAACTGAATATGTCCCCTGCAACCAAACGAACTTTCAGAGAAACAAATCTACAATGGACATAGTGTAAAATGGTCCAATTCAAGTAAGATATTCATTTGGCATCATTCGAATGGATAGAAATCAAGTTTTAATGAAAATTATCATATTCTGCCAAAACGTGCTTTTCAGCCCCTGAAAAGCACATTTTGGCCATAAAAACTGAATATGTCCCCTGCAACCAAACGAACTGTCAGAGATACAAATCTACAATGGACATAGTGTAAAATGGTCCAATTCAAGTAAATTATTCATTTGGCATCATTCGAGTGATAGAAATTAAGTTTTAATGAAAATTATCAAATTCGGCCAAAACATGCTTTTCAGCCCCTGAAAAGCACATTTTGGCCATAAAAACTGAATATGTCCCCTGCAACCAAACGAACTGTCAGAGACACAAATCTACAATGGACATAGTGTAAAATGGTCCAATTCAAGTAAGTTATTCATTTGGCATCATTCAAATGGATAGAAATCAAGTTTTAATGAAAATTATCATACTCGGCCAAAACATGCTTTTCAGCCCCTGAAAAGCACATTTTGGCCATAAAAACTGAAAATGTCCCCTGCAACCAAACAAACTGTCGGAGACACAAATCTACAATGGACATAGTGTAAAATGGTCCAATTCAAGTAAGTTATTCATTTGGCATCATTCGAAGTGATAGAAATCAAGTTTTAATGAAAATTATCATATTCGGCCAAAACATGCTTTTCAGCCCCTGAAAAGCACATTTTGGCCATAAAAACTGAAAATGTCCCCTGCAACCAAACGAACTGTCGGAGACACAAATCTACAATGGACATAGTGTAAAATGGTCCAATTCAAGTAAGTTATCATTTGGCATCAATCGAAGTCATAGAAATCAAGTTTTAATGAAAATTATCAAACTCGGCCAAAACATGCTTTTCAGCCCCTGAAAAGCACATTTTGGCCATAAAAACTGAATATGTCCCCTGCAACCAAACGAACTGTCAGAGACACAAATCTACAATGGACATAGTGTAAAATGGTCCAATTCAAGTAAGTTATTCATTTGGCATCATTCAAATGGATAGAAATCAAGTTTTAATGAAAATTATCATACTCGGCCAAAACATGCTTTTCAGCCCCTGAAAAGCACATTTTGGCCATAAAAACTGAATATGTCCCCTGCAACCAAACGAACTGTCAGAGATACAAATCTACAATGGACATAGTGTAAAATGGTCCAATTCAAGTAAATTATTCATTTGGCATCATTCAAAGTGATAGAAATTAAGTTTTAATGAAAATTATCAAACTCGGCCAAAACATGCTTTTCAGCCCCTGAAAAGCACATTTTGGCCATAAAAACTGAATATGTCCCCTGCAACCAAACGAACTGACGGAGACACAAATCTACAATGGACATAGTGTAAAATGGTCCAATTCAAGTAAGTTATTCATTTGGCATCATTCGAAGTGATAGAAATCAAGTTTTAATGAAAATTATCATACTCGGCCAAAACATGCTTTTCAGCCCCTGAAAAGCACATTTTGGCCATAAAAACTTAATATGTCCCCTGCAACCAAACGAACTGCCAGAGACACAAATCTACAATGGACATAGTGTAAAATGGTCCAATTCAAGTAAGTTATTCATTTGGCATCATTCAAATGGATAGAAATCAAGTTTTAATGAAAATTATCATACTCGGCCAAAACATGCTTTTCAGCCCCTGAAAAGCACATTTTGGCCATAAAAACTGAAAATGTCCCCTGCAACCAAACAAACTGTCGGAGACACAAATCTACAATGGACATAGTGTAAAATGGTCCAATTCAAGTAAGTTATTCATTTGGCATCATTCGAAGTGATAGAAATCAAGTTTTAATGAAAATTATCATATTCGGCCAAAACATGCTTTTCAGCCCCTGAAAAGCACATTTTGGCCATAAAAACTGAAAATGTCCCCTGCAACCAAACGAACTGTCGGAGACACAAATCTACAATGGACATAGTGTAAAATGGTCCAATTCAAGTAAGTTATTCATTTGGCATCAATCGAAGTGATAGAAATCAAGTTTTAATGAAAATTATCAAACTCGGCCAAAACATGCTTTTCAGCCCCTGAAAAGCACATTTTGGCCATAAAAACTGAATATGTCCCCTGCAACCAAACGAACTGTCAGAGACACAAATCTACAATGGACATAGTGTGAAATGGTCCAATTCAAGTAAGTTATTCATTTGGCATCATTCAAATGGATAGAAATCAAGTTTTAATGAAAATTATCATACTCGGCCAAAACATGCTTTTCAGCCCCTGAAAAGCACATTTTGGCCATAAAAACTGAAAATGTCCCCTGCAACCAAACAAACTGTCGGAGACACAAATCTACAATGGACATAGTGTAAAATGGTCCAATTCAAGTAAGTTATTCATTTGGCATCATTCGAAGTGATAGAAATCAAGTTTTAATGAAAATTATCATATTCGGCCAAAACATGCTTTTCAGCCCCTGAAAAGCACATTTTGGCCATAAAAACTGAATATGTCCCCTGCAACCAAACGAACTGTCAGAGACACAAATCTACAATGGACATAGTGTAAAATGGTCCAATTCAAGTAAGTTATTCATTTGGCATCATTCGAAGTGATAGAAATCAAGTTTTAATAAAAATTATCATATTCGGCCAAAACATGCTTTTCAGCCCCTGAAAAGCACATTTTGGCCATAAAAACTGAATATGTCCCCTGCAACCAAACGAACTGTCAGAGACACAAATCTACAATGGACATAGTGTAAAATGGTCCAATTCAAGTAAGTTATTCATTTGGCATCATTCAAATGGATAGAAATCAAGTTTTAATGAAAATTATCATATTCGGCCAAAACATGCTTTTCAGCCCCTGAAAAGCACATTTTGGCCATAAAAACTGAATATGTCCCCTGCAACAAAACGAACTGTCAGAGACACAAATCTACAATGGACATAGTGTAAAATGTTCAAATTCAAGTAAGTTATTCATTTGGCATCATTCGAAGTGATAGAAATTAAGTTTTAATGAAAATATCATACTCTGCCAAAACATGCTTTTCAGCCTCTGAAAAGCACATTTTGGCCATAAAAACTGAAAATGTCCCCTGCAACCAAACGAACTGTCAGAGATACAAATCTACAATGGACATAGTGTAAAATGGTCCAATTCAAGTAAATTATTCATTTGGCATCATTCGAAGTGATAGAAATTAAGTTTTAATGAAAATTATCAAACTCGGCCAAAACATGCTTTTCAGCCCCTGAAAAGCACATTTTGGCCATAAAAACTGAATATGTCCCCTGCAACCAAACGAACTGTCAGAGTCACAAATCTACAATGGACATAGTGTAAAATGGTCCAATTTAAGTAAGTTATTCATTTGGCATCATTCAAATGGATAGAAATCAAGTTTTAATGAAAATTATCATACTCGGCCAAAACATGCTTTTCAGCCCCTGAAAAGCACATTTTGGCCATAAAAACTGAAAATGTCCCCTGCAACCAAACAAACTGTCGGAGACACAAATCTACAATGGACATAGTGTAAAATGGTCCAATTCAAGTAAGTTATTCATTTGGCATCATTCGAAGTGATAGAAATCAAGTTTTAATGAAAATTATCATATTCGGCCAAAACATGCTTTTCAGCCCCTGAAAAGCACATTTTGGCCATAAAAACTGAATATGTCCCCTGCAACCAAACGAACTGTCAGAGACACAAATCTACAATGGACATAGTGTGAAATGGTCCAATTCAAGTAAGTTATTCATTTGGCATCATTCAAATGGATAGAAATCAAGTTTTAATGAAAATTATCATACTCGGCCAAAACATGCTTTTCAGCCCCTGAAAAGCACATTTTGGCCATAAAAACTGAATATGTCCCCTGCAACCAAACGAACTGTCAGAGACACAAATCTACAATGGACATAGTGTAAAATGGTCCAATTCAAGTAAGTTATTCATTTGGCATCATTCAAATGGATAGAAATCAAGTTTTAATGAAAATTATCATACTCGGCCAAAACATGCTTTTCAGCCCCTGAAAAGCACATTTTGGCCATAAAAACTGAATATGTCCCCTGCAACCAAACGAACTGTCAGAGACACAAATCTACAATGGACATAGTGTAAAATGGTCAAATTCAAGTAAGTTATTCATTTGGCATCATTCAAATGGATAGAAATCAAGTTTTAATGCAAATTATCATACTCGGCCAAAACATGCTTTTCAGCCCCTGAAAAGCACATTTTGGCCATAAAAACTGAAAATGTCCCCTCAACCAAACAAACTGTCGGAGACACAAATCTACAATGGACATAGTGTAAAATGGTCCAATTCAAGAAAGTTATTCATTTGGCATCATTCGAAGTGATAGAAATCAAGTTTTAATGAAAATTATCATATTCGGCCAAAACATGCTTTTCAGCCCCTGAAAAGCACATTTTGGCCATAAAAACTGAATATGTCCCCTGCAACCAAACGAACTGTCAGAGACACAAATCTACAATGGACATAGTGTAAAATGGTCCAATTCAAGTAAGTTATTCATTTGGCATCATTCGAAGTGATAGAAATCAAGTTTTAATGAAAATTATCATACTCGGCCAAAACATGCTTTTCAGCCCCTGAAAAGCACATTTTGGCCATAAAAACTGAATATGTCCCCTGCAACCAAACGAACTGTCAGAGAAACAAATCTACAATGGACATAGTGTAAAATGGTCCAATTCAAGAAAGTTATTCATTTGGCATCATTCAAAGTTATAGAAATCAAGTTTTAATGAAAATTATCATATTCGGCCAAAACATGCTTTTCAGCCCCTGAAAAGCACATTTTGGCCATAAAAACTGAATATGTCCCCTGCAACCAAACGAACTGTCAGAGACACAAATCTACAATGGACATAGTGTAAAATGGTCCAATTCAAGTAAGTTATTCATTTGGCATCATTCAAATGGATAGAAATCAAGTTTTAATGAAAATTATCATACTCGGCCAAAACATGCTTTTCAGCCCCTGAAAAGCACATTTTGGCCATAAAAACTGAAAATGTCCCCTCAACCAAACAAACTGTCGGAGACACAAATCTACAATGGACATAGTGTAAAATGGTCCAATTCAAGTAAGTTATTCATTTGGCATCATTCGAAGTGATAGAAATCAAGTTTTAATGAAAATTATCATATTCGGCCAAAACATGCTTTTCAGCCCCTGAAAAGCACATTTTGGCCATAAAAACTGAATATGTCCCCTGCAACAAAACGAACTGTCAGAGACACAAATCTACAATGGACATAGTGTAAAATGTTCAAATTCAAGTAAGTTATTCATTTGGCATCATTCGAAGTGATAGAAATTAAGTTTTAATGAAAATATCATACTCTGCCAAAACATGCTTTTCAGCCTCTGAAAAGCACATTTTGGCCATAAAAACTGAAAATGTCCCCTGCAACCAAACGAACTGTCAGAGATACAAATCTACAATGGACATAGTGTAAAATGGTCCAATTCAAGTAAATTATTCATTTGGCATCATTCGAAGTGATAGAAATCAAGTTTTAATGAAAATTATCATATTCGGCCAAAACATGCTTTTCAGCCCCTGAAAAGCACATTTTGGCCATAAAAACTGAATATGTCCCCTGCAACCAAACGAACTGTCAGAGACACAAATCTACAATGGACATAGTGTGAAATGGTCCAATTCAAGTAAGTTATTCATTTGGCATCATTCAAATGGATAGAAATCAAGTTTTAATGAAAATTATCATACTCAGCCAAAACATGCTTTTCAGCCCCTGAAAAGCACATTTTGGCCATAAAAACTGAATATGTCCCCTGCAACCAAACGAACTGTCAGAGACACAAATCTACAATGGACATAGTGTAAAATGGTCCAATTCAAGTAAGTTATTCATTTGGCATCATTCAAATGGATAGAAATCAAGTTTTAATGAAAATTATCATACTCGGCCAAAACATGCTTTTCAGCCCCTGAAAAGCACATTTTGGCCATAAAAACTGAATATGTCCCCTGCAACCAAACGAACTGTCAGAGACACAAATCTACAATGGACATAGTGTAAAATGGTCCAATTCAAGTAAGTTATTCATTTGGCATCATTCAAATGGATAGAAATCAAGTTTTAATGCAAATTATCATACTCGGCCAAAACATGCTTTTCAGCCCCTGAAAAGCACATTTTGGCCATAAAAACTGAAAATGTCCCCTCAACCAAACAAACTGTCGGAGACACAAATCTACAATGGACATAGTGTAAAATGGTCCAATTCAAGAAAGTTATTCATTTGGCATCATTCGAAGTGATAGAAATCAAGTTTTAATGAAAATTATCATATTCGGCCAAAACATGCTTTTCAGCCCCTGAAAAGCACATTTTGGCCATAAAAACTGAATATGTCCCCTGCAACCAAACGAACTGTCAGAGACACAAATCTACAATGGACATAGTGTAAAATGTTCAAATTCAAGTAAGTTATTCATTTGGCATCATTCGAAGTGATAGAAATTAAGTTTTAATGAAAATATCATACTCTGCCAAAACATGCTTTTCAGCCTCTGAAAAGCACATTTTGGCCATAAAAACTGAAAATGTCCCCTGCAACCAAACGAACTGTCAGAGATACAAATCTACAATGGACATAGTGTAAAATGGTCCAATTCAAGTAAATTATTCATTTGGCATCATTCGAAGTGATAGAAATCAAGTTTTAATGAAAATTATCATATTCGGCCAAAACATGCTTTTCAGGACCTGAAAAGCACATTTTGGCCATAAAAACTGAATATGTCCCCTGCAACCAAACGAACTGTCAGAGACACAAATCTACAATGGACATAGTGTAAAATGGTCCAATTCAAGTAAGTTATTCATTTGGCATCATTCGAAGTGATAGAAATCAAGTTTTAATGAAAATTATCATACTCGGCCAAAACATGCTTTTCAGCCCCTGAAAAGCACATTTTGGCCATAAAAACTGAATATGTCCCCTGCAACCAAACGAACTGTCAGAGACACAAATCTACAATGGACATAGTGTAAAATGGTCAAATTCAAGTAAGTTATTCATTTGGCATCATTCAAATGGATAGAAATCAAGTTTTAATGCAAATTATCATACTCGGCCAAAACATGCTTTTCAGCCCCTGAAAAGCACATTTTGGCCATAAAAACTGAAAATGTCCCCTCAACCAAACAAACTGTCGGAGACACAAATCTACAATGGACATAGTGTAAAATGGTCCAATTCAAGAAAGTTATTCATTTGGCATCATTCGAAGTGATAGAAATCAAGTTTTAATGAAAATTATCATATTCGGCCAAAACATGCTTTTCAGCCCCTGAAAAGCACATTTTGGCCATAAAAACTGAATATGTCCCCTGCAACCAAACGAACTGTCAGAGACACAAATCTACAATGGACATAGTGTAAAATGGTCCAATTCAAGTAAGTTATTCATTTGGCATCATTCGAAGTGATAGAAATCAAGTTTTAATGAAAATTATCATACTCGGCCAAAACATGCTTTTCAGCCCCTGAAAAGCACATTTTGGCCATAAAAACTGAATATGTCCCCTGCAACCAAACGAACTGTCAGAGAAACAAATCTACAATGGACATAGTGTAAAATGGTCCAATTCAAGAAAGTTATTCATTTGGCATCATTCAAAGTTATAGAAATCAAGTTTTAATGAAAATTATCATATTCGGCCAAAACATGCTTTTCAGCCCCTGAAAAGCACATTTTGGCCATAAAAACTGAATATGTCCCCTGCAACCAAACGAACTGTCAGAGACACAAATCTACAATGGACATAGTGTAAAATGGTCCAATTCAAGTAAGTTATTCATTTGGCATCATTCAAATGGATAGAAATCAAGTTTTAATGAAAATTATCATACTCGGCCAAAACATGCTTTTCAGCCCCTGAAAAGCACATTTTGGCCATAAAAACTGAAAATGTCCCCTCAACCAAACAAACTGTCGGAGACACAAATCTACAATGGACATAGTGTAAAATGGTCCAATTCAAGTAAGTTATTCATTTGGCATCATTCGAAGTGATAGAAATCAAGTTTTAATGAAAATTATCATATTCGGCCAAAACATGCTTTTCAGCCCCTGAAAAGCACATTTTGGCCATAAAAACTGAATATGTCCCCTGCAACAAAACGAACTGTCAGAGACACAAATCTACAATGGACATAGTGTAAAATGTTCAAATTCAAGTAAGTTATTCATTTGGCATCATTCGAAGTGATAGAAATTAAGTTTTAATGAAAATATCATACTCTGCCAAAACATGCTTTTCAGCCTCTGAAAAGCACATTTTGGCCATAAAAACTGAAAATGTCCCCTGCAACCAAACGAACTGTCAGAGATACAAATCTACAATGGACATAGTGTAAAATGGTCCAATTCAAGTAAATTATTCATTTGGCATCATTCGAAGTGATAGAAATCAAGTTTTAATGAAAATTATCATATTCGGCCAAAACATGCTTTTCAGCCCCTGAAAAGCACATTTTGGCCATAAAAACTGAATATGTCCCCTGCAACCAAACGAACTGTCAGAGACACAAATCTACAATGGACATAGTGTGAAATGGTCCAATTCAAGTAAGTTATTCATTTGGCATCATTCAAATGGATAGAAATCAAGTTTTAATGAAAATTATCATACTCAGCCAAAACATGCTTTTCAGCCCCTGAAAAGCACATTTTGGCCATAAAAACTGAATATGTCCCCTGCAACCAAACGAACTGTCAGAGACACAAATCTACAATGGACATAGTGTAAAATGGTCCAATTCAAGTAAGTTATTCATTTGGCATCATTCAAATGGATAGAAATCAAGTTTTAATGAAAATTATCATACTCGGCCAAAACATGCTTTTCAGCCCCTGAAAAGCACATTTTGGCCATAAAAACTGAATATGTCCCCTGCAACCAAACGAACTGTCAGAGACACAAATCTACAATGGACATAGTGTAAAATGGTCCAATTCAAGTAAGTTATTCATTTGGCATCATTCAAATGGATAGAAATCAAGTTTTAATGCAAATTATCATACTCGGCCAAAACATGCTTTTCAGCCCCTGAAAAGCACATTTTGGCCATAAAAACTGAAAATGTCCCCTCAACCAAACAAACTGTCGGAGACACAAATCTACAATGGACATAGTGTAAAATGGTCCAATTCAAGAAAGTTATTCATTTGGCATCATTCGAAGTGATAGAAATCAAGTTTTAATGAAAATTATCATATTCGGCCAAAACATGCTTTTCAGCCCCTGAAAAGCACATTTTGGCCATAAAAACTGAATATGTCCCCTGCAACCAAACGAACTGTCAGAGACACAAATCTACAATGGACATAGTGTAAAATGTTCAAATTCAAGTAAGTTATTCATTTGGCATCATTCGAAGTGATAGAAATTAAGTTTTAATGAAAATATCATACTCTGCCAAAACATGCTTTTCAGCCTCTGAAAAGCACATTTTGGCCATAAAAACTGAAAATGTCCCCTGCAACCAAACGAACTGTCAGAGATACAAATCTACAATGGACATAGTGTAAAATGGTCCAATTCAAGTAAATTATTCATTTGGCATCATTCGAAGTGATAGAAATTAAGTTTTAATGAAAATTATCAAACTCGGCCAAAACATGCTTTTCAGCCCCTGAAAAGCACATTTTGGCCATAAAAACTGAATATGTCCCCTGCAACCAAACGAACTGTCAGAGACACAAATCTACAATGGACATAGTGTAAAATGGTCCAATTTAAGTAAGTTATTCATTTGGCATCATTCAAATGGATAGAAATCAAGTTTTAATGAAAATTATCATACTCGGCCAAAACATGCTTTTCAGCCCCTGAAAAGCACATTTTGGCCATAAAAACTGAAAATGTCCCCTGCAACCAAACAAACTGTCGGAGACACAAATCTACAATGGACATAGTGTAAAATGGTCCAATTCAAGTAAGTTATTCATTTGGCATCATTCGAAGTGATAGAAATCAAGTTTTAATGAAAATTATCATATTCGGCCAAAACATGCTTTTCAGCCCCTGAAAAGCACATTTTGGCCATAAAAACTGAATATGTCCCCTGCAACCAAACGAACTGTCAGAGACACAAATCTACAATGGACATAGTGTGAAATGGTCCAATTCAAGTAAGTTATTCATTTGGCATCATTCAAATGGATAGAAATCAAGTTTTAATGAAAATTATCATACTCGGCCAAAACATGCTTTTCAGCCCCTGAAAAGCACATTTTGGCCATAAAAACTGAATATGTCCCCTGCAACCAAACGAACTGTCAGAGACACAAATCTACAATGGACATAGTGTAAAATGGTCCAATTCAAGTAAGTTATTCATTTGGCATCATTCAAATGGATAGAAATCAAGTTTTAATGAAAATTATCATACTCGGCCAAAACATGCTTTTCAGCCCCTGAAAAGCACATTTTGGCCATAAAAACTGAATATGTCCCCTGCAACCAAACGAACTGTCAGAGACACAAATCTACAATGGACATAGTGTAAAATGGTCCAATTCAAGTAAGTTATTCATTTGGCATCATTCAAATGGATAGAAATCAAGTTTTAATGCAAATTATCATACTCGGCCAAAACATGCTTTTCAGCCCCTGAAAAGCACATTTTGGCCATAAAAACTGAAAATGTCCCCTCAACCAAACAAACTGTCGGAGACACAAATCTACAATGGACATAGTGTAAAATGGTCCAATTCAAGAAAGTTATTCATTTGGCATCATTCAAAGTGATAGAAATCAAGTTTTAATGAAAATTATCATATTCGGCCAAAACATGCTTTTCAGCCCCTGAAAAGCACATTTTGGCCATAAAAACTGAATATGTCCCCTGCAACCAAACGAACTGTCAGAGACACAAATCTACAATGGACATAGTGTAAAATGGTCCAATTCAAGTAAGTTATTCATTTGGCATCATTCGAAGTGATAGAAATCAAGTTTTAATGAAAATTATCATACTCGGCCAAAACATGCTTTTCAGCCCCTGAAAAGCACATTTTGGCCATAAAAACTGAATATGTCCCCTGCAACCAAACGAACTGTCAGAGAAACAAATCTACAATGGACATAGTGTAAAATGGTCCAATTCAAGAAAGTTATTCATTTGGCATCATTCAAAGTGATAGAAATCAAGTTTTAATGAAAATTATCATATTCGGCCAAAACATGCTTTTCAGCCCCTGAAAAGCACATTTTGGCCATAAAAACTGAATATGTCCCCTGCAACCAAACGAACTGTCAGAGACACAAATCTACAATGGACATAGTGTAAAATGGTCCAATTCAAGTAAGTTATTCATTTGGCATCATTCGAAGTGATAGAAATCAAGTTTTAATGAAAATTATCATACTCGGCCAAAACATGCTTTTCAGCCCCTGAAAAGCACATTTTGGCCATAAAAACTGAATATGTCCCCTGCAACCAAACGAACTGTCAGAGAAACAAATCTACAATGGACATAGTGTAAAATGGTCCAATTCAAGTAAGATATTCATTTGGCATCATTCGAATGGATAGAAATCAAGTTTTAATGAAAATTATCATATTCTGCCAAAACGTGCTTTTCAGCCCCTGAAAAGCACATTTTGGCCATAAAAACTGAATATGTCCCCTGCAACCAAACGAACTGTCAGAGATACAAATCTAAAATGGACATAGTGTAAAATGGTCCAATTCAAGTAAATTATTCATTTGGCATCATTCGAAGTGATAGAAATTAAGTTTTAATGCAAATTATCATACTCGGCCAAAACATGCTTTTCAGCCCCTGAAAAGCACATTTTGGCCATAAAAACTGAAAATGTCCCCTCAACCAAACAAACTGTCGGAGACACAAATCTACAATGGACATAGTGTAAAATGGTCCAATTCAAGAAAGTTATTCATTTGGCATCATTCGAAGTGATAGAAATCAAGTTTTAATGAAAATTATCATATTCGGCCAAAACATGCTTTTCAGGACCTGAAAAGCACATTTTGGCCATAAAAACTGAATATGTCCCCTGCAACCAAACGAACTGTCAGAGACACAAATCTACAATGGACATAGTGTAAAATGGTCCAATTCAAGTAAGTTATTCATTTGGCATCATTCGAAGTGATAGAAATCAAGTTTTAATGAAAATTATCATACTCGGCCAAAACATGCTTTTCAGCCCCTGAAAAGCACATTTTGGCCATAAAAACTGAATATGTCCCCTGCAACCAAACGAACTGTCAGAGAAACAAATCTACAATGGACATAGTGTAAAATGGTCCAATTCAAGTAAGATATTCATTTGGCATCATTCGAATGGATAGAAATCAAGTTTTAATGAAAATTATCATATTCTGCCAAAACATGCTTTTCAGCCCCTGAAAAGCACATTTTGGCCATAAAAACTGAATATGTCCCCTGCAACCAAACGAACTGTCAGAGACACAAATCTACAATGGACATAGTGTAAAATGGTCCAATTCAAGTAAGTTATTCATTTGGCATCATTCAAATGGATAGAAATCAAGTTTTAATGCAAATTATCATACTCGGCCAAAACATGCTTTTCAGCCCCTGAAAAGCACATTTTGGCCATAAAAACTGAAAATGTCCCCTCAACCAAACAAACTGTCGGAGACACAAATCTACAATGGACATAGTGTAAAATGGTCCAATTCAAGTAAGTTATTCATTTGGCATCATTCGAAGTGATAGAAATCAAGTTTTAATGAAAATTATCATACTCGGCCAAAACATGCTTTTCAGCCCCTGAAAAGCACATTTTGGCCATAAAAACTGAATATGTCCCCTGCAACCAAACGAACTGTCAGAGAAACAAATCTACAATGGACATAGTGTAAAATGGTCCAATTCAAGAAAGTTATTCATTTGGCATCATTCAAAGTGATAGAAATCAAGTTTTAATGAAAATTATCATATTCGGCCAAACATGCTTTTCAGCCCCTGAAAAGCACATTTTGGCCATAAAAACTGAATATGTCCCCTGCAACCAAACGAACTGTCAGAGACACAAATCTACAATGGACATAGTGTAAAATGGTCCAATTCAAGTAAGTTATTCATTTGGCATCATTCGAAGTGATAGAAATCAAGTTTTAATGAAAATTATCATACTCGGCCAAAACATGCTTTTCAGCCCCTGAAAAGCACATTTTGGCCATAAAAACTGAATATGTCCCCTGCAACCAAACGAACTGTCAGAGAAACAAATCTACAATGGACATAGTGTAAAATGGTCCAATTCAAGTAAGATATTCATTTGGCATCATTCGAATGGATAGAAATCAAGTTTTAATGAAAATTATCATATTCTGCCAAAACGTGCTTTTCAGCCCCTGAAAAGCACATTTTGGCCATAAAAACTGAATATGTCCCCTGCAACCAAACGAACTGTCAGAGATACAAATCTAAAATGGACATAGTGTAAAATGGTCCAATTCAAGTAAATTATTCATTTGGCATCATTCGAAGTGATAGAAATTAAGTTTTAATGAAAATTATCAAACTCGGCCAAAACATGCTTTTCAGCCCCTGAAAAGCACATTTTGGCCATAAAAACTGAATATGTCCCCTGCAACCAAACGAACTGTCAGAGACACAAATCTACAATGGACATAGTGTAAAATGGTCCAATTCAAGTAAGTTATTCATTTGGCATCATTCAAATGGATAGAAATCAAGTTTTAATGAAAATTATCATACTCGGCCAAAACATGCTTTTCAGCCCCTGAAAAGCACATTTTGGCCATAAAAACTGAAAATGTCCCCTGCAACCAAACAAACTGTCGGAGACACAAATCTACAATGGACATAGTGTAAAATGGTCCAATTCAAGTAAGTTATTCATTTGGCATCAATCGAAGTGATAGAAATTAAGTTTTAATGAAAATATCATACTCTGCCAAAACATGCTTTTCAGCCTCTGAAAAGCACATTTTGGCCATAAAAACTGAAAATGTCCCCTGCAACCAAACGAACTGTCAGAGATACAAATCTACAATGGACATAGTGTAAAATGGTCCAATTCAAGTAAATTATTCATTTGGCATCATTCGAAGTGATAGAAATTAAGTTTTAATGAAAATTATCAAACTCGGCCAAAACATGCTTTTCAGCCCCTGAAAAGCACATTTTGGCCATAAAAACTGAATATGTCCCCTGCAACCAAACGAACTGTCAGAGACACAAATCTACAATGGACATAGTGTAAAATGGTCCAATTTAAGTAAGTTATTCATTTGGCATCATTCAAATGGATAGAAATCAAGTTTTAATGAAAATTATCATACTCGGCCAAAACATGCTTTTCAGCCCCTGAAAAGCACATTTTGGCCATAAAAACTGAAAATGTCCCCTGCAACCAAACAAACTGTCGGAGACACAAATCTACAATGGACATAGTGTAAAATGGTCCAATTCAAGTAAGTTATTCATTTGGCATCATTCGAAGTGATAGAAATCAAGTTTTAATGAAAATTATCATATTCGGCCAAAACATGCTTTTCAGCCCCTGAAAAGCACATTTTGGCCATAAAAACTGAATATGTCCCCTGCAACCAAACGAACTGTCAGAGACACAAATCTACAATGGACATAGTGTAAAATGGTCCAATTCAAGTAAGTTATTCATTTGGCATCATTCGAAGTGATAGAAATCAAGTTTTAATGAAAATTATCATACTCGGCCAAAACATGCTTTTCAGCCCCTGAAAAGCACATTTTGGCCATAAAAACTGAATATGTCCCCTGCAACCAAACGAACTGTCAGAGAAACAAATCTACAATGGACATAGTGTAAAATGGTCCAATTCAAGTAAGATATTCATTTGGCATCATTCGAATGGATAGAAATCAAGTTTTAATGAAAATTATCATATTCTGCCAAAACATGCTTTTCAGCCCCTGAAAAGCACATTTTGGCCATAAAAACTGAATATGTCCCCTGCAACCAAACGAACTGTCAGAGACACAAATCTACAATGGACATAGTGTAAAATGGTCCAATTCAAGTAAGTTATTCATTTGGCATCATTCAAATGGATAGAAATCAAGTTTTAATGAAAATTATCATACTCGGCCAAAACATGCTTTTCAGCCCCTGAAAAGCACATTTTGGCCATAAAAACTGAAAATGTCCCCTGCAACCAAACGAACTGTCAGAGACACAAATCTACAATGGACATAGTGTAAAATGGTCCAATTCAAGTAAGTTATTCATTTGGCATCATTCGAAGTGATAGAAATCAAGTTTTAATGAAAATTATCATACTCGGCCAAAACATGCTTTTCAGCCCCTGAAAAGCACATTTTGGCCATAAAAACTGAATATGTCCCCTGCAACCAAACGAACTGTCAGAGAAACAAATCTACAATGGACATAGTGTAAAATGGTCCAATTCAAGTAAGATATTCATTTGGCATCATTCGAATGGATAGAAATCAAGTTTTAATGAAAATTATCATATTCTGCCAAAACATGCTTTTCAGCCCCTGAAAAGCACATTTTGGCCATAAAAACTGAATATGTCCCCTGCAACCAAACGAACTGTCAGAGACACAAATCTACAATGGACATAGTGTAAAATGGTCCAATTCAAGTAAGTTATTCATTTGGCATCATTCAAATGGATAGAAATCAAGTTTTAATGAAAATTATCATACTCGGCCAAAACATGCTTTTCAGCCCCTGAAAAGCACATTTTGGCCATAAAAACTGAAAATGTCCCCTGCAACCAAACAAACTGTCGGAGACACAAATCTACAATGGACATAGTGTAAAATGGTCCAATTCAAGTAAGTTATTCATTTGGCATCATTCGAAGTGATAGAAATCAAGTTTTAATGAAAATTATCATATTCGGCCAAAACATGCTTTTCAGCCCCTGAAAAGCACATTTTGGCCATAAAAACTGAATATGTCCCCTGCAACCAAACGAACTGTCAGAGACACAAATCTACAATGGACATAGTGTAAAATAATCCAATTCAAGTAATTTATTCATTTGGCATCATTCGAAGTGATAGAAATCAAGTTTTAATAAAAATTATCATATTCGGCCAAAACATGCTTTTCAGCCCCTGAAAAGCACATTTTGGCCATAAAAACTGAATATGTCCCCTGCAACCAAACGAACTGTCAGAGACACAAATCTACAATGGACATAGTGTAAAATGGTCCAATTCAAGTAAGTTATTCATTTGGCATCATTCAAATGGATAGAAATCAAGTTTTAATGAAAATTATCATACTCGGCCAAAACATGCTTTTCAGCCCCTGAAAAGCACATTTTGGCCATAAAAACTGAAAATGTCCCCTGCAACCAAACAAACTGTCGGAGACACAAATCTACAATGGACATAGTGTAAAATGGTCCAATTCAAGTAAGTTATTCATTTGGCATCATTCGAAGTGATAGAAATCAAGTTTTAATGAAAATTATCATATTCGGCCAAAACATGCTTTTCAGCCCCTGAAAAGCACATTTTGGCCATAAAAACTGAATATGTCCCCTGCAACCAAACGAACTGTCAGAGACACAAATCTACAATGGACATAGTGTGAAATGGTCCAATTCAAGTAAGTTATTCATTTGGCATCATTCAAATGGATAGAAATCAAGTTTTAATGAAAATTATCATACTCGGCCAAAACATGCTTTTCAGCCCCTGAAAAGCACATTTTGGCCATAAAAACTGAATATGTCCCCTGCAACCAAACGAACTGTCAGAGACACAAATCTACAATGGACATAGTGTAAAATGGTCCAATTCAAGTAAGTTATTCATTTGAAATCATTCAAATGGATAGAAATCAAGTTTTAATGCAAATTATCATACTCGGCCAAAACATGCTTTTCAGCCCCTGAAAAGCACATTTTGGCCATAAAAACTGAAAATGTCCCCTCAACCAAACAAACTGTCGGAAACACAAATCTACAATGGACATAGTGTAAAATGGTCCAATTCAAGAAAGTTATTCATTTGGCATCATTCGAAGTGATAGAAATCAAGTTTTAATGAAAATTATCATATTCGGCCAAAACATGCTTTTCAGCCCCTGAAAAGCACATTTTGGCCATAAAAACTGAATATGTCCCCTGCAACCAAACGAACTGTCAGACACACAAATCTACAATGGACATAGTGTAAAATGGTCCAATTCAAGTAAGTTATTCATTTGGCATCATTCGAAGTGATAGAAATCAAGTTTTAATGAAAATTATCATACTCGGCCAAAACATGCTTTTCAGCCCCTGAAAAGCACATTTTGGCCATAAAAACTGAATATGTCCCCTGCAACCAAACGAACTTTCAGAGAAACAAATCTACAATGGACATAGTGTAAAATGGTCCAATTCAAGTAAGATATTCATTTGGCATCATTCGAATGGATAGAAATCAAGTTTTAATGAAAATTATCATATTCTGCCAAAACGTGCTTTTCAGCCCCTGAAAAGCACATTTTGGCCATAAAAACTGAATATGTCCCCTGCAACCAAACGAACTGTCAGAGATACAAATCTACAATGGACATAGTGTAAAATGGTCCAATTCAAGTAAATTATTCATTTGGCATCATTCGAGTGATAGAAATTAAGTTTTAATGAAAATTATCAAACTCGGCCAAAACATGCTTTTCAGCCCCTGAAAAGCACATTTTGGCCATAAAAACTGAATATGTCCCCTGCAACCAAACGAACTGTCAGAGACACAAATCTACAATGGACATAGTGTAAAATGGTCCAATTCAAGTAAGTTATTCATTTGGCATCATTCAAATGGATAGAAATCAAGTTTTAATGAAAATTATCATACTCGGCCAAAACATGCTTTTCAGCCCCTGAAAAGCACATTTTGGCCATAAAAACTGAAAATGTCCCCTGCAACCAAACAAACTGTCGGAGACACAAATCTACAATGGACATAGTGTAAAATGGTCCAATTCAAGTAAGTTATTCATTTGGCATCATTCGAAGTGATAGAAATCAAGTTTTAATGAAAATTATCATATTCGGCCAAAACATGCTTTTCAGCCCCTGAAAAGCACATTTTGGCCATAAAAACTGAATATGTCCCCTGCAACCAAACGAACTGTCAGAGACACAAATCTACAATGGACATAGTGTGAAATGGTCCAATTCAAGTAAGTTATTCATTTGGCATCATTCAAATGGATAGAAATCAAGTTTTAATGAAAATTATCATACTCGGCCAAAACATTCTTTTCAGCCCCTGAAAAGCACATTTTGGCCATAAAAACTGAATATGTCCCCTGCAACCAAACGAACTGTCAGAGATACAAATCTACAATGGACATAGTGTAACATGGTCCAATTCAAGTAAATTATTCATTTGGCATCATTCGAAGTGATAGAAATTAAGTTTTAATGAAAATTATCAAACTCGGCCAAAACATGCTTTTCAGCCCCTGAAAAGCACATTTTGGCCATAAAAACTGAATATGTCCCCTGCAACCAAACGAACTGTCAGAGACACAAATCTACAATGGACATAGTGTAAAATGGTCCAATTCAAGTAAGTTATTCATTTGGCATCATTCAAATGGATAGAAATCAAGTTTTAATGAAAATTATCATACTCGGCCAAAACATGCTTTTCAGCCCCTGAAAAGCACATTTTGGCCATAAAAACTGAAAATGTCCCCTGCAACCAAACAAACTGTCGGAGACACAAATCTACAATGGACATAGTGTAAAATGGTCCAATTCAAGTAAGTTATTCATTTGGCATCATTCGAAGTGATAGAAATCAAGTTTTAATGAAAATTATCATATTCGGCCAAAACATGCTTTTCAGCCCCTGAAAAGCACATTTTGGCCATAAAAACTGAATATGTCCCCTGCAACCAAACGAACTGTCAGAGACACAAATCTACAATGGACATAGTGTAAAATGGTCCAATTCAAGTAAGTTATTCATTTGGCATCATTCGAAGTGATAGAAATCAAGTTTTAATAAAAATTATCATATTCGGCCAAAACATGCTTTTCAGCCCCTGAAAAGCACATTTTGGCCATAAAAACTGAATATGTCCCCTGCAACCAAACGAACTGTCAGAGACACAAATCTACAATGGACATAGTGTAAAATGGTCCAATTCAAGTAAGTTATTCATTTGGCATCATTCAAATGGATAGAAATCAAGTTTTAATGAAAATTATCATACTCGGCCAAAACATGCTTTTCAGCCCCTGAAAAGCACATTTTGGCCATAAAAACTGAAAATGTCCCCTCAACCAAACAAACTGTCGGAGACACAAATCTACAATGGACATAGTGTAAAATGGTCCAATTCAAGTAAGTTATTCATTTGGCATCATTCGAAGTGATAGAAATCAAGTTTTAATGAAAATTATCATATTCGGCCAAAACATGCTTTTCAGCCCCTGAAAAGCACATTTTGGCCATAAAAACTGAATATGTCCCCTGCAACAAAACGAACTGTCAGAGACACAAATCTACAATGGACATAGTGTAAAATGTTCAAATTCAAGTAAGTTATTCATTTGGCATCATTCGAAGTGATAGAAATTAAGTTTTAATGAAATTATCATACTCTGCCAAAACATGCTTTTCAGCCTCTGAAAAGCACATTTTGGCCATAAAAACTGAAAATGTCCCCTGCAACCAAACGAACTGTCAGAGATACAAATCTACAATGGACATAGTGTAAAATGGTCCAATTCGAGTAAATTATTCATTTGGCATCATTCGAAGTGATAGAAATTAAGTTTTAATGAAAATTATCAAACTCGGCCAAAACATGCTTTTCAGCCCCTGAAAAGCACATTTTGGCCATAAAAACTGAATATGTCCCCTGCAACCAAACGAACTGTCAGAGACACAAATCTACAATGGACATAGTGTAAAATGGTCCAATTTAAGTAAGTTATTCATTTGGCATCATTCAAATGGATAGAAATCAAGTTTTAATGAAAATTATCATTCTCGGCCAAAACATGCTTTTCAGCCCCTGAAAAGCACATTTTGGCCATAAAAACTGAATATGTCCCCTGCAACCAAACGAACTGTCAGAGACACAAATCTACAATGGACATAGTGTAAAATGGTCCAATTCAAGTAAATTATTCATTTGGCATCATTCAAATGGATAGAAATCAAGTTTTAATGAAAATTATCATACTCGGCCAAAACATGCTTTTCAGCCCCTGAAAAGCACATTTTGGCCATAAAAACTGAATATGTCCCCTGCAACCAAACGAACTGTCAGAGACACAAATCTACAATGGACATAGTGTAAAATGGTCCAATTCAAGTAAGTTATTCATTTGGCATCATTCAAATGGATAGAAATCAAGTTTTAATGCAAATTATCATACTCGGCCAAAACATGCTTTTCAGCCCCTGAAAAGCACATTTTGGCCATAAAAACTGAAAATGTCCCCTCAACCAAACAAACTGTCGGAGACACAAATCTACAATGGACATAGTGTAAAATGGTCCAATTCAAGTAAGTTATTCATTTGGCATCATTCGAAGTGATAGAAATCAAGTTTTAATGAAAATTATCATATTCGGCCAAAACATGCTTTTCAGCCCCTGAAAAGCACATTTTGGCCATAAAAACTGAAAATGTCCCCTGCAACCAAACAAACTGTCGGAGACACAAATCTACAATGGACATAGTGTAAAATGGTCCAATTCAAGTAAGTTATTCATTTGGCATCATTCGAAGTGATAGAAATCAAGTTTTAATGAAAATTATCATACTCGGCCAAAACATGCTTTTCAGCCCCTGAAAAGCACATTTTGGCCATAAAAACTTAATATGTCCCCTGCAACCAAACGAACTGTCAGAGACACAAATCTACAATGGACATAGTGTAAAATGGTCCAATTCAAGTAAGTTATTCATTTGGCATCATTCGAAGTGATAGAAATCAAGTTTTAAGGAAAATTATCATATTCGGCCAAAACATGCTTTTCAGCCCCTGAAAAGCACATTTTGGCCATAAAAACTGAATATGTCCCCTGCAACCAAACGAACTGTCAGAGACACAAATCTACAATGGACATAGTGTAAAATGGTCCAATTCAAGTAAGTTATTCATTTGGCATCATTCAAATGGATAGAAATCAAGTTTTAATGAAAATTATCATACTCGGCCAAAACATGCTTTTCAGCCCCTGAAAAGCACATTTTGGCCATAAAAACTGAAAATGTCCCCTGCAACCAAACAAACTGTCGGAGACACAAATCTACAATGGACATAGTGTAAAATGGTCCAATTCAAGTAAGTTATTCATTTGGCATCATTCGAAGTGATAGAAATCAAGTTTTAATGAAAATTATCATATTCGGCCAAAACATGCTTTTCAGCCCCTGAAAAGCACATTTTGGCCATAAAAACTGAATATGTCCCCTGCAACCAAACGAACTGTCAGAGACACAAATCTACAATGGACATAGTGTAAAATGGTCCAATTCAAGTAAGTTATTCATTTGGCATCATTCGAAGTGATAGAAATCAAGTTTTAATGAAAATTATCATATTCGGCCAAAACATGCTTTTCAGCCCCTGAAAAGCACATTTTGGCCATAAAAACTAAATATGTCCCCTGCAACCAAACGAACTGTCAGAGACACAAATCTACAATGGACATAGTGTAAAATGGTCCAATTCAAGTAAGTTATTCATTTGGCATCATTCGAAGTGATAGAAATCAAGTTTTAATGAAAATTATCATATTCGGCCAAAACATGCTTTTCAGCCCCTGAAAAGCACATTTTGGCCATAAAAACTGAATATGTCCCCTGCAACCAAACGAACTGTCAGAGACACAAATCTACAATGGACATAGTGTAAAATGGTCCAATTCAAGTAAGTTATTCATTTGGCATCATTCAAATGGATAGAAATCAAGTTTTAATGAAAATTATCATACTCGGCCAAAACATGCTTTTCAGCCCCTGAAAAGCACATTTTGGCCATAAAAACTGAAAATGTCCCCTGCAACCAAACGAACTGTCGGAGACACAAATCTACAATGGACATAGTGTAAAATGGTCCAATTCAAGTAAGTTATTCATTTGGCATCATTCGAAGTGATAGAAATCAAGTTTTAATGAAAATTATCATACTCGGCCAAAACATGCTTTTCAGCCACTGAAAAGCACATTTTGGCCATAAAAACTTAATATGTCCCCTGCAACCAAACGAACTGTCAGAGACACAAATCTACAATGGACATAGTGTAAAATGGTCCAATTCAAGTAAGTTATTCATTTGGCATCATTCGAAGTGATAGAAATCAAGTTTTAATGAAAATTATCATATTCGGCCAAAACATGCTTTTCAGCCCCTGAAAAGCACATTTTGGCCATAAAAACTGAATATGTCCCCTGCAACCAAACGAACTGTCAGAGACACAAATCTACAATGGACATAGTGTAAAATGGTCCAATTCAAGTAAGTTATTCATTTGGCATCATTCAAATGGATAGAAATCAAGTTTTGATGAAAAATATCATACTCGGCCAAAACATGCTTTTCAGCCCCTGAAAAGCACATTTTGGCCATAAAAACTGAAAATGTCCCCTGCAACCAAACAAACTGTCGGAGACACAAATCTACAATGGACATAGTGTAAAATGGTCCAATTCAAGTAAGTTATTCATTTGGCATCATTCGAAGTGATAGAAATCAAGTTTTAATGAAAATTATCATATTCGGCCAAAACATGCTTTTCAGCCCCTGAAAAGCACATTTTGGCCATAAAAACTGAATATGTCCCCTGCAACCAAACGAACTGTCAGAGACACAAATCTACAATGGACATAGTGTAAAATGGTCCAATTCAAGTAAGTTATTCATTTGGCATCATTCAAATGGATAGAAATCAAGTTTTAATGAAAATTATCATACTCGGCCAAAACATGCTTTTCAGCCCCTGAAAAGCACATTTTGGCCATAAAAACTGAAAATGTCCCCTGCAACCAAACAAACTGTCGGAGACACAAATCTACAATGGACATAGTGTAAAATGGTCCAATTCAAGTAAGTTATTCATTTGGCATCATTCGAAGTGATAGAAATCAAGTTTTAATGAAAATTATCATATTCGGCCAAAACATGCTTTTCAGCCCCTGAAAAGCACATTTTGGCCATAAAAACTGAAAATGTCCCCTGCAACCAAACGAACTGTCAGAGACACAAATCTACAATGGACATAGTGTAAATGGTCCAATTCAAGTAAGTTATTCATTTGGCATCATTCGAAGTGATAGAAATCAAGTTTTAATGAAAATTATCATATTCGGCCAAAACATGCTTTTCAGCCCCTGAAAAGCACATTTTGGCCATAAAAACTGAATATGTCCCCTGCAACCAAACGAACTGTCGGAGACACAAATCTACAATGGACATAGTGTAAAATGGTCCAATTCAAGTAAGTTATTCATTTGGCATCATTCGAAGTGATAGAAATCAAGTTTTAATGAAAATTATCATATTCGGCCAAAACATGCTTTTCAGCCCCTGAAAAGCACATTTTGGCCATAAAAACTGAAAATGTCCCCTGCAACCAAACGAACTGTCAGAGACACAAATCTACAATGGACATAGTGTAAAATGGTCCAATTCAAGTAAGTTATTCATTTGGCATCATTCAAATGGATAGAAATCAAGTTTTAATGAAAATTATCATACTCGGCCAAAACATGCTTTTCAGCCCCTGAAAAGCACATTTTGGCCATAAAAACTGAATATGTCCCCTGCAACCAAACGAACTGTCAGAGACACAAATCTACAATGGACATAGTGTAAAATGGTCCAATTCAAGTAAGTTATTCATTTGGCATCATTCAAATGGATAGAAATCAAGTTTTAATGAAAATTATCATACTCGGCCAAAACATGCTTTTTCAGCCCCTGAAAAGCACATTTTGGCCATAAAAACTGAAAATGTCCCCTGCAACCAAACAAACTGTCGGAGACACAAATCTACAATGGACATAGTGTAAAATGGTCCAATTCAAGTAAGTTATTCATTTGGCATCATTCGAAGTGATAGAAATCAAGTTTTAATGAAAATTATCATATTCGGCCAAAACATGCTTTTCAGCCCCTGAAAAGCACATTTTGGCCATAAAAACTGAATATGTCCCCTGCAACCAAACGAACTGTCAGAGACACAAATCTACAATGGACATAGTGTAAAATGGTCCAATTCAAGTAAGTTATTCATTTGGCATCATTCAAATGGATAGAAATCAAGTTTTAATGAAAATTATCATACTCGGCCAAAACATGCTTTTCAGCCCCTGAAAAGCACATTTTGGCCATAAAAACTGAAAATGTCCCCTGCAACCAAACAAACTGTCGGAGACACAAATCTACAATGGACATAGTGTAAAATGGTCCAATTCAAGTAAGTTATTCATAGGGGCATCATTCGAAGTGATAGAAATCAAGTTTTAATGAAAATTATCATATTCGGCCAAAACATGCTTTTCAGCCCCTGAAAAGCACATTTTGGCCATAAAAACTGAAAATGTCCCCTGCAACCAAACGAACTGTCGGAGACACAAATCTACAATGGACATAGTGTAAAATGGTCCAATTCAAGTAAGTTATTCATTTGGCATCATTCGAAGTGATAGAAATCAAGTTTTAATGAAAATTATCATACTCGGCCAAAACATGCTTTTCAGCCCCTGAAAAGCACATTTTGGCCATAAAAACTTAATATGTCCCCTGCAACCAAACGAACTGTCAGAGACACAAATCTACAATGGACATAGTGTAAAATGGTCCAATTCAAGTAAGTTATTCATTTGGCATCATTCGAAGTGATAGAAATCAAGTTTTAATGAAAATTATCATATTCGGCCAAAACATGCTTTTCAGCCCCTGAAAAGCACATTTTGGCCATAAAAACTGAATATGTCCCCTGCAACCAAACGAACTGTCAGAGACACAAATCTACAATGGACATAGTGTAAAATGGTCCAATTCAAGTAAGTTATTCATTTGGCATCATTCAAATGGATAGAAATCAAGTTTTAATGAAAATTATCATACTCGGCCAAAACATGCTTTTCAGCCCCTGAAAAGCACATTT
Source organism: Stigmatopora argus (assembly GCF_051989625.1). Classification (NCBI taxonomy): domain Eukaryota; kingdom Metazoa; phylum Chordata; class Actinopteri; order Syngnathiformes; family Syngnathidae; genus Stigmatopora; species Stigmatopora argus. The sequence goes on from NC_135399.1 coordinate 149,416, forward strand.
TGGCCATAAAAACTGAAAATGTCCCCTGCAACCAAACAAACTGTCGGAGACACAAATCTACAATGGACATAGTGTAAAATGGTCCAATTCAAGTAAGTTATTCATTTGGCATCATTCGAAGTGATAGAAATCAAGTTTTAATGAAAATTATCATACTCGGCCAAAACATGCTTTTCAGCCCCTGAAAAGCACATTTTGGCCATAAAAACTGAATATGTCCCCTGCAACCAAACGAACTGTCAGAGAAACAAATCTACAATGGACATAGTGTAAAATGGTCCAATTCAAGTAAGATATTCATTTGGCATCATTCGAATGGATAGAAATCAAGTTTTAATGAAAATTATCATATTCTGCCAAAACGTGCTTTTCAGCCCCTGAAAAGCACATTTTGGCCATAAAAACTGAATATGTCCCCTGCAACCAAACGAACTGTCAGAGATACAAATCTACAATGGACATAGTGTAAAATGGTCCAATTCAAGTAAATTATTCATTTGGCATCATTCGAAGTGATAGAAATTAAGTTTTAATGAAAATTATCAAACTCGGCCAAAACATGCTTTTCAGCCCCTGAAAAGCACATTTTGGCCATAAAAACTGAATATGTCCCCTGCAACCAAACGAACTGTCAGAGACACAAATCTACAATGGACATAGTGTAAAATGGTCCAATTCAAGTAAGTTATTCATTTGGCATCATTCAAATGGATAGAAATCAAGTTTTAATGAAAATTATCATACTCGGCCAAAACATGCTTTTCAGCCCCTGAAAAGCACATTTTGGCCATAAAAACTGTAAATGTCCCCTGCAACCAAACAAACTGTCGGAGACACAAATCTACAATGGACATAGTGTAAAATGGTCCAATTCAAGTAAGTTATTCATTTGGCATCATTCGAAGTGATAGAAATCAAGTTTTAATGAAAATTATCATATTCGGCCAAAACATGCTTTTCAGCCCCTGAAAAGCACATTTTGGCCATAAAAACTGAATATGTCCCCTGCAACCAAACGAACTGTCAGAGACACAAATCTACAATGGACATAGTGTAAAATGGTCCAATTCAAGAAAGTTATTCATTTGGCATCATTCAAATGGATAGAAATCAAGTTTTAATGAAAATTATCATACTCGGCCAAAACATGCTTTTCAGCCCCTGAAAAGCACATTTTGGCCATAAAAACTGAATATGTCCCCTGCAACCAAACGAACTGTCAGAGACACAAATCTACAATGGACATAGTGTAAAATGGTCCAATTCAAGTAAGTTATTCATTTGGCATCATTCAAATGGATAGAAATCAAGTTTTAATGAAAATTATCATACTCGGCCAAAACATGCTTTTCAGCCCCTGAAAAGCACATTTTGGCCATAAAAACTGAATATGTCCCCTGCAACCAAACGAACTGTCAGAGAAACAAATCTACAATGGACATAGTGTAAAATGGTCCAATTCAAGTAAGATATTCATTTGGCATCATTCGAATGGATAGAAATCAAGTTTTAATGAAAATTATCATATTCTGCCAAAACGTGCTTTTCAGCCCCTGAAAAGCACATTTTGGCCATAAAAACTGAATATGTCCCCTGCAACCAAACGAACTGTCAGAGATACAAATCTACAATGGACATAGTGTAAAATGGTCCATTTCAAGTAAATTATTCATTTGGCATCATTCGAAGTGATAGAAATTAAGTTTTAATGAAAATTATCAAACTCGGCCAAAACATGCTTTTCAGCCCCTGAAAAGCACATTTTGGCCATAAAAACTGAATATGTCCCCTGCAACCAAACGAACTGTCAGAGACACAAATCTACAATGGACATAGTGTAAAATGGTCCAATTCAAGTAAGTTATTCATTTGGCATCATTCAAATGGATAGAAATCAAGTTTTAATGAAAATTATCATACTCGGCCAAAACATGCTTTTCAGCCCCTGAAAAGCACATTTTGGCCATAAAAACTGTAAATGTCCCCTGCAACCAAACAAACTGTCGGAGACACAAATCTACAATGGACATAGTGTAAAATGGTCCAATTCAAGTAAGTTATTCATTTGGCATCATTCGAAGTGATAGAAATCAAGTTTTAATGAAAATTATCATATTCGGCCAAAACATGCTTTTCAGCCCCTGAAAAGCACATTTTGGCCATAAAAACTGAATATGTCCCCTGCAACCAAAGAACTGTCAGAGACACAAATCTACAATGGACATAGTGTAAAATGGTCCAATTCAAGAAAGTTATTCATTTGGCATCATTCAAATGGATAGAAATCAAGTTTTAATGAAAATTATCATACTCGGCCAAAACATGCTTTTCAGCCCCTGAAAAGCACATTTTGGCCATAAAAACTGAATATGTCCCCTGCAACCAAACGAACTGTCAGAGACACAAATCTACAATGGACATAGTGTAAAATGGTCCAATTCAAGTAAGTTATTCATTTGGCATCATTCAAATGGATAGAAATCAAGTTTTAATGAAAATTATCATACTCGGCCAAAACATGCTTTTCAGCCCCTGAAAAGCACATTTTGGCCATAAAAACTGAAAATGTCCCCTGCAACCAAACAAACTGTCGGAGACACAAATCTACAATGGACATAGTGTAAAATGGTCCAATTCAAGTAAGTTATTCATTTGGCATCATTCGAAGTGATAGAAATCAAGTTTTAATGAAAATTATCATATTCGGCCAAAACATGCTTTTCAGCCCCTGAAAAGCACATTTTGGCCATAAAAACTGAAAATGTCCCCTGCAACCAATCGAACTGTCGGAGACACAAATCTACAATGGACATAGTGTAAAATGGTCCAATTCAAGTAAGTTATTCATTTGGCATCATTCGAAGTGATAGAAATCAAGTTTTAATGAAAATTATCATACTCGGCCAAAACATGCTTTTCAGCCCCTGAAAAGCACATTTTGGCCATAAAAACTTAATATGACCCTGCAACCAAACGAACTGTCAGAGACACAAATCTACAATGGACATAGTGTAAAATGGTCCAATTCAAGTAAGTTATTCATTTGGCATCATTCGAAGTGATAGAAATCAAGTTTTAATGAAAATTATCATATTCGGCCAAAACATGCTTTTCAGCCCCTGAAAAGCACATTTTGGCCATAAAAACTGAAAATGTCCCCTGCAACCAAACGAACTGTCGGAGACACAAATCTACAATGGACATAGTGTAAAATGTTCAAATTCAAGTAAGTTATTCATTTGGCATCATTCGAAGTGATAGAAATTAAGTTTTAATGAAAATTATCATACTCTGCCAAAACATGCTTTTCAGCCTCTGAAAAGCACATTTTGGCCATAAAAACTGAAAATGTCCCCTGCAACCAAACGAACTGTCAGAGACACAAATCTACAATGGACATAGTGTAAAATGGTCCAATTCAAGTAAGTTATTCATTTGGCATCATTCGAAGTGATAGAAATCAAGTTTTAATGAAAATTATCATACTCGGCCAAAACATGCTTTTCAGCCCCTGAAAAGCACATTTTGGCCATAAAAACTGAATATGTCCCCTGCAACCAAACGAACTGTCGGAGACACAAATCTACAATGGACATAGTGTAAAATGGTCCAATTCAAGTAAGTCATTCATTTGGCATCATTCGAAGTGATAGAAATCAAGTTTTAATGAAAATTATCATACTCGGCCAAAACATGCTTTTCAGCCCCTGAAAAGCACATTTTGACCATAAAAACTGAAAATGTCCCCTGCAACCAAACGAAATGTCGGAGACACAAATCTACAATGGACATAGTGTAAAATGGTCCAATTCAAGTAAGTTATTCATTTGGCATCATTCGAAGTGATAGAAATCAAGTTTTAATGAAAATTATCATACTCGGCCAAAACATGCTTTTCAGCCCCTGAAAAGCACATTTTGGCCATAAAAACTTAATATGTCCCCTGCAACCAAACGAACTGTCAGAGACACAAATCTACAATGGACATAGTGTAAAATGGTCCAATTCAAGTAAGTTATTCATTTGGCATCATTCGATGTGATAGAAATCAAGTTTTAATGAAAATTATCATATTCGGCCAAAACATGCTTTTCAGCCCCTGAAAAGCACATTTTGGCCATAAAAACTTAATATGTCCCCTGCAACCAAACGAACTGTCAGAGACACAAATCTACAATGGACATAGTGTAAAATGGTCCAATTCAAGTAAGTTATTCATTTGGCATCATTCAATCGGATAGAAATCAAGTTTTAATGAAAATTATCATACTCGGCCAAAACATGCTTTTCAGCCCCTGAAAAGCACATTTTGGCCATAAAAACTGAATATGTCCCCTGCAACCAAACGAACTGTCAGAGACACAAATCTACAATGGACATAGTGTAAAATGGTCCAATTCAAGTAAGTTATTCATTTGGCATCATTCAAATGGATAGAAATCAAGTTTTAATGAAAATTATCATACTCGGCCAAAACATGCTTTTCAGCCCCTGAAAAGCACATTTTGGCCATAAAAACTGAAAATGTCCCCTGCAACCAAACAAACTGTCGGAGACACAAATCTACAATGGACATAGTGTAAAATGGTCCAATTCAAGTAAGTTATTCATTTGGCATCATTCGAAGTGATAGAAATCAAGTTTTAATGAAAATTATCATATTCGGCCAAAACATGCTTTTCAGCCCCTGAAAAGCACATTTTGGCCATAAAAACTGAAAATGTCCCCTGCAACCAAACGAACTGTCGGAGACACAAATCTACAATGGACATAGTGTAAAATGTTCAAATTCAAGTAAGTTATTCATTTGGCATCATTCGAAGTGATAGAAATTAAGTTTTAATGAAAATTATCATACTCTGCCAAAACATGCTTTTCAGCCTCTGAAAAGCACATTTTGGCCATAAAAACTGAAAATGTCCCCTGCAACCAAACGAACTGTCAGAGACACAAATCTACAATGGACATAGTGTAAAATGGTCCAATTCAAGTAAGTTATTCATTTGGCATCATTCGAAGTGATAGAAATCAAGTTTTAATGAAAATTATCATACTCGGCCAAAACATGCTTTTCAGCCCCTGAAAAGCACATTTTGGCCATAAAAACTGAATATGTCCCCTGCAACCAAACGAACTGTCGGAGACACAAATCTACAATGGACATAGTGTAAAATGGTCCAATTCAAGTAAGTTATTCATTTGGCATCATTCGAAGTGATAGAAATCAAGTTTTAATGAAAATTATCATACTCGGCCAAAACATGCTTTTCAGCCCCTGAAAAGCACATTTTGACCATAAAAACTGAAAATGTCCCCTGCAACCAAACGAACTGTCGGAGACACAAATCTACAATGGACATAGTGTAAAATGGTCCAATTCAAGTAAGTTATTCATTTGGCATCATTCGAAGTGATAGAAATCAAGTTTTAATGAAAATTATCATACTCGGCCAAAACATGCTTTTCAGCCCCTGAAAAGCACATTTTGGCCATAAAAACTTAATATGTCCCCTGCAACCAAACGAACTGTCAGAGACACAAATCTACAATGGACATAGTGTAAAATGGTCCAATTCAAGTAAGTTATTCATTTGGCATCATTCAATCGGATAGAAATCAAGTTTTAATGAAAATTATCATACTCGGCCAAAACATGCTTTTCAGCCCCTGAAAAGCACATTTTGGCCATAAAAACTGAATATGTCCCCTGCAACCAAACGAACTGTCAGAGACACAAATCTACAATGGACATAGTGTAAAATGGTCCAATTCAAGTAAGTTATTCATTTGGCATCATTCAAATGGATAGAAATCAAGTTTTAATGAAAATTATCATACTCGGCCAAAACATGCTTTTCAGCCCCTGAAAAGCACATTTTGGCCATAAAAACTGAATATGTCCCCTGCAACCAAACGAACTGTCAGAGACACAAATCTACAATGGACAAAGTGTAAAATGGTCCAATTCAAGTAAGTTATTCATTTGGCATCATTCAAATGGATATAAATCAAGTTTTAATGAAAATTATCATACTCGGCCAAAACATGCTTTTCAGCCCCTGAAAAGCACATTTTGGCCATAAAAACTGAAAATGTCCCCTGCAACCAAACAAACTGTCGGAGACACAAATCTACAATGGACATAGTGTAAAATGGTCCAATTCAAGTAAGTTATTCATTTGGCATCATTCGAAGTGATAGAAATCAAGTTTTAATGAAAATTATCATATTCGGCCAAAACATGCTTTTCAGCCCCTGAAAAGCACATTTTGGCCATAAAAACTGAAAATGTCCCCTGCAACCAATCGAACTGTCGGAGACACAAATCTACAATGGACATAGTGTAAAATGGTCCAATTCAAGTAAGTTATTCATTTGGCATCATTCGAAGTGATAGAAATCAAGTTTTAATGAAAAATATCATACTCGGCCAAAACATGCTTTTCAGCCCCTGAAAAGCACATTTTGGCCATAAAAACTTAATATGTCCCCTGCAACCAAACGAACTGTCAGAGACACAAATCTACAATGGACATAGTGTAAAATGGTCCAATTCAAGTAAGTTATTCATTTGGCATCATTCGAAGTGATAGAAATCAAGTTTTAATGAAAATTATCATATTCGGCCAAAACATGCTTTTCAGCCCCTGAAAAGCACATTTTGGCCATTAAAACTGAATATGTCCCCTGCAACCAAACGAACTGTCAGAGGCACAAATCTACAATGGACATAGTGTAAAATGGTCCAATTCAAGTAAGTTATTCATTTGGCATCATTCGAAGTGATAGAAATCAAGTTTTAATGAAAATTATCATACTCGGCCAAAACATGCTTTTCAGCCCCTGAAAAGCACATTTTGGCCATAAAAACTGAATATGTCCCCTGCAACCAAACGAACTGTCGGAGACACAAATCTACAATGGACATAGTGTAAAATGGTCCAATTCAAGTAAGTTATTCATTTGGCATCATTCGAAGTGATAGAAATCAAGTTTTTATGAAAATTATCATACTCGGCCAAAACATGCTTTTCAGCCCCTGAAAAGCACATTTTGGCCATAAAAACTTAATATGTCCCCTGCAACCAAACGAACTGTCAGAGACACAAATCTACAATGGACATAGTGTAAAATGGTCCAATTCAAGTAAGTTATTCATTTGGCATCATTCGAAGTGATAGAAATCAAATTTTAATGAAAATTATCATATTCGGCCAAAACATGCTTTTCAGCCCCTGAAAAGCACATTTTGGCCATAAAAACTGAATATGTCCCCTGCAACCAAACGAACTGTCAGAGACACAAATCTACAATGGACATAGTGTAAAATGGTCCAATTCAAGTAAGTTATTCATTTGGCATCATTCGAAGTGATAGAAATCAAGTTTTAATGAAAATTATCATACTCGGCCAAAACATGCTTTTCAGCCCCTGAAAAGCACATTTTGGCCATAAAAACTTAATATGTCCCCTGCAACCAAACGAACTGTCAGAGACACAAATCTACAATGGACATAGTGTAAAATGGTCCAATTCAAGTAAGTTATTCATTTGGCATCATTCGAAGTGATAGAAATCAAGTTTTAATGAAAATTATCATATTCGGCCAAAACATGCTTTTCAGCCCCTGAAAACAACATTTTGGCCATAAAAACTGAATATGTCCCCTGCAACCAAACGAACTGTCAGAGACACAAATCTACAATGGACATAGTGTAAAATGGTCCAATTCAAGTAAGTTATTCATTTGGCATCATTCAAATGGATAGAAATCAAGTTTTAATGAAAATTATCATACTCGGCCAAAACATGCTTTTCAGCCCCTGAAAAGCACATTTTGGCCATAAAAACTGAAAATGTCCCCTGCAACCAAACAAACTGTCGGAGACACAAATCTACAATGGACATAGTGTAAAATGGTCCAATTCAAGTAAGTTATTCATTTGGCATCATTCGAAGTGATAGAAATCAAGTTTTAATGAAAATTATCATATTCGGCCAAAACATGCTTTTCAGCCCCTGAAAAGCACATTTTGGCCATAAAAACTGAATATGTCCCCTGCAACCAAACGAACTGTCAGAGACACAAATCTACAATGGACATAGTGTAAAATGGTCCAATTCAAGTAAGTTATTCATTTGGCATCATTCAAATGGATAGAAATCAAGTTTTAATGAAAATTATCATACTCGGCCAAAACATGCTTTTCAGCCCCTGAAAAGCACATTTTGGCCATAAAAACTGAAAATGTCCCCTGCAACCAAACAAACTGTCGGAGACACAAATCTACAATGGACATAGTGTAAAATGGTCCAATTCAAGTAAGTTATTCATTTGGCATCATTCGAAGTGATAGAAATCAAGTTTTAATGAAAATTATCATATTCGGCCAAAACATGCTTTTCAGCCCCTGAAAAGCACATTTTGGCCATAAAAACTGAAAATGTCCCCTGCAACCAAACGAACTGTCGGAGACACAAATCTACAATGGACATAGTGTAAAATGTTCAAATTCAAGTAAGTTATTCATTTGGCATCATTCGAAGTGATAGAAATTAAGTTTTAATGAAAATTATCATACTCTGCCAAAACATGCTTTTCAGCCTCTGAAAAGCACATTTTGGCCATAAAAACTGAAAATGTCCCCTGCAACCAAACGAACTGTCAGAGACACAAATCTACAATGGACATAGTGTAAAATGGTCCAATTCAAGTAAGTTATTCATTTGGCATCATTCGAAGTGATAGAAATCAAGTTTTAATGAAAATTATCATACTCGGCCAAAACATGCTTTTCAGCCCCTGAAAAGCACATTTTGGCCATAAAAACTGAATATGTCCCCTGCAACCAAACGAACTGTCGGAGACACAAATCTACAATGGACATAGTGTAAAATGGTCCAATTCAAGTAAGGTATTCATTTGGCATCATTCGAAGTGATAGAAATCAAGTTTTAATGAAAATTATCATACTCGGCCAAAACATGCTTTTCAGCCCCTGAAAAGCACATTTTGACCATAAAAACTGAAAATGTCCCCTGCAACCAAACGAACTGTCGGAGACACAAATCTACAATGGACATAGTGTAAAATGGTCCAATTCAAGTAAGTTATTCATTTGGCATCATTCGAAGTGATAGAAATCAAGTTTTAATGAAAATTATCATACTCGGCCAAAACATGCTTTTCAGCCCCTGAAAAGCACATTTTGGCCATAAAAACTTAATATGTCCCCTGCAACCAAACGAACTGTCAGAGACACAAATCTACAATGGACATAGTGTAAAATGGTCCAATTCAAGTAAGTTATTCATTTGGCATCATTCAATCGGATAGAAATCAAGTTTTAATGAAAATTATCATACTCGGCCAAAACATGCTTTTCAGCCCCTGAAAAGCACATTTTGGCCATAAAAACTGAATATGTCCCCTGCAACCAAACGAACTGTCAGAGACACAAATCTACAATGGACATAGTGTAAAATGGTCCAATTCAAGTAAGTTATTCATTTGGCATCATTCAAATGGATAGAAATCAAGTTTTAATGAAAATTATCATACTCGGCCAAAACATGCTTTTCAGCCCCTGAAAAGCACATTTTGGCCATAAAAACTGAATATGTCCCCTGCAACCAAACGAACTGTCAGAGACACAAATCTACAATGGACAAAGTGTAAAATGGTCCAATTCAAGTAAGTTATTCATTTGGCATCATTCAAATGGATATAAATCAAGTTTTAATGAAAATTATCATACTCGGCCAAAACATGCTTTTCAGCCCCTGAAAAGCACATTTTGGCCATAAAAACTGAAAATGTCCCCTGCAATCAAACGAACTGTCGGAGACACAAATCTACAATGGACATAGTGTAAAATGGTCCAATTCAAGTAAGTTATTCATTTGGCATCATTCGAAGTGATAGAAATCAAGTTTTAATGAAAATTATCATATTCGGCCAAAACATGCTTTTCAGCCCCTGAAAAGCACATTTTGGCCATAAAAACTGAAAATGTCCCCTGCAACCAATCGAACTGTCGGAGACACAAATCTACAATGGACATAGTGTAAAATGGTCCAATTCAAGTAAGTTATTCATTTGGCATCATTCGAAGTGATAGAAATCAAGTTTTAATGAAAATTATCATACTCGGCCAAAACATGCTTTTCAGCCCCTGAAAAGCACATTTTGGCCATAAAAACTTAATATGTCCCCTGCAACCAAACGAACTGTCAGAGACACAAATCTACAATGGACATAGTGTAAAATGGTCCAATTCAAGTAAGTTATTCATTTGGCATCATTCAATCGGATAGAAATCAAGTTTTAATGAAAATTATCATACTCGGCCAAAACATGCTTTTCAGCCCCTGAAAAGCACATTTTGGCCATAAAAACTGAATATGTCCCCTGCAACCAAACGAACTGTCAGAGACACAAATCTACAATGGACATAGTGTAAAATGGTCCAATTCAAGTAAGTTATTCATTTGGCATCATTCAAATGGATAGAAATCAAGTTTTAATGAAAATTATCATACTCGGCCAAAACATGCTTTTCAGCCCCTGAAAAGCACATTTTGGCCATAAAAACTGAATATGTCCCCTGCAACCAAACGAACTGTCAGAGACACAAATCTACAATGGACAAAGTGTAAAATGGTCCAATTCAAGTAAGTTATTCATTTGGCATCATTCAAATGGATATAAATCAAGTTTTAATGAAAATTATCATACTCGGCCAAAACATGCTTTTCAGCCCCTGAAAAGCACATTTTGGCCATAAAAACTGAAAATGTCCCCTGCAATCAAACGAACTGTCGGAGACACAAATCTACAATGGACATAGTGTAAAATGGTCCAATTCAAGTAAGTTATTCATTTGGCATCATTCAAATGGATAGAAATCAAGTTTTAATGAAAATTATCATACTCGGCCAAAACATGCTTTTCAGCCCCTGAAAAGCACATTTTGGCCATAAAAACTGAAAATGTCCCCTGCAACCAATCGAACTGTCGGAGACACAAATCTACAATGGACATAGTGTAAAATGGTCCAATTCAAGTAAGTTATTCATTTGGCATCATTCGAAGTGATAGAAATCAAGTTTTAATGAAAATTATCATACTCGGCCAAAACATGCTTTTCAGCCCCTGAAAAGCACATTTTGACCATAAAAACTGAAAATGTCCCCTGCAACCAAACGAAATGTCGGAGACACAAATCTACAATGGACATAGTGTAAAATGGTCCAATTCAAGTAAGTTATTCATTTGGCATCATTCGAAGTGATAGAAATCAAGTTTTAATGAAAATTATCATACTCGGCCAAAACATGCTTTTCAGCCCCTGAAAAGCACATTTTGGCCATAAAAACTTAATATGTCCCCTGCAACCAAACGAACTGTCAGAGACACAAATCTACAATGGACATAGTGTAAAATGGTCCAATTCAAGTAAGTTATTCATTTGGCATCATTCGATGTGATAGAAATCAAGTTTTAATGAAAATTATCATATTCGGCCAAAACATGCTTTTCAGCCCCTGAAAAGCACATTTTGGCCATAAAAACTTAATATGTCCCCTGCAACCAAACGAACTGTCAGAGACACAAATCTACAATGGACATAGTGTAAAATGGTCCAATTCAAGTAAGTTATTCATTTGGCATCATTCAATCGGATAGAAATCAAGTTTTAATGAAAATTATCATACTCGGCCAAAACATGCTTTTCAGCCCCTGAAAAGCACATTTTGGCCATAAAAACTGAATATGTCCCCTGCAACCAAACGAACTGTCAGAGACACAAATCTACAATGGACATAGTGTAAAATGGTCCAATTCAAGTAAGTTATTCATTTGGCATCATTCAAATTGATAGAAATCAAGTTTTAATGAAAATTATCATACTCGGCCAAAACATGCTTTTCAGCCCCTGAAAAGCACATTTTGGCCATAAAAACTGAAAATGTCCCCTGCAACCAAACAAACTGTCGGAGACACAAATCTACAATGGACATAGTGTAAAATGGTCCAATTCAAGTAAGTTATTCATTTGGCATCATTCGAAGTGATAGAAATCAAGTTTTAATGAAAATTATCATATTCGGCCAAAACATGCTTTTCAGCCCCTGAAAAGCACATTTTGGCCATAAAAACTGAAAATGTCCCCTGCAACCAAACGAACTGTCGGAGACACAAATCTACAATGGACATAGTGTAAAATGTTCAAATTCAAGTAAGTTATTCATTTGGCATCATTCGAAGTGATAGAAATTAAGTTTTAATGAAAATTATCATACTCTGCCAAAACATGCTTTTCAGCCTCTGAAAAGCACATTTTGGCCATAAAAACTGAAAATGTCCCCTGCAACCAAACGAACTGTCAGAGACACAAATCTACAATGGACATAGTGTAAAATGGTCCAATTCAAGTAAGTTATTCATTTGGCATCATTCGAAGTGATAGAAATCAAGTTTTAATGAAAATTATCATACTCGGCCAAAACATGCTTTTCAGCCCCTGAAAAGCACATTTTGGCCATAAAAACTGAATATGTCCCCTGCAACCAAACGAACTGTCGGAGACACAAATCTACAATGGACATAGTGTAAAATGGTCCAATTCAAGTAAGTTATTCATTTGGCATCATTCGAAGTGATAGAAATCAAGTTTTAATGAAAATTATCATACTCGGCCAAAACATGCTTTTCAGCCCCTGAAAAGCACATTTTGACCATAAAAACTGAAAATGTCCCCTGCAACCAAACGAACTGTCGGAGACACAAATCTACAATGGACATAGTGTAAAATGGTCCAATTCAAGTAAGTTATTCATTTGGCATCATTCGAAGTGATAGAAATCAAGTTTTAATGAAAATTATCATACTCGGCCAAAACATGCTTTTCAGCCCCTGAAAAGCACATTTTGGCCATAAAAACTTAATATGTCCCCTGCAACCAAACGAACTGTCAGAGACACAAATCTACAATGGACATAGTGTAAAATGGTCCAATTCAAGTAAGTTATTCATTTGGCATCATTCAATCGGATAGAAATCAAGTTTTAATGAAAATTATCATACTCGGCCAAAACATGCTTTTCAGCCCCTGAAAAGCACATTTTGGCCATAAAAACTGAATATGTCCCCTGCAACCAAACGAACTGTCAGAGACACAAATCTACAATGGACATAGTGTAAAATGGTCCAATTCAAGTAAGTTATTCATTTGGCATCATTCAAATGGATAGAAATCAAGTTTTAATGAAAATTATCATACTCGGCCAAAACATGCTTTTCAGCCCCTGAAAAGCACATTTTGGCCATAAAAACTTAATATGTCCCCTGCAACCAAACGAACTGTCAGAGACACAAATCTACAATGGACATAGTGTAAAATGGTCCAATTCAAGTAAGTTATTCATTTGGCATCATTCAATCGGATAGAAATCAAGTTTTAATGAAAATTATCATACTCGGCCAAAACATGCTTTTCAGCCCCTGAAAAGCACATTTTGGCCATAAAAACTGAATATGTCCCCTGCAACCAAACGAACTGTCAGAGACACAAATCTACAATGGACATAGTGTAAAATGGTCCAATTCAAGTAAGTTATTCATTTGGCATCATTCGAAGTGATAGAAATCAAGTTTTAATGAAAATTATCATACTCGGCCAAAACATGCTTTTCAGCCCCTGAAAAGCACATTTTGGCCATAAAAACTGAATATGTCCCCTGCAACCAAACGAACTGTCAGAGACACAAATCTACATTGGACAAAGTGTAAAATGGTCCAATTCAAGTAAGTTATTCATTTGGCATCATTCAAATGGATATAAATCAAGTTTTAATGAAAATTATCATACTCGGCCAAAACATGCTTTTCAGCCCCTGAAAAGCACATTTTGGCCATAAAAACTGAAAATGTCCCCTGCAATCAAACGAACTGTCGGAGACACAAATCTACAATGGACATAGTGTAAAATGGTCCAATTCAAGTAAGTTATTCATTTGGCATCATTCAAATGGATAGAAATCAAGTTTTAATGAAAATTATCATACTCGGCCAAAACATGCTTTTCAGCCCCTGAAAAGCACATTTTGGCCATAAAAACTGAAAATGTCCCCTGCAACCAAACAAACTGTCGGAGACACAAATCTACAATGGACATAGTGTAAAATGGTCCAATTCAAGTAAGTTATTCATTTGGCATCATTCGAAGTGATAGAAATCAAGTTTTAATGAAAATTATCATATTCGGCCAAAACATGCTTTTCAGCCCCTGAAAAGCACATTTTGGCCATAAAAACTGAAAATGTCCCCTGCAACCAATCGAACTGTCGGAGACACAAATCTACAATGGACATAGTGTAAAATGGTCCAATTCAAGTAAGTTATTCATTTGGCATCATTCGAAGTGATAGAAATCAAGTTTTAATGAAAATTATCATACTCGGCCAAAACATGCTTTTCAGCCCCTGAAAAGCACATTTTGGCCATAAAAACTTAATATGTCCCCTGCAACCAAACGAACTGTCAGAGACACAAATCTACAATGGACATAGTGTAAAATGGTCCAATTCAAGTAAGTTATTCATTTGGCATCATTCGAAGTGATAGAAATCAAGTTTTAATGAAAATTATCATATTCGGCCAAAACATGCTTTTCAGCCCCTGAAAAGCACATTTTGGCCATTAAAACTGAATATGTCCCCTGCAACCAAACGAACTGTCAGAGGCACAAATCTACAATGGACATAGTGTAAAATGGTCCAATTCAAGTAAGTTATTCATTTGGCATCATTCGAAGTGATAGAAATCAAGTTTTAATGAAAATTATCATACTCGGCCAAAACATGCTTTTCAGCCCCTGAAAAGCACATTTTGGCCATAAAAACTGAATATGTCCCCTGCAACCAAACGAACTGTCGGAGACACAAATCTACAATGGACATAGTGTAAAATGGTCCAATTCAAGTAAGTTATTCATTTGGCATCATTCGAAGTGATAGAAATCAAGTTTTAATGAAAATTATCATACTCGGCCAAAACATGCTTTTCAGCCCCTGAAAAGCACATTTTGACCATAAAAACTGAAAATGTCCCCTGCAACCAAACGAACTGTCGGAGACACAAATCTACAATGGACATAGTGTAAAATGGTCCAATTCAAGTAAGTTATTCATTTGGCATCATTCGAAGTGATAGAAATCAAGTTTTTATGAAAATTATCATACTCGGCCAAAACATGCTTTTCAGCCCCTGAAAAGCACATTTTGGCCATAAAAACTTAATATGTCCCCTGCAACCAAACGAACTGTCAGAGACACAAATCTACAATGGACATAGTGTAAAATGGTCCAATTCAAGTAAGTTATTCATTTGGCATCATTCGAAGTGATAGAAATCAAGTTTTAATGAAAATTATCATATTCGGCCAAAACATGCTTTTCAGCCCCTGAAAAGCACATTTTGGCCATAAAAACTGAATATGTCCCCTGCAACCAAACGAACTGTCAGAGACACAAATCTACAATGGACATAGTGTAAAATGGTCCAATTCAAGTAAGTTATTCATTTGGCATCATTCGAAGTGATAGAAATCAAGTTTTAATGAAAATTATCATACTCGGCCAAAACATGCTTTTCAGCCCCTGAAAAGCACATTTTGGCCATAAAAACTTAATATGTCCCCTGCAACCAAACGAACTGTCAGAGACACAAATCTACAATGGACATAGTGTAAAATGGTCCAATTCAAGTAAGTTATTCATTTGGCATCATTCGAAGTGATAGAAATCAAGTTTTAATGAAAATTATCATATTCGGCCAAAACATGCTTTTCAGCCCCTGAAAACAACATTTTGGCCATAAAAACTGAATATGTCCCCTGCAACCAAACGAACTGTCAGAGACACAAATCTACAATGGACATAGTGTAAAATGGTCCAATTCAAGTAAGTTATTCATTTGGCATCATTCAAATGGATAGAAATCAAGTTTTAATGAAAATTATCATACTCGGCCAAAACATGCTTTTCAGCCCCTGAAAAGCACATTTTGGCCATAAAAACTGAAAATGTCCCCTGCAACCAAACAAACTGTCGGAGACACAAATCTACAATGGACATAGTGTAAAATGGTCCAATTCAAGTAAGTTATTCATTTGGCATCATTCGAAGTGATAGAAATCAATTTTAATGAAAATTATCATATTCGGCCAAAACATGCTTTTCAGCCCCTGAAAAGCACATTTTGGCCATAAAAACTGAATATGTCCCCTGCAACCAAACGAACTGTCAGAGACACAAATCTACAATGGACATAGTGTAAAATGGTCCAATTCAAGTAAGTTATTCATTTGGCATCATTCAAATGGATAGAAATCAAGTTTTAATGAAAATTATCATACTCGGCCAAAACATGCTTTTCAGCCCCTGAAAAGCACATTTTGGCCATAAAAACTGAAAATGTCCCCTGCAACCAAACAAACTGTCGGAGACACAAATCTACAATGGACATAGTGTAAAATGGTCCAATTCAAGTAAGTTATTCATTTGGCATCATTCGAAGTGATAGAAATCAAGTTTTAATGAAAATTATCATATTCGGCCAAAACATGCTTTTCAGCCCCTGAAAAGCACATTTTGGCCATAAAAACTGAAAATGTCCCCTGCAACCAAACGAACTGTCGGAGACACAAATCTACAATGGACATAGTGTAAAATGTTCAAATTCAAGTAAGTTATTCATTTGGCATCATTCGAAGTGATAGAAATTAAGTTTTAATGAAAATTATCATACTCTGCCAAAACATGCTTTTCAGCCTCTGAAAAGCACATTTTGGCCATAAAAACTGAAAATGTCCCCTGCAACCAAACGAACTGTCAGAGACACAAATCTACAATGGACATAGTGTAAAATGGTCCAATTCAAGTAAGTTATTCATTTGGCATCATTCGAAGTGATAGAAATCAAGTTTTAATGAAAATTATCATACTCGGCCAAAACATGCTTTTCAGCCCCTGAAAAGCACATTTTGGCCATAAAAACTGAATATGTCCCCTGCAACCAAACGAACTGTCGGAGACACAAATCTACAATGGACATAGTGTAAAATGGTCCAATTCAAGTAAGTCATTCATTTGGCATCATTCGAAGTGATAGAAATCAAGTTTTAATGAAAATTATCATACTCGGCCAAAACATGCTTTTCAGCCCCTGAAAAGCACATTTTGACCATAAAAACTGAAAATGTCCCCTGCAACCAAACGAAATGTCGGAGACACAAATCTACAATGGACATAGTGTAAAATGGTCCAATTCAAGTAAGTTATTCATTTGGCATCATTCGAAGTGATAGAAATCAAGTTTTAATGAAAATTATCATACTCGGCCAAAACATGCTTTTCAGCCCCTGAAAAGCACATTTTGGCCATAAAAACTTAATATGTCCCCTGCAACCAAACGAACTGTCAGAGACACAAATCTACAATGGACATAGTGTAAAATGGTCCAATTCAAGTAAGTTATTCATTTGGCATCATTCAATCGGATAGAAATCAAGTTTTAATGAAAATTATCATACTCGGCCAAAACATGCTTTTCAGCCCCTGAAAAGCACATTTTGGCCATAAAAACTGAATATGTCCCCTGCAACCAAACGAACTGTCAGAGACACAAATCTACAATGGACATAGTGTAAAATGGTCCAATTCAAGTAAGTTATTCATTTGGCATCATTCAAATGGATAGAAATCAAGTTTTAATGAAAATTATCATACTCGGCCAAAACATGCTTTTCAGCCCCTGAAAAGCACATTTTGGCCATAAAAACTGAAAATGTCCCCTGCAACCAAACAAACTGTCGGAGACACAAATCTACAATGGACATAGTGTAAAATGGTCCAATTCAAGTAAGTTATTCATTTGGCATCATTCGAAGTGATAGAAATCAAGTTTTAATGAAAATTATCATATTCGGCCAAAACATGCTTTTCAGCCCCTGAAAAGCACATTTTGGCCATAAAAACTGAAAATGTCCCCTGCAACCAAACGAACTGTCGGAGACACAAATCTACAATGGACATAGTGTAAAATGTTCAAATTCAAGTAAGTTATTCATTTGGCATCATTCGAAGTGATAGAAATTAAGTTTTAATGAAAATTATCATACTCTGCCAAAACATGCTTTTCAGCCTCTGAAAAGCACATTTTGGCCATAAAAACTGAAAATGTCCCCTGCAACCAAACCAACTGTCAGAGACACAAATCTACAATGGACATAGTGTAAAATGGTCCAATTCAAGTAAGTTATTCATTTGGCATCATTCGAAGTGATAGAAATCAAGTTTTAATGAAAATTATCATACTCGGCCAAAACATGCTTTTCAGCCCCTGAAAAGCACATTTTGGCCATAAAAACTGAATATGTCCCCTGCAACCAAACGAACTGTCGGAGACACAAATCTACAATGGACATAGTGTAAAATGGTCCAATTCAAGTAAGTTATTCATTTGGCATCATTCGAAGTGATAGAAATCAAGTTTTAATGAAAATTATCATACTCGGCCAAAACATGCTTTTCAGCCCCTGAAAAGCACATTTTGACCATAAAAACTGAAAATGTCCCCTGCAACCAAACGAACTGTCGGAGACACAAATCTACAATGGACATAGTGTAAAATGGTCCAATTCAAGTAAGTTATTCATTTGGCATCATTCGAAGTGATAGAAATCAAGTTTTAATGAAAATTATCATACTCGGCCAAAACATGCTTTTCAGCCCCTGAAAAGCACATTTTGGCCATAAAAACTTAATATGTCCCCTGCAACCAAACGAACTGTCAGAGACACAAATCTACAATGGACATAGTGTAAAATGGTCCAATTCAAGTAAGTTATTCATTTGGCATCATTCAATCGGATAGAAATCAAGTTTTAATGAAAATTATCATACTCGGCCAAAACATGCTTTTCAGCCCCTGAAAAGCACATTTTGGCCATAAAAACTGAATATGTCCCCTGCAACCAAACGAACTGTCAGAGACACAAATCTACAATGGACATAGTGTAAAATGGTCCAATTCAAGTAAGTTATTCATTTGGCATCATTCAAATGGATAGAAATCAAGTTTTAATGAAAATTATCATACTCGGCCAAAACATGCTTTTCAGCCCCTGAAAAGCACATTTTGGCCATAAAAACTGAATATGTCCCCTGCAACCAAACGAACTGTCAGAGACACAAATCTACAATGGACAAAGTGTAAAATGGTCCAATTCAAGTAAGTTATTCATTTGGCATCATTCAAATGGATATAAATCAAGTTTTAATGAAAATTATCATACTCGGCCAAAACATGCTTTTCAGCCCCTGAAAAGCACATTTTGGCCATAAAAACTGAAAATGTCCCCTGCAATCAAACGAACTGTCGGAGACACAAATCTACAATGGACATAGTGTAAAATGGGCCAATTCAAGTAAGTTATTCATTTGGCATCATTCGAGTGATAGAAATCAAGTTTTAATGAAAATTATCATATTCGGCCAAAACATGCTTTTCAGCCCCTGAAAAGCACATTTTGGCCATAAAAACTGAAAATGTCCCCTGCAACCAATCGAACTGTCGGAGACACAAATCTACAATGGACATAGTGTAAAATGGTCCAATTCAAGTAAGTTATTCATTTGGCATCATTCGAAGTGATAGAAATCAAGTTTTAATGAAAATTATCATACTCGGCCAAAACATGCTTTTCAGCCCCTGAAAAGCACATTTTGGCCATAAAAACTGATTATGTCCCCTGCAACCAAACGAACTGTCGGAGACACAAATCTACAATGGACATAGTGTAAAATGGTCCAATTCAAGTAAGTTATTCATTTGGCATCATTCGAAGTGATAGAAATCAAGTTTTAATGAAAATTATCATACTCGGCCAAAACATGCTTTTCAGCCCCTGAAAAGCACATTTTGACCATAAAAACTGAAAATGTCCCCTGCAACCAAACGAACTGTCGGAGACACAAATCTACAATGGACATAGTGTAAAATGGTCCAATTCAAGTAAGTTATTCATTTGGCATCATTCGAAGTGATAGAAATCAAGTTTTAATGAAAATTATCATACTCGGCCAAAACATGCTTTTCAGCCCCTGAAAAGCACATTTTGGCCATAAAAACTTAATATGTCCCCTGCAACCAAACGAACTGTCAGAGACACAAATCTACAATGGACATAGTGTAAAATGGTCCAATTCAAGTAAGTTATTCATTTGGCATCATTCGAAGTGATAGAAATCAAGTTTTAATGAAAATTATCATATTCGGCCAAAACATGCTTTTCAGCCCCTGAAAACAACATTTTGGCCATAAAAACTGAATATGTCCCCTGCAACCAAACGAACTGTCAGAGACACAAATCTACAATGGACATAGTGTAAAATGGTCCAATTCAAGTAAGTTATTCATTTGGCATCATTCAAATGGATAGAAATCAAGTTTTAATGAAAATTATCATACTCGGCCAAAACATGCTTTTCAGCCCCTGAAAAGCACATTTTGGCCATAAAAACTGAAAATGTCCCCTGCAACCAAACAAACTGTCGGAGACACAAATCTACAATGGACATAGTGTAAAATGGTCCAATTCAAGTAAGTTATTCATTTGGCATCATTCGAAGTGATAGAAATCAATTTTAATGAAAATTATCATATTCGGCCAAAACATGCTTTTCAGCCCCTGAAAAGCACATTTTGGCCATAAAAACTGAATATGTCCCCTGCAACCAAACGAACTGTCAGAGACACAAATCTACAATGGACATAGTGTAAAATGGTCCAATTCAAGTAAGTTATTCATTTGGCATCATTCAAATGGATAGAAATCAAGTTTTAATGAAAATTATCATACTCGGCCAAAACATGCTTTTCAGCCCCTGAAAAGCACATTTTGGCCATAAAAACTGAAAATGTCCCCTGCAACCAAACAAACTGTCGGAGACACAAATCTACAATGGACATAGTGTAAAATGGTCCAATTCAAGTAAGTTATTCATTTGGCATCATTCGAAGTGATAGAAATCAAGTTTTAATGAAAATTATCATATTCGGCCAAAACATGCTTTTCAGCCCCTGAAAAGCACATTTTGGCCATAAAAACTGAAAATGTCCCCTGCAACCAAACGAACTGTCGGAGACACAAATCTACAATGGACATAGTGTAAAATGTTCAAATTCAAGTAAGTTATTCATTTGGCATCATTCGAAGTGATAGAAATTAAGTTTTAATGAAAATTATCATACTCTGCCAAAACATGCTTTTCAGCCTCTGAAAAGCACATTTTGGCCATAAAAACTGAAAATGTCCCCTGCAACCAAACGAACTGTCAGAGACACAAATCTACAATGGACATAGTGTAAAATGGTCCAATTCAAGTAAGTTATTCATTTGGCATCATTCGAAGTGATAGAAATCAAGTTTTAATGAAAATTATCATACTCGGCCAAAACATGCTTTTCAGCCCCTGAAAAGCACATTTTGGCCATAAAAACTGAATATGTCCCCTGCAACCAAACGAACTGTCGGAGACACAAATCTACAATGGACATAGTGTAAAATGGTCCAATTCAAGTAAGTCATTCATTTGGCATCATTCGAAGTGATAGAAATCAAGTTTTAATGAAAATTATCATACTCGGCCAAAACATGCTTTTCAGCCCCTGAAAAGCACATTTTGACCATAAAAACTGAAAATGTCCCCTGCAACCAAACGAAATGTCGGAGACACAAATCTACAATGGACATAGTGTAAAATGGTCCAATTCAAGTAAGTTATTCATTTGGCATCATTCGAAGTGATAGAAATCAAGTTTTAATGAAAATTATCATACTCGGCCAAAACATGCTTTTCAGCCCCTGAAAAGCACATTTTGGCCATAAAAACTTAATATGTCCCCTGCAACCAAACGAACTGTCAGAGACACAAATCTACAATGGACATAGTGTAAAATGGTCCAATTCAAGTAAGTTATTCATTTGGCATCATTCGATGTGATAGAAATCAAGTTTTAATGAAAATTATCATATTCGGCCAAAACATGCTTTTCAGCCCCTGAAAAGCACATTTTGGCCATAAAAACTTAATATGTCCCCTGCAACCAAACGAACTGTCAGAGACACAAATCTACAATGGACATAGTGTAAAATGGTCCAATTCAAGTAAGTTATTCATTTGGCATCATTCAATCGGATAGAAATCAAGTTTTAATGAAAATTATCATACTCGGCCAAAACATGCTTTTCAGCCCCTGAAAAGCACATTTTGGCCATAAAAACTGAATATGTCCCCTGCAACCAAACGAACTGTCAGAGACACAAATCTACAATGGACATAGTGTAAAATGGTCCAATTCAAGTAAGTTATTCATTTGGCATCATTCAAATGGATAGAAATCAAGTTTTAATGAAAATTATCATACTCGGCCAAAACATGCTTTTCAGCCCCTGAAAAGCACATTTTGGCCATAAAAACTGAAAATGTCCCCTGCAACCAAACAAACTGTCGGAGACACAAATCTACAATGGACATAGTGTAAAATGGTCCAATTCAAGTAAGTTATTCATTTGGCATCATTCGAAGTGATAGAAATCAAGTTTTAATGAAAATTATCATATTCGGCCAAAACATGCTTTTCAGCCCCTGAAAAGCACATTTTGGCCATAAAAACTGAAAATGTCCCCTGCAACCAAACGAACTGTCGGAGACACAAATCTACAATGGACATAGTGTAAAATGTTCAAATTCAAGTAAGTTATTCATTTGGCATCATTCGAAGTGATAGAAATTAAGTTTTAATGAAAATTATCATACTCTGCCAAAACATGCTTTTCAGCCTCTGAAAAGCACATTTTGGCCATAAAAACTGAAAATGTCCCCTGCAACCAAACCAACTGTCAGAGACACAAATCTACAATGGACATAGTGTAAAATGGTCCAATTCAAGTAAGTTATTCATTTGGCATCATTCGAAGTGATAGAAATCAAGTTTTAATGAAAATTATCATACTCGGCCAAAACATGCTTTTCAGCCCCTGAAAAGCACATTTTGGCCATAAAAACTGAATATGTCCCCTGCAACCAAACGAACTGTCGGAGACACAAATCTACAATGGACATAGTGTAAAATGGTCCAATTCAAGTAAGTTATTCATTTGGCATCATTCGAAGTGATAGAAATCAAGTTTTAATGAAAATTATCATACTCGGCCAAAACATGCTTTTCAGCCCCTGAAAAGCACATTTTGACCATAAAAACTGAAAATGTCCCCTGCAACCAAACGAACTGTCGGAGACACAAATCTACAATGGACATAGTGTAAAATGGTCCAATTCAAGTAAGTTATTCATTTGGCATCATTCGAAGTGATAGAAATCAAGTTTTAATGAAAATTATCATACTCGGCCAAAACATGCTTTTCAGCCCCTGAAAAGCACATTTTGGCCATAAAAACTTAATATGTCCCCTGAAACCAAACGAACTGTCAGAGACACAAATCTACAATGGACATAGTGTAAAATGGTCCAATTCAAGTAAGTTATTCATTTGGCATCATTCAATCGGATAGAAATCAAGTTTTAATGAAAATTATCATACTCGGCCAAAACATGCTTTTCAGCCCCTGAAAAGCACATTTTGGCCATAAAAACTGAATATGTCCCCTGCAACCAAACGAACTGTCAGAGACACAAATCTACAATGGACATAGTGTAAAATGGTCCAATTCAAGTAAGTTATTCATTTGGCATCATTCAAATGGATAGAAATCAAGTTTTAATGAAAATTATCATACTCGGCCAAAACATGCTTTTCAGCCCCTGAAAAGCACATTTTGGCCATAAAAACTGAATATGTCCCCTGCAACCAAACGAACTGTCAGAGACACAAATCTACAATGGACAAAGTGTAAAATGGTCCAATTCAAGTAAGTTATTCATTTGGCATCATTCAAATGGATATAAATCAAGTTTTAATGAAAATTATCATACTCGGCCAAAACATGCTTTTCAGCCCCTGAAAAGCACATTTTGGCCATAAAAACTGAAAATGTCCCCTGCAATCAAACGAACTGTCGGAGACACAAATCTACAATGGACATAGTGTAAAATGGGCCAATTCAAGTAAGTTATTCATTTGGCATCATTCGAGTGATAGAAATCAAGTTTTAATGAAAATTATCATATTCGGCCAAAACATGCTTTTCAGCCCCTGAAAAGCACATTTTGGCCATAAAAACTGAAAATGTCCCCTGCAACCAATCGAACTGTCGGAGACACAAATCTACAATGGACATAGTGTAAAATGGTCCAATTCAAGTAAGTTATTCATTTGGCATCATTCGAAGTGATAGAAATCAAGTTTTAATGAAAATTATCATACTCGGCCAAAACATGCTTTTCAGCCCCTGAAAAGCACATTTTGGCCATAAAAACTGATTATGTCCCCTGCAACCAAACGAACTGTCGGAGACACAAATCTACAATGGACATAGTGTAAAATGGTCCAATTCAAGTAAGTTATTCATTTGGCATCATTCGAAGTGATAGAAATCAAGTTTTAATGAAAATTATCATACTCGGCCAAAACATGCTTTTCAGCCCCTGAAAAGCACATTTTGACCATAAAAACTGAAAATGTCCCCTGCAACCAAACGAACTGTCGGAGACACAAATCTACAATGGACATAGTGTAAAATGGTCCAATTCAAGTAAGTTATTCATTTGGCATCATTCGAAGTGATAGAAATCAAGTTTTAATGAAAATTATCATACTCGGCCAAAACATGCTTTTCAGCCCCTGAAAAGCACATTTTGGCCATAAAAACTTAATATGTCCCCTAACCAAACGAACTGTCAGAGACACAAATCTACAATGGACATAGTGTAAAATGGTCCAATTCAAGTAAGTTATTCATTTGGCATCATTCAATCGGATAGAAATCAAGTTTTAATGAAAATTATCATACTCGGCCAAAACATGCTTTTCAGCCCCTGAAAAGCACATTTTGGCCATAAAAACTGAATATGTCCCCTGCAACCAAACGAACTGTCAGAGACACAAATCTACAATGGACATAGTGTAAAATGGTCCAATTCAAGTAAGTTATTCATTTGGCATCATTCAAATGGATAGAAATCAAGTTTTAATGAAAATTATCATACTCGGCCAAAACATGCTTTTCAGCCCCTGAAAAGCACATTTTGGCCATAAAAACTGAATATGTCCCCTGCAACCAAACGAACTGTCAGAGACACAAATCTACAATGGACAAAGTGTAAAATGGTCCAATTCAAGTAAGTTATTCATTTGGCATCATTCGAAGTGATAGAAATCAAGTTTTAATGAAAATTATCATATTCGGCCAAAACATGCTTTTCAGCCCCTGAAAAGCACATTTTGGCCATAAAAACTGAAAATGTCCCCTGCAACCAATCGAACTGTCGGAGACACAAATCTACAATGGACATAGTGTAAAATGGTCCAATTCAAGTAAGTTATTCATTTGGCATCATTCGAAGTGATAGAAATCAAGTTTTAATGAAAATTATCATACTCGGCCAAAACATGCTTTTCAGCCCCTGAAAAGCACATTTTGGCCATAAAAACTTAATATGTCCCCTGCAACCAAACGAACTGTCAGAGACACAAATCTACAATGGACATAGTGTAAAATGGTCCAATTCAAGTAAGTTATTCATTTGGCATCATTCGAAGTGATAGAAATCAAGTTTTAATGAAAATTATCATATTTGGCCAAAACATGCTTTTCAGCCCCTGAAAAGCACATTTTGGCCATTAAAACTGAATATGTCCCCTGCAACCAAACGAACTGTCAGAGGCACAAATCTACAATGGACATAGTGTAAAATGGTCCAATTCAAGTAAGTTATTCATTTGGCATCATTCGAAGTGATAGAAATCAAGTTTTAATGAAAATTATCATACTCGGCCAAAACATGCTTTTCAGCCCCTGAAAAGCACATTTTGGCCATAAAAACTGAATATGTCCCCTGCAACCAAACGAACTGTCGGAGACACAAATCTACAATGGACATAGTGTAAAATGGTCCAATTCAAGTAAGTTATTCATTTGGCATCATTCGAAGTGATAGAAATCAAGTTTTAATGAAAATTATCATACTCGGCCAAAACATGCTTTTCAGCCCTGAAAAGCACATTTTGACCATAAAAACTGAAAATGTCCCCTGCAACCAAACGAACTGTCGGAGACACAAATCTACAATGGACATAGTGTAAAATGGTCCAATTCAAGTAAGTTATTCATTTGGCATCATTCGAAGTGATAGAAATCAAGTTTTTATGAAAATTATCATACTCGGCCAAAACATGCTTTTCAGCCCCTGAAAAGCACATTTTGGCCATAAAAACTTAATATGTCCCCTGCAACCAAACGAACTGTCAGAGACACAAATCTACAATGGACATAGTGTAAAATGGTCCAATTCAAGTAAGTTATTCATTTGGCATCATTCGAAGTGATAGAAATCAAGTTTTAATGAAAATTATCATATTCGGCCAAAACATGCTTTTCAGCCCCTGAAAAGCACGTTTTGGCCATAAAAACTGAATATGTCCCCTGCAACCAAACGAACTGTCAGAGACACAAATCTACAATGGACATAGTGTAAAATGGTCCAATTCAAGTAAGTTATTCATTTGGCATCATTCGAAGTGATAGAAATCAAGTTTTAATGAAAATTATCATACTCGGCCAAAACATGCTTTTCAGCCCCTGAAAAGCACATTTTGGCCATAAAAACTTAATATGTCCCCTGCAACCAAACGAACTGTCAGAGACACAAATCTACAATGGACATAGTGTAAAATGGTCCAATTCAAGTAAGTTATTCATTTGGCATCATTCGAAGTGATAGAAATCAAGTTTTAATGAAAATTATCATATTCGGCCAAAACATGCTTTTCAGCCCCTGAAAACAACATTTTGGCCATAAAAACTGAATATGTCCCCTGCAACCAAACGAACTGTCAGAGACACAAATCTACAATGGACATAGTGTAAAATGGTCCAATTCAAGTAAGTTATTCATTTGGCATCATTCAAATGGATAGAAATCAAGTTTTAATGAAAATTATCATACTCGGCCAAAACATGCTTTTCAGCCCCTGAAAAGCACATTTTGGCCATAAAAACTGAAAATGTCCCCTGCAACCAAACAAACTGTCGGAGACACAAATCTACAATGGACATAGTGTAAAATGGTCCAATTCAAGTAAGTTATTCATTTGGCATCATTCGAAGTGATAGAAATCAAGTTTTAATGAAAATTATCATATTCGGCCAAAACATGCTTTTCAGCCCCTGAAAAGCACATTTTGGCCATAAAAACTGAATATGTCCCCTGCAACCAAACGAACTGTCAGAGACACAAATCTACAATGGACATAGTGTAAAATGGTCCAATTCAAGTAAGTTATTCATTTGGCATCATTCAAATGGATAGAAATCAAGTTTTAATGAAAATTATCATACTCGGCCAAAACATGCTTTTCAGCCCCTGAAAAGCACATTTTGGCCATAAAAACTGAAAATGTCCCCTGCAACCAAACAAACTGTCGGAGACACAAATCTACAATGGACATAGTGTAAAATGGTCCAATTCAAGTAAGTTATTCATTTGGCATCATTCGAAGTGATAGAAATCAAGTTTTAATGAAAATTATCATATTCGGCCAAAACATGCTTTTCAGCCCCTGAAAAGCACATTTTGGCCATAAAAACTGAAAATGTCCCCTGCAACCAAACGAACTGTCGGAGACACAAATCTACAATGGACATAGTGTAAAATGTTCAAATTCAAGTAAGTTATTCATTTGGCATCATTCGAAGTGATAGAAATTAAGTTTTAATGAAAATTATCATACTCTGCCAAAACATGCTTTTCAGCCTCTGAAAAGCACATTTTGGCCATAAAAACTGAAAATGTCCCCTGCAACCAAACGAACTGTCAGAGACACAAATCTACAATGGACATAGTGTAAAATGGTCCAATTCAAGTAAGTTATTCATTTGGCATCATTCGAAGTGATAGAAATCAAGTTTTAATGAAAATTATCATACTCGGCCAAAACATGCTTTTCAGCCCCTGAAATGCACATTTTGGCCATAAAAACTGAATATGTCCCCTGCAACCAAACGAACTGTCGGAGACACAAATCTACAATGGACATAGTGTAAAATGGTCCAATTCAAGTAAGTCATTCATTTGGCATCATTCGAAGTGATAGAAATCAAGTTTTAATGAAAATTATCATACTCGGCCAAAACATGCTTTTCAGCCCCTGAAAAGCACATTTTGACCATAAAAACTGAAAATGTCCCCTGCAACCAAACGAAATGTCGGAGACACAAATCTACAATGGACATAGTGTAAAATGGTCCAATTCAAGTAAGTTATTCATTTGGCATCATTCGAAGTGATAGAAATCAAGTTTTAATGAAAATTATCATACTCGGCCAAAACATGCTTTTCAGCCCCTGAAAAGCACATTTTGGCCATAAAAACTTAATATGTCCCCTGCAACCAAACGAACTGTCAGAGACACAAATCTACAATGGACATAGTGTAAAATGGTCCAATTCAAGTAAGTTATTCATTTGGCATCATTCGATGTGATAGAAATCAAGTTTTAATGAAAATTATCATATTCGGCCAAAACATGCTTTTCAGCCCCTGAAAAGCACATTTTGGCCATAAAAACTTAATATGTCCCCTGCAACCAAACGAACTGTCAGAGACACAAATCTACAATGGACATAGTGTAAAATGGTCCAATTCAAGTAAGTTATTCATTTGGCATCATTCAATCGGATAGAAATCAAGTTTTAATGAAAATTATCATACTCGGCCAAAACATGCTTTTCAGCCCCTGAAAAGCACATTTTGGCCATAAAAACTGAATATGTCCCCTGCAACCAAACGAACTGTCAGAGACACAAATCTACAATGGACATAGTGTAAAATGGTCCAATTCAAGTAAGTTATTCATTTGGCATCATTCAAATGGATAGAAATCAAGTTTTAATGAAAATTATCATACTCGGCCAAAACATGCTTTTCAGCCCCTGAAAAGCACATTTTGGCCATAAAAACTGAAAATGTCCCCTGCAACCAAACAAACTGTCGGAGACACAAATCTACAATGGACATAGTGTAAAATGGTCCAATTCAAGTAAGTTATTCATTTGGCATCATTCGAAGTGATAGAAATCAAGTTTTAATGAAAATTATCATATTCGGCCAAAACATGCTTTTCAGCCCCTGAAAAGCACATTTTGGCCATAAAAACTGAAAATGTCCCCTGCAACCAAACGAACTGTCGGAGACACAAATCTACAATGGACATAGTGTAAAATGGTCCAATTCAAGTAAGTTATTCATTTGGCATCATTCGAAGTGATAGAAATCAAGTTTTAATGAAAATTATCATACTCGGCCAAAACATGCTTTTCAGCCCCTGAAAAGCACATTTTGACCATAAAAACTGAAAATGTCCCCTGCAACCAAACGAACTGTCGGAGACACAAATCTACAATGGACATAGTGTAAAATGGTCCAATTCAAGTAAGTTATTCATTTGGCATCATTCGAAGTGATAGAAATCAAGTTTTAATGAAAATTATCATACTCGGCCAAAACATGCTTTTCAGCCCCTGAAAAGCACATTTTGGCCATAAAAACTTAATATGTCCCCTGCAACCAAACGAACTGTCAGAGACACAAATCTACAATGGACATAGTGTAAAATGGTCCAATTCAAGTAAGTTATTCATTTGGCATCATTCAATCGGATAGAAATCAAGTTTTAATGAAAATTATCATACTCGGCCAAAACATGCTTTTCAGCCCCTGAAAAGCACATTTTGGCCATAAAAACTGAATATGTCCCCTGCAACCAAACGAACTGTCAGAGACACAAATCTACAATGGACATAGTGTAAAATGGTCCAATTCAAGTAAGTTATTCATTTGGCATCATTCAAATGGATAGAAATCAAGTTTTAATGAAAATTATCATACTCGGCCAAAACATGCTTTTCAGCCCCTGAAAAGCACATTTTGGCCATAAAAACTGAATATGTCCCCTGCAACCAAACGAACTGTCAGAGACACAAATCTACAATGGACAAAGTGTAAAATGGTCCAATTCAAGTAAGTTATTCATTTGGCATCATTCAAATGGATATAAATCAAGTTTTAATGAAAATTATCATACTCGGCCAAAACATGCTTTTCAGCCCCTGAAAAGCACATTTTGGCCATAAAAACTGAAAATGTCCCCTGCAATCAAACGAACTGTCGGAGACACAAATCTACAATGGACATAGTGTAAAATGGTCCAATTCAAGTAAGTTATTCATTTGGCATCATTCGAAGTGATAGAAATCAAGTTTTAATGAAAATTATCATATTCGGCCAAAACATGCTTTTCAGCCCCTGAAAAGCACATTTTGGCCATAAAAACTGAAAATGTCCCCTGCAACCAATCGAACTGTCGGAGACACAAATCTACAATGGACATAGTGTAAAATGGTCCAATTCAAGTAAGTTATTCATTTGGCATCATTCGAAGTGATAGAAATCAAGTTTTAATGAAAATTATCATACTCGGCCAAAACATGCTTTTCAGCCCCTGAAAAGCACATTTTGGCCATAAAAACTTAATATGTCCCCTGCAACCAAACGAACTGTCAGAGACACAAATCTACAATGGACATAGTGTAAAATGGTCCAATTCAAGTAAGTTATTCATTTGGCATCATTCGAAGTGATAGAAATCAAGTTTTAATGAAAATTATCATATTCGGCCAAAACATGCTTTTCAGCCCCTGAAAAGCACATTTTGGCCATTAAAACTGAATATGTCCCCTGCAACCAAACGAACTGTCAGAGACACAAATCTACAATGGACATAGTGTAAAATGGTCCAATTCAAGTAAGTTATTCATTTGGCATCATTCAAATGGATAGAAATCAAGTTTTAATGAAAATTATCATATTCGGCCAAAACATGCTTTTCAGCCCCTGAAAAGCACATTTTGGCCATAAAAACTGAATATGTCCCCTGCAACCAAACGAACTGTCAGAGACACAAATCTACAATGGACATAGTGTAAAATGGTCCAATTCAAGTAAGTTATTCATTTGGCATCATTCGAAGTGATAGAAATCAAGTTTTAATGAAAATTATCATATTCGGCCAAAACATGCTTTTCAGCCCCTGAAAAGCACATTTTGGCCATAAAAACTGAATATGTCCCCTGCAACCAAACGAACTGTCAGAGACACAAATCTACAATGGACATAGTGTAAAATGGTCCAATTCAAGTAAGTTATTCATTTGGCATCATTCAAATGGATAGAAATCAAGTTTTAATGAAAATTATCATACTCGGCCAAAACATGCTTTTCAGCCCCTGAAAAGCACATTTTGGCCATAAAAACTGAAAATGTCCCCTGCAACCAAACAAACTGTCGGAGACACAAATCTACAATGGACATAGTGTAAAATGGTCCAATTCAAGTAAGTTATTCATTTGGCATCATTCGAAGTGATAGAAATCAAGTTTTAATGAAAATTATCATATTCGGCCAAAACATGCTTTTCAGCCCCTGAAAAGCACATTTTGGCCATAAAAACTGAAAATGTCCCCTGCAACCAAACGAACTGTCGGAGACACAAATCTACAATGGACATAGTGTAAAATGGTCCAATTCAAGTAAGTTATTCATTTGGCATCATTCGAAGTGATAGAAATCAAGTTTTAATGAAAATTATCATACTCGGCCAAAACATGCTTTTCAGCCCCTGAAAAGCACATTTTGGCCATAAAAACTTAATATGTCCCCTGCAACCAAACGAACTGTCAGAGACACAAATCTACAATGGATATAGTGTAAAATGGTCCAATTCAAGTAAGTTATTCATTTGGCATCATTCGAAGTGATAGAAATCAAGTTTTAATGAAAATTATCATATTCGGCCAAAACATGCTTTTCAGCCCCTGAAAGCACATTTTGGCCATAAAAACTGAATATGTCCCCTGCAACCAAACGAACTGTCAGAGACACAAATCTACAATGGACATAGTGTAAAATGGTCCAATTCAAGTAAGTTATTCATTTGGCATCATTCAAATGGATAGAAATCAAGTTTTAATGAAAATTATCATACTCAGCCAAAACATGCTTTTCAGCCCCTGAAAAGCACATTTTGGCCATAAAAACTGAAAATGTCCCCTGCAACCAAACAAACTGTCGGAGACACAAATCTACAATGGACATAGTGTAAAATGGTCCAATTCAAGTAAGTTATTCATTTGGCATCATTCGAAGTGATAGAAATCAAGTTTTAATGAAAATTATCATACTCGGCCAAAACATGCTTTTCAGCCCCTGAATAGCACATTTTGGCCATAAAAACTTAATATGTCCCCTGCAACCAAACGAACTGTCAGAGACACAAATCTACAATGGATATAGTGTAAAATGGTCCAATTCAAGTAAGTTATTCATTTGGCATCATTCGAAGTGATAGAAATCAAGTTTTAATGAAAATTATCATATTCGGCCAAAACATGCTTTTCAGCCCCTGAAAGCACATTTTGGCCATAAAAACTGAATATGTCCCCTGCAACCAAACGAACTGTCAGAGACACAAATCTACAATGGACATAGTGTAAAATGGTCCAATTCAAGTAAGTTATTCATTTGGCATCATTCAAATGGATAGAAATCAAGTTTTAATGAAAATTATCATACTCGGCCAAAACATGCTTTTCAGCCCCTGAAAAGCACATTTTGGCCATAAAAACTGAAAATGTCCCCTGCAACCAAACAAACTGTCGGAGACACAAATCTACAATGGACATAGTGTAAAATGGTCCAATTCAAGTAAGTTATTCATTTGGCATCATTCGAAGTGATAGAAATCAAGTTTTAATGAAAATTATCATATTCGGCCAAAACATGCTTTTCAGCCCCTGAAAAGCACATTTTGGCCATAAAAACTGAAAATGTCCCCTGCAACCAAACAAACTGTCGGAGACACAAATCTACAATGGACATAGTGTAAAATGGTCCAATTCAAGTAAGTTATTCATTTGGCATCATTCGAAGTGATAGAAATCAAGTTTTAATGAAAATTATCATACTCGGCCAAAACATGCTTTTCAGCCCCTGAAAAGCACATTTTGGCCATAAAAACTTAATATGTCCCCTGCAACCAAACGAACTGTCAGAGACACAAATCTACAATGGATATAGTGTAAAATGGTCCAATTCAAGTAAGTTATTCATTTGGCATCATTCGAAGTGATAGAAATCAAGTTTTAATGAAAATTATCATATTCGGCCAAAACTTGCTTTTCAGCCCCTGAAAGCACATTTTGGCCATAAAAACTGAATATGTCCCCTGCAACCAAACGAACTGTCAGAGACACAAATCTACAATGGACATAGTGTAAAATGGTCCAATTCAAGTAAGTTATTCATTTGGCATCATTCAAATGGATAGAAATCAAGTTTTAATGAAAATTATCATACTCGGCCAAAACATGCTTTTCAGCCCCTGAAAAGCACATTTTGGCCATAAAAACTGAAAATGTCCCCTGCAACCAAACAAACTGTCGGAGACACAAATCTACAATGGACATAGTGTAAAATGGTCCAATTCAAGTAAGTTATTCATTTGGCATCATTCGAAGTGATAGAAATCAAGTTTTAATGAAAATTATCATATTCGGCCAAAACATGCTTTTCAGCCCCTGAAAAGCACATTTTGGCCATAAAAACTGAATATGTCCCCTGCAACCAAACGAACTGTCAGAGACACAAATCTACAATGGACATAGTGTAAAATGGTCCAATTCAAGTAAGTTATTCATTTGGCATCATTCGAAGTGATAGAAATCAAGTTTTAATGAAAATTATCATATTCGGCCAAAACATGCTTTTCAGGCCCTGAAAAGCACATTTTGGCCATAAAAACTGAATATGTCCCCTGCAACCAAACGAACTGTCAGAGACACAAATCTACAATGGACATAGTGTAAAATGGTCCAATTCAAGTAAGTTATTCATTTGGCATCATTCAAATGGATAGAAATCAAGTTTCAATGAAAATTATCATACTCGGCCAAAACATGCTTTTCAGCCCCTGAAAAGCACATTTTGGCCATAAAAACTGAAAATGTCCCCTGCAACCAAACAAACTGTCGGAGACACAAATCTACAATGGACATAGTGTAAAATGGTCCAATTCAAGTAAGTTATTCATTTGGCATCATTCGAAGTGATAGAAATCAAGTTTTAATGAAAATTATCATATTCGGCCAAAACATGCTTTTCAGCCCCTGAAAAGCACATTTTGGCCATAAAAACTGAATATGTCCCCTGCAACCAAACGAACTGTCAGAGACACAAATCTACAATGGACATAGTGTAAAATGGTCCAATTCAAGTAAGTTATTCATTTGGCATCATTCGAAGTGATAAAAATCAAGTTTTAATGAAAATTATCATATTCGGCCAAAACATGCTTTTCAGCCCCTGAAAAGCACATTTTGGCCATAAAAACTGAATATGTCCCCTGCAACCAAACGAACTGTCAGAGAGACAAATCTACAATGGACATAGTGTAAAATGGTCCAATTCAAGTAAGTTATTTATTTGGCATCATTCGAAGTGATAAAAATCAAGTTTTAATGAAAATTATCATATTCGGCCAAAACATGCTTTTCAGCCCCTGAAAAGCACATTTTGGCCATAAAAACTGAATATGTCCCCTGCAACCAAACGAACTGTCAGAGACACAAATCTACAATGGACAAAGTGTAAAATGGTCCAATTCAAGTAAGTTATTCATTTGGCATCATTCAAATGGATAGAAATCAAGTTTTAATGAAAATTATCATACTCGGCCAAAACATGCTTTTCAGCCCCTGAAAAGCACATTTTGGCCATAAAAACTGAAAATGTCCCCTGCAATCAAACGAACTGTCGGAGACACAAATCTACAATGGACATAGTGTAAAATGGTCCAATTCAAGTAAGTTATTCATTTGGCATCATTCAAATGGATAGAAATCAAGTTTTAATGAAAATTATCATACTCGGCCAAAACATGCTTTTCAGCCCCTGAAAAGCACATTTTGGCCATAAAAACTTAATATGTCCCCTGCAACCAAACAAACGGTCGGAGACACAAATCTACAATGGACATAGTGTAAAATGGTCCAATTCAAGTAAGTTATTCATTTGGCATCATTCGAAGTGATAGAAATCAAGTTTTAATGAAAATTATCATATTCGGCCAAAACATGCTTTTCAGCCCCTGAAAAGCACATTTTGGCCATAAAAACTGAAAATGTCCCCTGCAACCAATCGAACTGTCGGAGACACAAATCTACAATGGACATAGTGTAAAATGGTCCAATTCAAGTAAGTTATTCATTTGGCATCATTCGAAGTGATAGAAATCAAGTTTTAATGAAAATTATCATACTCGGCCAAAACATGCTTTTCAGCCCCTGAAAAGCACATTTTGGCCATAAAAACTTAATATGTCCCCTGCAACCAAACGAACTGTCAGAGACACAAATCTACAATGGACATAGTGTAAAATGGTCCAATTCAAGTAAGTTATTCATTTGGCATCATTCGAAGTGATAGAAATCAAGTTTTAATGAAAATTATCATATTCGGCCAAAACATGCTTTTCAGCCCCTGAAAAGCACATTTTGGCCATTAAAACTGAATATGTCCCCTGCAACCAAACGAACTGTCAGAGACACAAATCTACAATGGACATAGTGTAAAATGGTCCAATTCAAGTAAGTTATTCATTTGGAATCATTCAAATGGATAGAAATCAAGTTTTAATGAAAATTATCATACTCTGCCAAAACATGCTTTTCAGCCCCTGAAAAGCACATTTTGGCCATAAAAACTGTAAATGTCCCCTGCAACCAAACAAACTGTCGGAGACACAAATCTACAATGGACATAGTGTAAAATGGTCCAATTCAAGTAAGTTATTCATTTGGCATCATTCGAAGTGATAGAAATCAAGTTTTAATGAAAATTATCATATTCGGCCAAAACATGCTTTTCGGCCCCTGAAAAGCACATTTTGGCCATAAAAACTGAATATGTCCCCTGCAACCAAACGAACTGTCAGAGACACAAATCTACAATGGACATAGTGTAAAATGGTCCAATTCAAGTAAGTTATTCATTTGGCATCATTCGAAGTGATAGAAATCAAGTTTTAATGAAAATTATCATATTCGGCCAAAACATGCTTTTCAGCCCCTGAAAAGCACATTTTGGCCATAAAAACTGAATATGTCCCCTGCAACCAAACGAACTGTCAGAGACACAAATCTACAATGGACATAGTGTAAAATGGTCCAATTCAAGTAAGTTATTCATTTGGCATCATGCAAATGGATAGAAATCAAGTTTTAATGAAAATTATCATACTCGGCCAAAACATGCTTTTCAGCCCCTGAAAAGCACATTTTGGCCATAAAAACTGAAAATGTCCCCTGCAACCAAACGAACTGTCGGAGACACAAATCTACAATGGACATAGTGTAAAATGTTCAAATTCAAGTAAGTTATTCATTTGGCATCATTCGAAGTGATAGAAATTAAGTTTTAATGAAAATTATCATACTCTGCCAAAACATGCTTTTCAGCCTCTGAAAAGCACATTTTGGCCATAAAAACTGAAAATGTCCCCTGCAACCAAACGAACTGTCAGAGACACAAATCTACAATGGACATAGTGTAAAATGGTCCAATTCAAGTAAGTTATTCATTTGGCATCATTCGAAGTGATAGAAATCAAGTTTTAATGAAAATTATCATACTCGGCCAAAACATGCTTTTCAGCCCCTGAAAAGCACATTTTGGCCATAAAAACTGAATATGTCCCCTGCAACCAAACGAACTGTCGGAGACACAAATCTACAATGGACATAGTGTAAAATGGTCCAATTCAAGTAAGTCATTCATTTGGCATCATTCGAAGTGATAGAAATCAAGTTTTAATGAAAATTATCATACTCGGCCAAAACATGCTTTTCAGCCCCTGAAAAGCACATTTTGACCATAAAAACTGAAAATGTCCCCTGCAACCAAACGAACTGTCGGAGACACAAATCTACAATGGACATAGTGTAAAATGGTCCAATTCAAGTAAGTTATTCATTTGGCATCATTCGAAGTGATAGAAATCAAGTTTTAATGAAAATTATCATACTCGGCCAAAACATGCTTTTCAGCCCCTGAAAAGCACATTTTGGCCATAAAAACTTAATATGTCCCCTGCAACCAAACGAACTGTCAGAGACACAAATCTACAATGGACATAGTGTAAAATGGTCCAATTCAAGTAAGTTATTCATTTGGCATCATTCGAAGTGATAGAAATCAAGTTTTAATGAAAATTATCATATTCGGCCAAAACATGCTTTTCAGCCCCTGAAAAGCACATTTTGGCCATAAAAACTTAATATGTCCCCTGCAACCAAACGAACTGTCAGAGACCCAAATCTACAATGGACATAGTGTAAAATGGTCCAATTCAAGTAAGTTATTCATTTGGCATCATTCAATCGGATAGAAATCAAGTTTTAATGAAAATTATCATACTCGGCCAAAACATGCTTTTCAGCCCCTGAAAAGCACATTTTGGCCATAAAAACTGAATATGTCCCCTGCAACCAAACGAACTGTCAGAGACACAAATCTACAATGGACATAGTGTAAAATGGTCCAATTCAAGTAAGTTATTCATTTGGCATCATTCAAATGGATAGAAATCAAGTTTTAATGAAAATTATCATACTCGGCCAAAACATGCTTTTCAGCCCCTGAAAAGCACATTTTGGCCATAAAAACTGAAAATGTCCCCTGCAACCAAACAAACTGTCGGAGACACAAATCTACAATGGACATAGTGTAAAATGGTCCAATTCAAGTAAGTTATTCATTTGGCATCATTCGAAGTGATAGAAATCAAGTTTTAATGAAAATTATCATATTCGGCCAAAACATGCTTTTCAGCCCCTGAAAAGCACATTTTGGCCATAAAAACTGAAAATGTCCCCTGCAACCAAACGAACTGTCGGAGACACAAATCTACAATGGACATAGTGTAAAATGTTCAAATTCAAGTAAGTTATTCATTTGGCATCATTCGAAGTGATAGAAATTAAGTTTTAATGAAAATTATCATACTCTGCCAAAACATGCTTTTCAGCCTCTGAAAAGCACATTTTGGCCATAAAAACTGAAAATGTCCCCTGCAACCAAACGAACTGTCAGAGACACAAATCTACAATGGACATAGTGTAAAATGGTCCAATTCAAGTAAGTTATTCATTTGGCATCATTCGAAGTGATAGAAATCAAGTTTTAATGAAAATTATCATACTCGGCCAAAACATGCTTTTCAGCCCCTGAAAAGCACATTTTGACCATAAAAACTGAAAATGTCCCCTGCAACCAAACGAACTGTCGGAGACACAAATCTACAATGGACATAGTGTAAAATGGTCCAATTCAAGTAAGTTATTCATTTGGCATCATTCGAAGTGATAGAAATCAAGTTTTAATGAAAATTATCATACTCGGCCAAAACATGCTTTTCAGCCCCTGAAAAGCACATTTTGGCCATAAAAACTTAATATGTCCCCTGCAACCAAACGAACTGTCAGAGACACAAATCTACAATGGACATAGTGTAAAATGGTCCAATTCAAGTAAGTTATTCATTTGGCATCATTCAATCGGATAGAAATCAAGTTTTAATGAAAATTATCATACTCGGCCAAAACATGCTTTTCAGCCCCTGAAAAGCACATTTTGGCCATAAAAACTGAATATGTCCCCTGCAACCAAACGAACTGTCAGAGACACAAATCTACAATGGACATAGTGTAAAATGGTCCAATTCAAGTAAGTTATTCATTTGGCATCATTCAAATGGATAGAAATCAAGTTTTAATGAAAATTATCATACTCGGCCAAAACATGCTTTTCAGCCCCTGAAAAGCACATTTTGGCCATAAAAACTGAATATGTCCCCTGCAACCAAACGAACTGTCAGAGACACAAATCTACAATGGACAAAGTGTAAAATGGTCCAATTCAAGTAAGTTATTCATTTGGCATCATTCAAATGGATATAAATCAAGTTTTAATGAAAATTATCATACTCGGCCAAAACATGCTTTTCAGCCCCTGAAAAGCACATTTTGGCCATAAAAACTGAAAATGTCCCCTGCAATCAAACGAACTGTCGGAGACACAAATCTACAATGGACATAGTGTAAAATGGTCCAATTCAAGTAAGTTATTCATTTGGCATCATTCGAAGTGATAGAAATCAAGTTTTAATGAAAATTATCATATTCGGCCAAAACATGCTTTTCGGCCCCTGAAAAGCACATTTTGGCCATAAAAACTGAATATGTCCCCTGCAACCAAACGAACTGTCAGAGACACAAATCTACAATGGACATAGTGTAAAATGGTCCAATTCAAGTAAGTTATTCATTTGGCATCATTCGAAGTGATAGAAATCAAGTTTTAATGAAAATTATCATATTCGGCCAAAACATGCTTTTCAGCCCCTGAAAAGCACATTTTGGCCATAAAAACTGAATATGTCCCCTGCAACCAAACGAACTGTCAGAGACACAAATCTACAATGGACATAGTGTAAAATGGTCCAATTCAAGTAAGTTATTCATTTGGCATCATTCAAATGGATAGAAATCAAGTTTTAATGAAAATTATCATACTCGGCCAAAACATGCTTTTCAGCCCCTGAAAAGCACATTTTGGCCATAAAAACTGAAAATGTCCCCTGCAACCAAACAAACGGTCGGAGACACAAATCTACAATGGACATAGTGTAAAATGGTCCAATTCAAGTAAGTTATTCATTTGGCATCATTCGAAGTGATAGAAATCAAGTTTTAATGAAAATTATCATATTCGGCCAAAACATGCTTTTTAGCCCCTGAAAAGCACATTTTGGCCATAAAAACTGAAAATGTCCCCTGCAACCAATCGAACTGTCGGAGACACAAATCTACAATGGACATAGTGTAAAATGGTCCAATTCAAGTAAGTTATTCATTTGGCATCATTCGAAGTGATAGAAATCAAGTTTTAATGAAAATTATCATACTCGGCCAAAACATGCTTTTCAGCCCCTGAAAAGCACATTTTGGCCATAAAAACTTAATATGTCCCCTGCAACCAAACGAACTGTCAGAGACACAAATCTACAATGGACATAGTGTAAAATGGTCCAATTCAAGTAAGTTATTCATTTGGCATCATTCGAAGTGATAGAAATCAAGTTTTAATGAAAATTATCATATTCGGCCAAAACATGCTTTTCAGCCCCTGAAAAGCACATTTTGGCCATAAAAACTTAATATGTCCCCTGCAACCAAACGAACTGTCAGAGACACAAATCTACAATGGACATAGTGTAAAATGGTCCAATTCAAGTAAGTTATTCATTTGGCATCATTCGAAGTGATAGAAATCAAGTTTTAATGAAAATTATCATATTCGGCCAAAACATGCTTTTCAGCCCCTGAAAAGCACATTTTGGCCATAAAAACTGAATATGTCCCCTGCAACCAAACGAACTGTCAGAGACACAAATCTACAATGGACATAGTGTAAAATGGTCCAATTCAAGTAAGTTATTCATTTGGCATCATTCAAATGGATAGAAATCAAGTTTTAATGAAAATTATCATACTCGGCCAAAACATGCTTTTCAGCCCCTGAAAAGCACATTTTGGCCATAAAAACTGAAAATGTCCCCTGCAACCAAACAAACTGTCGGAGACACAAATCTACAATGGACATAGTGTAAAATGGTCCAATTCAAGTAAGTTATTCATTTGGCATCATTCGAAGTGATAGAAATCAAGTTTTAATGAAAATTATCATATTCGGCCAAAACATGCTTTTCAGCCCCTGAAAAGCACATTTTGGCCATAAAAACTGAAAATGTCCCCTGCAACCAAACGAACTGTCGGAGACACAAATCTACAATGGACATAGTGTAAAATGTTCAAATTCAAGTAAGTTATTCATTTGGCATCATTCGAAGTGATAGAAATTAAGTTTTAATGAAAATTATCATACTCTGCCAAAACATGCTTTTCAGCCTCTGAAAAGCACATTTTGGCCATAAAAACTGAAAATGTCCCCTGCAACCAAACGAACTGTCAGAGACACAAATCTACAATGGACATAGTGTAAAATGGTCCAATTCAAGTAAGTTATTCATTTGGCATCATTCGAAGTGATAGAAATCAAGTTTTAATGAAAATTATCATACTCGGCCAAAACATGCTTTTCAGCCCCTGAAAAGCACATTTTGGCCATAAAAACTGAATATGTCCCCTGCAACCAAACGAACTGTCGGAGACACAAATCTACAATGGACATAGTGTAAAATGGTCCAATTCAAGTAAGTCATTCATTTGGCATCATTCGAAGTGATAGAAATCAAGTTTTAATGAAAATTATCATACTCGGCCAAAACATGCTTTTCAGCCCCTGAAAAGCACATTTTGACCATAAAAACTGAAAATGTCCCCTGCAACCAAACGAACTGTCGGAGACACAAATCTACAATGGACATAGTGTAAAATGGTCCAATTCAAGTAAGTTATTCATTTGGCATCATTCGAAGTGATAGAAATCAAGTTTTAATGAAAATTATCATACTCGGCCAAAACATGCTTTTCAGCCCCTGAAAAGCACATTTTGGCCATAAAAACTTAATATGTCCCCTGCAACCAAACGAACTGTCAGAGACACAAATCTACAATGGACATAGTGTAAAATGGTCCAATTCAAGTAAGTTATTCATTTGGCATCATTCGAAGTGATAGAAATCAAGTTTTAATGAAAATTATCATATTCGGCCAAAACATGCTTTTCAGCCCCTGAAAAGCACATTTTGGCCATAAAAACTTAATATGTCCCCTGCAACCAAACGAACTGTCAGAGACACAAATCTACAATGGACATAGTGTAAAATGGTCCAATTCAAGTAAGTTATTCATTTGGCATCATTCAATCGGATAGAAATCAAGTTTTAATGAAAATTATCATACTCGGCCAAAACATGCTTTTCAGCCCCTGAAAAGCACATTTTGGCCATAAAAACTGAATATGTCCCCTGCAACCAAACGAACTGTCAGAGACACAAATCTACAATGGACATAGTGTAAAATGGTCCAATTCAAGTAAGTTATTCATTTGGCATCATTCAAATGGATAGAAATCAAGTTTTAATGAAAATTATCATACTCGGCCAAAACATGCTTTTCAGCCCCTGAAAAGCACATTTTGGCCATAAAAACTTAAAATGTCCCCTGCAACCAAACAAACTGTCGGAGACACAAATCTACAATGGACATAGTGTAAAATGGTCCAATTCAAGTAAGTTATTCATTTGGCATCATTCGAAGTGATAGAAATCAAGTTTTAATGAAAATTATCATATTCGGCCAAAACATGCTTTTCAGCCCCTGAAAAGCACATTTTGGCCATAAAAACTGAAAATGTCCCCTGCAACCAAACGAACTGTCGGAGACACAAATCTACAATGGACATAGTGTAAAATGTTCAAATTCAAGTAAGTTATTCATTTGGCATCATTCGAAGTGATAGAAATTAAGTTTTAATGAAAATTATCATACTCTGCCAAAACATGCTTTTCAGCCTCTGAAAAGCACATTTTGGCCATAAAAACTGAAAATGTCCCCTGCAACCAAACGAACTGTCAGAGACACAAATCTACAATGGACATAGTGTAAAATGGTCCAATTCAAGTAAGTTATTCATTTGGCATCATTCGAAGTGATAGAAATCAAGTTTTAATGAAAATTATCATACTCGGCCAAAACATGCTTTTCAGCCCCTGAAAAGCACATTTTGACCATAAAAACTGAAAATGTCCCCTGCAACCAAACGAACTGTCGGAGACACAAATCTACAATGGACATAGTGTAAAATGGTCCAATTCAAGTAAGTTATTCATTTGGCATCATTCGAAGTGATAGAAATCAAGTTTTAATGAAAATTATCATACTCGGCCAAAACATGCTTTTCAGCCCCTGAAAAGCACATTTTGGCCATAAAAACTTAATATGTCCCCTGCAACCAAACGAACTGTCAGAGACACAAATCTACAATGGGCATAGTGTAAAATGGTCCAATTCAAGTAAGTTATTCATTTGGCATCATTCAATCGGATAGAAATCAAGTTTTAATGAAAATTATCATACTCGGCCAAAACATGCTTTTCAGCCCCTGAAAAGCACATTTTGGCCATAAAAACTGAATATGTCCCCTGCAACCAAACGAACTGTCAGAGACACAAATCTACAATGGACATAGTGTAAAATGGTCCAATTCAAGTAAGTTATTCATTTGGCATCATTCAAATGGATAGAAATCAAGTTTTAATGAAAATTATCATACTCGGCCAAAACATGCTTTTCAGCCCCTGAAAAGCACATTTTGGCCATAAAAACTGTAAATGTCCCCTGCAACCAAACAAACTGTCGGAGACACAAATCTACAATGGACATAGTGTAAAATGGTCCAATTCAAGTAAGTTATTCATTTGGCATCATTCTAAGTGATAGAAATCAAGTTTTAATGAAAATTATCATATTCGGCCAAAACATGCTTTTCAGCCCCTGAAAAGCACATTTTGGCCATAAAAACTGAATATGTCCCCTGCAACCAAACGAACTGTCAGAGACACAAATCTACAATGGACATAGTGTAAAATGGTCCAATTCAAGTAAGTTATTCATTTGGCATCATTCAAATGGATAGAAATCAAGTTTTAATGAAAATTATCATACTCGGCCAAAACATGCTTTTCAGCCCCTGAAAAGCACATTTTGGCCATAAAAACTGAAAATGTCCCCTGCAACCAAACAAACGGTCGGAGACACAAATCTACAATGGACATAGTGTAAAATGGTCCAATTCAAGTAAGTTATTCATTTGGCATCATTCGAAGTGATAGAAATCAAGTTTTAATGAAAATTATCATATTCGGCCAAAACATGCTTTTCAGCCCCTGAAAAGCACATTTTGGCCATAAAAACTGAAAATGTCCCCTGCAACCAATCGAACTGTCGGAGACACAAATCTACAATGGACATAGTGTAAAATGGTCCAATTCAAGTAAGTTATTCATTTGGCATCATTCGAAGTGATATAAATCAAGTTTTAATGAAAATTATCATACTCGGCCAAAACATGCTTTTCAGCCCCTGAAAAGCACATTTTGGCCATAAAAACTTAATATGTCCCCTGCAACCAAACGAACTGTCAGAGACACAAATCTACAATGGACATAGTGTAAAATGGTCCAATTCAAGTAAGTTATTCATTTGGCATCATTCGAAGTGATAGAAATCAAGTTTTAATGAAAATTATCATATTCGGCCAAAACATGCTTTTCAGCCCCTGAAAAGCACATTTTGGCCATAAAAACTTAATATGTCCCCTGCAACCAAACGAACTGTCAGAGACACAAATCTACAATGGACATAGTGTAAAATGGTCCAATTCAAGTAAGTTATTCATTTGGCATCATTCGAAGTGATAGAAATAAAGTTTTAATGAAAATTATCATATTCGG
The DNA here is from genome assembly GCF_051989625.1 of Stigmatopora argus. Taxonomy (NCBI): domain Eukaryota; kingdom Metazoa; phylum Chordata; class Actinopteri; order Syngnathiformes; family Syngnathidae; genus Stigmatopora; species Stigmatopora argus. The sequence goes on from NC_135399.1 coordinate 194,252, forward strand.
CCAAAACATGCTTTTCAGCCCCTGAAAAGCACATTTTGGCCATTAAAACTGAATATGTCCCCTGCAACCAAACGAACTGTCAGAGACACAAATCTACAATGGACATAGTGTAAAATGGTCCAATTCAAGTAAGTTATTCATTTGGCATCATTCAAATGGATAGAAATCAAGTTTTAATGAAAATTATCATACTCTGCCAAAACATGCTTTTCAGCCCCTGAAAAGCACATTTTGGCCATAAAAACTGTAAATGTCCCCTGCAACCAAACAAACTGTCGGAGACACAAATCTACAATGGACATAGTGTAAAATGGTCCAATTCAAGTAAGTTATTCATTTGGCATCATTCGAAGTGATAGAAATCAAGTTTTAATGAAAATTATCATATTCGGCCAAAACATGCTTTTCAGCCCCTGAAAAGCACATTTTGGCCATAAAAACTGAATATGTCCCCTGCAACCAAACGAACTGTCAGAGACACAAATCTACAATGGACATAGTGTAAAATGGTCCAATTCAAGTAAGTTATTCATTTGGCATCATTCAAATGGATAGAAATCAAGTTTTAATGAAAATTATCATACTCGGCCAAAACATGCTTTTCAGCCCCTGAAAAGCACATTTTGGCCATAAAAACTGAAAATGTCCCCTGCAACCAAACAAACGGTCGGAGACACAAATCTACAATGGACATAGTGTAAAATGGTCCAATTCAAGTAAGTTATTCATTTGGCATCATTCGAAGTGATAGAAATCAAGTTTTAATGAAAATTATCATATTCGGCCAAAACATGCTTTTCAGCCCCTGAAAAGCACATTTTGGCCATAAAAACTGAAAATGTCCCCTGCAACCAATCGAACTGTCGGAGACACAAATCTACAATGGACATAGTGTAAAATGGTCCAATTCAAGTAAGTTATTCATTTGGCATCATTCGAAGTGATAGAAATCAAGTTTTAATGAAAATTATCATACTCGGCCAAAACATGCTTTTCAGCCCCTGAAAAGCACATTTTGGCCATAAAAACTTAATATGTCCCCTGCAACCAAACGAACTGTCAGAGACACAAATCTACAATGGACATAGTGTAAAATGGTCCAATTCAAGTAAGTTATTCATTTGGCATCATTCGAAGTGATAGAAATCAAGTTTTAATGAAAATTATCATATTCGGCCAAAACATGCTTTTCAGCCCCTGAAAAGCACATTTTGGCCATAAAAACTTAATATGTCCCCTGCAACCAAACGAACTGTCAGAGACACAAATCTACAATGGACATAGTGTAAAATGGTCCAATTCAAGTAAGTTATTCATTTGGCATCATTCGAAGTGATAGAAATCAAGTTTTAATGAAAATTATCATATTCGGCCAAAACATGCTTTTCAGCCCCTGAAAAGCACATTTTGGCCATTAAAACTGAATATGTCCCCTGCAACCAAACGAACTGTCAGAGACACAAATCTACAATGGACATAGTGTAAAATGGTCCAATTCAAGTAAGTTATTCATTTGGCATCATTCAAATGGATAGAAATCAAGTTTTAATGAAAATTATCATACTCTGCCAAAACATGCTTTTCAGCCCCTGAAAAGCACATTTTGGCCATAAAAACTGTAAATGTCCCCTGCAACCAAACAAACTGTCGGAGACACAAATCTACAATGGACATAGTGTAAAATGGTCCAATTCAAGTAAGTTATTCATTTGGCATCATTCGAAGTGATAGAAATCAAGTTTTAATGAAAATTATCATATTCGGCCAAAACATGCTTTTCAGCCCCTGAAAAGCACATTTTGGCCATAAAAACTGAATATGTCCCCTGCAACCAAACGAACTGTCAGAGACACAAATCTACAATGGACATAGTGTAAAATGGTCCAATTCAAGTAAGTTATTCATTTGGCATCATTCGAAGTGATAGAAATCAAGTTTTAATGAAAATTATCATATTCGGCCAAAACATGCTTTTCAGCCCCTGAAAAGCACATTTTGGCCATAAAAACTGAATATGTCCCCTGCAACCAAACGAACTGTCAGAGACACAAATCTACAATGGACATAGTGTAAAATGGTCCAATTCAAGTAAGTTATTCATTTGGCATCATTCAAATGGATAGAAATCAAGTTTTAATGAAAATTATCATACTCGGCCAAAACATGCTTTTCAGCCCCTGAAAAGCACATTTTGGCCATAAAAACTGAAAATGTCCCCTGCAACCAAACAAACGGTCGGAGACACAAATCTACAATGGACATAGTGTAAAATGGTCCAATTCAAGTAAGTTATTCATTTGGCATCATTCGAAGTGATAGAAATCAAGTTTTAATGAAAATTATCATATTCGGCCAAAACATGCTTTTCAGCCCCTGAAAAGCACATTTTGGCCATAAAAACTGAAAATGTCCCCTGCAACCAATCGAACTGTCGGAGACACAAATCTACAATGGACATAGTGTAAAATGGTCCAATTCAAGTAAGTTATTCATTTGGCATCATTCGAAGTGATAGAAATCAAGTTTTAATGAAAATTATCATACTCGGCCAAAACATGCTTTTCAGCCCCTGAAAAGCACATTTTGGCCATAAAAACTTAATATGTCCCCTGCAACCAAACGAACTGTCAGAGACACAAATCTACAATGGACATAGTGTAAAATGGTCCAATTCAAGTAAGTTATTCATTTGGCATCATTCGAAGTGATAGAAATCAAGTTTTAATGAAAATTATCATATTCGGCCAAAACATGCTTTTCAGCCCCTGAAAAGCACATTTTGGCCATTAAAACTGAATATGTCCCCTGCAACCAAACGAACTGTCAGAGACACAAATCTACAATGGACATAGTGTAAAATGGTCCAATTCAAGTAAGTTATTCATTTGGCATCATTCAAATGGATAGAAATCAAGTTTTAATGAAAATTATCATACTCTGCCAAAACATGCTTTTCAGCCCCTGAAAAGCACATTTTGGCCATAAAAACTTTAAATGTCCCCTGCAACCAAACAAACTGTCGGAGACACAAATCTACAATGGACATAGTGTAAAATGGTCCAATTCAAGTAAGTTATTCATTTGGCATCATTCGAAGTGATAGAAATCAAGTTTTAATGAAAATTATCATATTCGGCCAAAACATGCTTTTCAGCCCCTGAAAAGCACATTTTGGCCATAAAAACTGAATATGTCCCCTGCAACCAAACGAACTGTCAGAGACACAAATCTACAATGGACATAGTGTAAAATGGTCCAATTCAAGTAAGTTATTCATTTGGCATCATTCGAAGTGATAGAAATCAAGTTTTAATGAAAATTATCATATTCGGCCAAAACATGCTTTTCAGCCCCTGAAAAGCACATTTTGGCCATAAAAACTGAATATGTCCCCTGCAACCAAACGAACTGTCAGAGACACAAATCTACAATGGACATAGTGTAAAATGGTCCAATTCAAGTAAGTTATTCATTTGGCATCATTCAAATGGATAGAAATCAAGTTTTAATGAAAATTATCATACTCGGCCAAAACATGCTTTTCAGCCCCTGAAAAGCACATTTTGGCCATAAAAACTGAAAATGTCCCCTGCAACCAAACAAACTGTCGGAGACACAAATCTACAATGGACATAGTGTAAAATGGTCCAATTCAAGTAAGTTATTCATTTGGCATCATTCGAAGTGATAGAAATCAAGTTTTAATGAAAATTATCATATTCGGCCAAAACATGCTTTTCAGCCCCTGAAAAGCACATTTTGGCCATAAAAACTGAAAATGTCCCCTGCAACCAAACGAACTGTCGGAGACACAAATCTACAATGGACATAGTGTAAAATGGTCCAATTCAAGTAAGTTATTCATTTGGCATCATTCGAAGTGATAGAAATCAAGTTTTAATGAAAATTATCATACTCGGCCAAAACATGCTTTTCAGCCCCTGAAAAGCACATTTTGGCCATAAAAACTTAATATGTCCCCTGCAACCAAACGAACTGTCAGAGACACAAATCTACAATGGATATAGTGTAAAATGGTCCAATTCAAGTAAGTTATTCATTTGGCATCATTCGAAGTGATAGAAATCAAGTTTTAATGAAAATTATCATATTCGGCCAAAACATGCTTTTCAGCCCCTGAAAGCACATTTTGGCCATAAAAACTGAATATGTCCCCTGCAACCAAACGAACTGTCAGAGACACAAATCTACAATGGACAAAGTGTAAAATGGTCCAATTCAAGTAAGTTATTCATTTGGCATCATTCAAATGGATATAAATCAAGTTTTAATGAAAATTATCATACTCGGCCAAAACATGCTTTTCAGCCCCTGAAAAGCACATTTTGGCCATAAAAACTGAAAATGTCCCCTGCAATCAAACGAACTGTCGGAGACACAAATCTACAATGGACATAGTGTAAAATGGTCCAATTCAAGTAAGTTATTCATTTGGCATCATTCAAATGGATAGAAATCAAGTTTTAATGAAAATTATCATATTCGGCCAAAACATGCTTTTCAGCCCCTGAAAGCACATTTTGGCCATAAAAACTGAAAATGTCCCCTGCAACCAATCGAACTGTCGGAGACACAAATCTACAATGGACATAGTGTAAAATGGTCCAATTCAAGTAAGTTATTCATTTGGCATCATTCGAAGTGATAGAAATCAAGTTTTAATGAAAATTATCATACTCGGCCAAAACATGCTTTTCAGCCCCTGAAAAGCACATTTTGGCCATAAAAACTTAATATGTCCCCTGCAACCAAACGAACTGTCAGAGACACAAATCTACAATGGACATAGTGTAAAATGGTCCAATTCAAGTAAGTTATTCATTTGGCATCATTCGAAGTGATAGAAATCAAGTTTTAATGAAAATTATCATATTCGGCCAAAACATGCTTTTCAGCCCCTGAAAAGCACATTTTGGCCATAAAAACTTAATATGTCCCCTGCAACCAAACGAACTGTCAGAGACACAAATCTACAATGGACATAGTGTAAAATGGTCCAATTCAAGTAAGTTATTCATTTGGCATCATTCGAAGTGATAGAAATCAAGTTTTAATGAAAATTATCATATTCGGCCAAAACATGCTTTTCAGCCCCTGAAAAGCACATTTTGGCCATAAAAACTGAATATGTCCCCTGCAACCAAACGAACTGTCAGAGACACAAATCTACAATGGACATAGTGTAAAATGGTCCAATTCAAGTAAGTTATTCATTTGGCATCATTCGAAGTGATAGAAATAAAGTTTTAATGAAAATTATCATATTCGGCCAAAACATGCTTTTCAGCCCCTGAAAAGCACATTTTGGCCATAAAAACTGAATATGTCCCCTGCAACCAAACGAACTGTCAGAGACACAAATCTACAATGGACATAGTGTAAAATGGTCCAATTCAAGTAAGTTATTCATTTGGCATCATTCAAATGGATAGAAATCAAGTTTTAATGAAAATTATCATACTCTGCCAAAACATGCTTTTCAGCCCCTGAAAAGCACATTTTGGCCATAAAAACTGTAAATGTCCCCTGCAACCAAACAAACTGTCGGAGACACAAATCTACAATGGACATAGTGTAAAATGGTCCAATTCAAGTAAGTTATTCATTTGGCATCATTCGAAGTGATAGAAATCAAGTTTTAATGAAAATTATCATATTCGGCCAAAACATGCTTTTCAGCCCCTGAAAAGCACATTTTGGCCATAAAAACTGAATATGTCCCCTGCAACCAAACGAACTGTCAGAGACACAAATCTACAATGGACATAGTGTAAAATGGTCCAATTCAAGTAAGTTATTCATTTGGCATCATTCAAATGGATAGAAATCAAGTTTTAATGAAAATTATCATACTCGGCCAAAACATGCTTTTCAGCCCCTGAAAAGCACATTTTGGCCATAAAAACTGAAAATGTCCCCTGCAACCAAACAAACGGTCGGAGACACAAATCTACAATGGACATAGTGTAAAATGGTCCAATTCAAGTAAGTTATTCATTTGGCATCATTCGAAGTGATAGAAATCAAGTTTTAATGAAAATTATCATATTCGGCCAAAACATGCTTTTCAGCCCCTGAAAAGCACATTTTGGCCATAAAAACTGAAAATGTCCCCTGCAACCAATCGAACTGTCGGAGACACAAATCTACAATGGACATAGTGTAAAATGGTCCAATTCAAGTAAGTTATTCATTTGGCATCATTCGAAGTGATAGAAATCAAGTTTTAATGAAAATTATCATACTCGGCCAAAACATGCTTTTCAGCCCCTGAAAAGCACATTTTGGCCATAAAAACTTAATATGTCCCCTGCAACCAAACGAACTGTCAGAGACACAAATCTACAATGGACATAGTGTAAAATGGTCCAATTCAAGTAAGTTATTCATTTGGCATCATTCGAAGTGATAGAAATCAAGTTTTAATGAAAATTATCATATTCGGCCAAAACATGCTTTTCAGCCCCTGAAAAGCACATTTTGGCCATAAAAACTTAATATGTCCCCTGCAACCAAACGAACTGTCAGAGACACAAATCTACAATGGACATAGTGTAAAATGGTCCAATTCAAGTAAGTTATTCATTTGGCATCATTCGAAGTGATAGAAATCAAGTTTTAATGAAAATTATCATATTCGGCCAAAACATGCTTTTCAGCCCCTGAAAAGCACATTTTGGCCATTAAAACTGAATATGTCCCCTGCAACCAAACGAACTGTCAGAGACACAAATCTACAATGGACATAGTGTAAAATGGTCCAATTCAAGTAAGTTATTCATTTGGCATCATTCAAATGGATAGAAATCAAGTTTTAATGAAAATTATCATACTCTGCCAAAACATGCTTTTCAGCCCCTGAAAAGCACATTTTGGCCATAAAAACTGTAAATGTCCCCTGCAACCAAACAAACTGTCGGAGACACAAATCTACAATGGACATAGTGTAAAATGGTCCAATTCAAGTAAGTTATTCATTTGGCATCATTCGAAGTGATAGAAATCAAGTTTTAATGAAAATTATCATATTCGGCCAAAACATGCTTTTCAGCCCCTGAAAAGCACATTTTGGCCATAAAAACTGAATATGTCCCCTGCAACCAAACGAACTGTCAGAGACACAAATCTACAATGGACATAGTGTAAAATGGTCCAATTCAAGTAAGTTATTCATTTGGCATCATTCGAAGTGATAGAAATCAAGTTTTAATGAAAATTATCATATTCGGCCAAAACATGCTTTTCAGCCCCTGAAAAGCACATTTTGGCCATAAAAACTGAATATGTCCCCTGCAACCAAACGAACTGTCAGAGACACAAATCTACAATGGACATAGTGTAAAATGGTCCAATTCAAGTAAGTTATTCATTTGGCATCATTCAAATGGATAGAAATCAAGTTTTAATGAAAATTATCATACTCGGCCAAAACATGCTTTTCAGCCCCTGAAAAGCACATTTTGGCCATAAAAACTGAAAATGTCCCCTGCAACCAAACAAACGGTCGGAGACACAAATCTACAATGGACATAGTGTAAAATGGTCCAATTCAAGTAAGTTATTCATTTGGCATCATTCGAAGTGATAGAAATCAAGTTTTAATGAAAATTATCATATTCGGCCAAAACATGCTTTTCAGCCCCTGAAAAGCACATTTTGGCCATAAAAACTGAAAATGTCCCCTGCAACCAATCGAACTGTCGGAGACACAAATCTACAATGGACATAGTGTAAAATGGTCCAATTCAAGTAAGTTATTCATTTGGCATCATTCGAAGTGATAGAAATCAAGTTTTAATGAAAATTATCATACTCGGCCAAAACATGCTTTTCAGCCCCTGAAAAGCACATTTTGGCCATAAAAACTTAATATGTCCCCTGCAACCAAACGAACTGTCAGAGACACAAATCTACAATGGACATAGTGTAAAATGGTCCAATTCAAGTAAGTTATTCATTTGGCATCATTCGAAGTGATAGAAATCAAGTTTTAATGAAAATTATCATATTCGGCCAAAACATGCTTTTCAGCCCCTGAAAAGCACATTTTGGCCATTAAAACTGAATATGTCCCCTGCAACCAAACGAACTGTCAGAGACACAAATCTACAATGGACATAGTGTAAAATGGTCCAATTCAAGTAAGTTATTCATTTGGCATCATTCAAATGGATAGAAATCAAGTTTTAATGAAAATTATCATACTCTGCCAAAACATGCTTTTCAGCCCCTGAAAAGCACATTTTGGCCATAAAAACTTTAAATGTCCCCTGCAACCAAACAAACTGTCGGAGACACAAATCTACAATGGACATAGTGTAAAATGGTCCAATTCAAGTAAGTTATTCATTTGGCATCATTCGAAGTGATAGAAATCAAGTTTTAATGAAAATTATCATATTCGGCCAAAACATGCTTTTCAGCCCCTGAAAAGCACATTTTGGCCATAAAAACTGAATATGTCCCCTGCAACCAAACGAACTGTCAGAGACACAAATCTACAATGGACATAGTGTAAAATGGTCCAATTCAAGTAAGTTATTCATTTGGCATCATTCGAAGTGATAGAAATCAAGTTTTAATGAAAATTATCATATTCGGCCAAAACATGCTTTTCAGCCCCTGAAAAGCACATTTTGGCCATAAAAACTGAATATGTCCCCTGCAACCAAACGAACTGTCAGAGACACAAATCTACAATGGACATAGTGTAAAATGGTCCAATTCAAGTAAGTTATTCATTTGGCATCATTCAAATGGATAGAAATCAAGTTTTAATGAAAATTATCATACTCGGCCAAAACATGCTTTTCAGCCCCTGAAAAGCACATTTTGGCCATAAAAACTGAAAATGTCCCCTGCAACCAAACAAACTGTCGGAGACACAAATCTACAATGGACATAGTGTAAAATGGTCCAATTCAAGTAAGTTATTCATTTGGCATCATTCGAAGTGATAGAAATCAAGTTTTAATGAAAATTATCATATTCGGCCAAAACATGCTTTTCAGCCCCTGAAAAGCACATTTTGGCCATAAAAACTGAAAATGTCCCCTGCAACCAAACGAACTGTCGGAGACACAAATCTACAATGGACATAGTGTAAAATGGTCCAATTCAAGTAAGTTATTCATTTGGCATCATTCGAAGTGATAGAAATCAAGTTTTAATGAAAATTATCATACTCGGCCAAAACATGCTTTTCAGCCCCTGAAAAGCACATTTTGGCCATAAAAACTTAATATGTCCCCTGCAACCAAACGAACTGTCAGAGACACAAATCTACAATGGATATAGTGTAAAATGGTCCAATTCAAGTAAGTTATTCATTTGGCATCATTCGAAGTGATAGAAATCAAGTTTTAATGAAAATTATCATATTCGGCCAAAACATGCTTTTCAGCCCCTGAAAGCACATTTTGGCCATAAAAACTGAATATGTCCCCTGCAACCAAACGAACTGTCAGAGACACAAATCTACAATGGACAAAGTGTAAAATGGTCCAATTCAAGTAAGTTATTCATTTGGCATCATTCAAATGGATATAAATCAAGTTTTAATGAAAATTATCATACTCGGCCAAAACATGCTTTTCAGCCCCTGAAAAGCACATTTTGGCCATAAAAACTGAAAATGTCCCCTGCAATCAAACGAACTGTCGGAGACACAAATCTACAATGGACATAGTGTAAAATGGTCCAATTCAAGTAAGTTATTCATTTGGCATCATTCAAATGGATAGAAATCAAGTTTTAATGAAAATTATCATATTCGGCCAAAACATGCTTTTCAGCCCCTGAAAGCACATTTTGGCCATAAAAACTGAAAATGTCCCCTGCAACCAATCGAACTGTCGGAGACACAAATCTACAATGGACATAGTGTAAAATGGTCCAATTCAAGTAAGTTATTCATTTGGCATCATTCGAAGTGATAGAAATCAAGTTTTAATGAAAATTATCATACTCGGCCAAAACATGCTTTTCAGCCCCTGAAAAGCACATTTTGGCCATAAAAACTTAATATGTCCCCTGCAACCAAACGAACTGTCAGAGACACAAATCTACAATGGACATAGTGTAAAATGGTCCAATTCAAGTAAGTTATTCATTTGGCATCATTCGAAGTGATAGAAATCAAGTTTTAATGAAAATTATCATATTCGGCCAAAACATGCTTTTCAGCCCCTGAAAAGCACATTTTGGCCATAAAAACTTAATATGTCCCCTGCAACCAAACGAACTGTCAGAGACACAAATCTACAATGGACATAGTGTAAAATGGTCCAATTCAAGTAAGTTATTCATTTGGCATCATTCGAAGTGATAGAAATCAAGTTTTAATGAAAATTATCATATTCGGCCAAAACATGCTTTTCAGCCCCTGAAAAGCACATTTTGGCCATAAAAACTGAATATGTCCCCTGCAACCAAACGAACTGTCAGAGACACAAATCTACAATGGACATAGTGTAAAATGGTCCAATTCAAGTAAGTTATTCATTTGGCATCATTCAAATGGATAGAAATCAAGTTTTAATGAAAATTATCATACTCGGCCAAAACATGCTTTTCAGCCCCTGAAAAGCACATTTTGGCCATAAAAACTGAAAATGTCCCCTGCAACCAAACAAACTGTCGGAGACACAAATCTACAATGGACATAGTGTAAAATGGTCCAATTCAAGTAAGTTATTCATTTGGCATCATTCGAAGTGATAGAAATCAAGTTTTAATGAAAATTATCATATTCGGCCAAAACATGCTTTTCAGCCCCTGAAAAGCACATTTTGGCCATAAAAACTGAAAATGTCCCCTGCAACCAAACGAACTGTCGGAGACACAAATCTACAATGGACATAGTGTAAAATGTTCAAATTCAAGTAAGTTATTCATTTGGCATCATTCGAAGTGATAGAAATTAAGTTTTAATGAAAATTATCATACTCTGCCAAAACATGCTTTTCAGCCTCTGAAAAGCACATTTTGGCCATAAAAACTGAAAATGTCCCCTGCAACCAAACGAACTGTCAGAGACACAAATCTACAATGGACATAGTGTAAAATGGTCCAATTCAAGTAAGTTATTCATTTGGCATCATTCGAAGTGATAGAAATCAAGTTTTAATGAAAATTATCATACTCGGCCAAAACATGCTTTTCAGCCCCTGAAAAGCACATTTTGGCCATAAAAACTGAATATGTCCCCTGCAACCAAACGAACTGTCGGAGACACAAATCTACAATGGACATAGTGTAAAATGGTCCAATTCAAGTAAGTCATTCATTTGGCATCATTCGAAGTGATAGAAATCAAGTTTTAATGAAAATTATCATACTCGGCCAAAACATGCTTTTCAGCCCCTGAAAAGCACATTTTGACCATAAAAACTGAAAATGTCCCCTGCAACCAAACGAACTGTCGGAGACACAAATCTACAATGGACATAGTGTAAAATGGTCCAATTCAAGTAAGTTATTCATTTGGCATCATTCGAAGTGATAGAAATCAAGTTTTAATGAAAATTATCATACTCGGCCAAAACATGCTTTTCAGCCCCTGAAAAGCACATTTTGGCCATAAAAACTTAATATGTCCCCTGCAACCAAACGAACTGTCAGAGACACAAATCTACAATGGACATAGTGTAAAATGGTCCAATTCAAGTAAGTTATTCATTTGGCATCATTCGAAGTGATAGAAATCAAGTTTTAATGAAAATTATCATATTCGGCCAAAACATGCTTTTCAGCCCCTGAAAAGCACATTTTGGCCATAAAAACTTAATATGTCCCCTGCAACCAAACGAACTGTCAGAGACACAAATCTACAATGGACATAGTGTAAAATGGTCCAATTCAAGTAAGTTATTCATTTGGCATCATTCAAATGGATAGAAATCAAGTTTTAATGAAAATTATCATACTCGGCCAAAACATGCTTTTCAGCCCCTGAAAAGCACATTTTGGCCATAAAAACTGAAAATGTCCCCTGCAACCAAACAAACTGTCGGAGACACAAATCTACAATGGACATAGTGTAAAATGGTCCAATTCAAGTAAGTTATTCATTTGGCATCATTCGAAGTGATAGAAATCAAGTTTTAATGAAAATTATCATATTCGGCCAAAACATGCTTTTCAGCCCCTGAAAAGCACATTTTGGCCATAAAAACTGAAAATGTCCCCTGCAACCAAACGAACTGTCGGAGACACAAATCTACAATGGACATAGTGTAAAATGGTCCAATTCAAGTAAGTTATTCATTTGGCATCATTCGAAGTGATAGAAATCAAGTTTTAATGAAAATTATCATACTCGGCCAAAACATGCTTTTCAGCCCCTGAAAAGCACATTTTGGCCATAAAAACTTAATATGTCCCCTGCAACCAAACGAACTGTCAGAGACACAAATCTACAATGGATATAGTGTAAAATGGTCCAATTCAAGTAAGTTATTCATTTGGCATCATTCGAAGTGATAGAAATCAAGTTTTAATGAAAATTATCATATTCGGCCAAAACATGCTTTTCAGCCCCTGAAAGCACATTTTGGCCATAAAAACTGAATATGTCCCCTGCAACCAAACGAACTGTCAGAGACACAAATCTACAATGGACAAAGTGTAAAATGGTCCAATTCAAGTAAGTTATTCATTTGGCATCATTCAAATGGATATAAATCAAGTTTTAATGAAAATTATCATACTCGGCCAAAACATGCTTTTCAGCCCCTGAAAAGCACATTTTGGCCATAAAAACTGAAAATGTCCCCTGCAATCAAACGAACTGTCGGAGACACAAATCTACAATGGACATAGTGTAAAATGGTCCAATTCAAGTAAGTTATTCATTTGGCATCATTCAAATGGATAGAAATCAAGTTTTAATGAAAATTATCATATTCGGCCAAAACATGCTTTTCAGCCCCTGAAAGCACATTTTGGCCATAAAAACTGAAAATGTCCCCTGCAACCAATCGAACTGTCGGAGACACAAATCTACAATGGACATAGTGTAAAATGGTCCAATTCAAGTAAGTTATTCATTTGGCATCATTCGAAGTGATAGAAATCAAGTTTTAATGAAAATTATCATACTCGGCCAAAACATGCTTTTCAGCCCCTGAAAAGCACATTTTGGCCATAAAAACTTAATATGTCCCCTGCAACCAAACGAACTGTCAGAGACACAAATCTACAATGGACATAGTGTAAAATGGTCCAATTCAAGTAAGTTATTCATTTGGCATCATTCGAAGTGATAGAAATCAAGTTTTAATGAAAATTATCATATTCGGCCAAAACATGCTTTTCAGCCCCTGAAAAGCACATTTTGGCCATAAAAACTTAATATGTCCCCTGCAACCAAACGAACTGTCAGAGACACAAATCTACAATGGACATAGTGTAAAATGGTCCAATTCAAGTAAGTTATTCATTTGGCATCATTCGAAGTGATAGAAATCAAGTTTTAATGAAAATTATCATATTCGGCCAAAACATGCTTTTCAGCCCCTGAAAAGCACATTTTGGCCATAAAAACTGAATATGTCCCCTGCAACCAAACGAACTGTCAGAGACACAAATCTACAATGGACATAGTGTAAAATGGTCCAATTCAAGTAAGTTATTCATTTGGCATCATTCAAATGGATAGAAATCAAGTTTTAATGAAAATTATCATACTCGGCCAAAACATGCTTTTCAGCCCCTGAAAAGCACATTTTGGCCATAAAAACTGAAAATGTCCCCTGCAACCAAACAAACTGTCGGAGACACAAATCTACAATGGACATAGTGTAAAATGGTCCAATTCAAGTAAGTTATTCATTTGGCATCATTCGAAGTGATAGAAATCAAGTTTTAATGAAAATTATCATATTCGGCCAAAACATGCTTTTCAGCCCCTGAAAAGCACATTTTGGCCATAAAAACTGAAAATGTCCCCTGCAACCAAACGAACTGTCGGAGACACAAATCTACAATGGACATAGTGTAAAATGTTCAAATTCAAGTAAGTTATTCATTTGGCATCATTCGAAGTGATAGAAATTAAGTTTTAATGAAAATTATCATACTCTGCCAAAACATGCTTTTCAGCCTCTGAAAAGCACATTTTGGCCATAAAAACTGAAAATGTCCCCTGCAACCAAACGAACTGTCAGAGACACAAATCTACAATGGACATAGTGTAAAATGGTCCAATTCAAGTAAGTTATTCATTTGGCATCATTCGAAGTGATAGAAATCAAGTTTTAATGAAAATTATCATACTCGGCCAAAACATGCTTTTCAGCCCCTGAAAAGCACATTTTGGCCATAAAAACTGAATATGTCCCCTGCAACCAAACGAACTGTCGGAGACACAAATCTACAATGGACATAGTGTAAAATGGTCCAATTCAAGTAAGTCATTCATTTGGCATCATTCGAAGTGATAGAAATCAAGTTTTAATGAAAATTATCATACTCGGCCAAAACATGCTTTTCAGCCCCTGAAAAGCACATTTTGACCATAAAAACTGAAAATGTCCCCTGCAACCAAACGAACTGTCGGAGACACAAATCTACAATGGACATAGTGTAAAATGGTCCAATTCAAGTAAGTTATTCATTTGGCATCATTCGAAGTGATAGAAATCAAGTTTTAATGAAAATTATCATACTCGGCCAAAACATGCTTTTCAGCCCCTGAAAAGCACATTTTGGCCATAAAAACTTAATATGTCCCCTGCAACCAAACGAACTGTCAGAGACACAAATCTACAATGGACATAGTGTAAAATGGTCCAATTCAAGTAAGTTATTCATTTGGCATCATTCGAAGTGATAGAAATCAAGTTTTAATGAAAATTATCATATTCGGCCAAAACATGCTTTTCAGCCCCTGAAAAGCACATTTTGGCCATAAAAACTTAATATGTCCCCTGCAACCAAACGAACTGTCAGAGACACAAATCTACAATGGACATAGTGTAAAATGGTCCAATTCAAGTAAGTTATTCATTTGGCATCATTCAATCGGATAGAAATCAAGTTTTAATGAAAATTATCATACTCGGCCAAAACATGCTTTTCAGCCCCTGAAAAGCACATTTTGGCCATAAAAACTGAATATGTCCCCTGCAACCAAACGAACTGTCAGAGACACAAATCTACAATGGACATAGTGTAAAATGGTCCAATTCAAGTAAGTTATTCATTTGGCATCATTCAAATGGATAGAAATCAAGTTTTAATGAAAATTATCATACTCGGCCAAAACATGCTTTTCAGCCCCTGAAAAGCACATTTTGGCCATAAAAACTGAAAATGTCCCCTGCAACCAAACAAACTGTCGGAGACACAAATCTACAATGGACATAGTGTAAAATGGTCCAATTCAAGTAAGTTATTCATTTGGCATCATTCGAAGTGATAGAAATCAAGTTTTAATGAAAATTATCATATTCGGCCAAAACATGCTTTTTAGCCCCTGAAAAGCACATTTTGGCCATAAAAACTGAAAATGTCCCCTGCAACCAAACGAACTGTCGGAGACACAAATCTACAATGGACATAGTGTAAAATGTTCAAATTCAAGTAAGTTATTCATTTGGCATCATTCGAAGTGATAGAAATTAAGTTTTAATGAAAATTATCATACTCTGCCAAAACATGCTTTTCAGCCTCTGAAAAGCACATTTTGGCCATAAAAACTGAAAATGTCCCCTGCAACCAAACGAACTGTCAGAGACACAAATCTACAATGGACATAGTGTAAAATGGTCCAATTCAAGTAAGTTATTCATTTGGCATCATTCGAAGTGATAGAAATCAAGTTTTAATGAAAATTATCATACTCGGCCAAAACATGCTTTTCAGCCCCTGAAAAGCACATTTTGACCATAAAAACTGAAAATGTCCCCTGCAACCAAACGAACTGTCGGAGACACAAATCTACAATGGACATAGTGTAAAATGGTCCAATTCAAGTAAGTTATTCATTTGGCATCATTCGAAGTGATAGAAATCAAGTTTTAATGAAAATTATCATACTCGGCCAAAACATGCTTTTCAGCCCCTGAAAAGCACATTTTGGCCATAAAAACTTAATATGTCCCCTGCAACCAAACGAACTGTCAGAGACACAAATCTACAATGGGCATAGTGTAAAATGGTCCAATTCAAGTAAGTTATTCATTTGGCATCATTCAATCGGATAGAAATCAAGTTTTAATGAAAATTATCATACTCGGCCAAAACATGCTTTTCAGCCCCTGAAAAGCACATTTTGGCCATAAAAACTGAATATGTCCCCTGCAACCAAACGAACTGTCAGAGACACAAATCTACAATGGACATAGTGTAAAATGGTCCAATTCAAGTAAGTTATTCATTTGGCATCATTCAAATGGATAGAAATCAAGTTTTAATGAAAATTATCATACTCGGCCAAAACATGCTTTTCAGCCCCTGAAAAGCACATTTTGGCCATAAAAACTGTAAATGTCCCCTGCAACCAAACAAACTGTCGGAGACACAAATCTACAATGGACATAGTGTAAAATGGTCCAATTCAAGTAAGTTATTCATTTGGCATCATTCTAAGTGATAGAAATCAAGTTTTAATGAAAATTATCATATTCGGCCAAAACATGCTTTTCAGCCCCTAAAAAGCACATTTTGGCCATAAAAACTGAATATGTCCCCTGCAACCAAACGAACTGTCAGAGACACAAATCTACAATGGACATAGTGTAAAATGGTCCAATTCAAGTAAGTTATTCATTTGGCATCATTCGAAGTGATAGAAATCAAGTTTTAATGAAAATTATCATATTCGGCCAAAACATGCTTTTCAGCCCCTGAAAAGCACATTTTGGCCATAAAAACTGAATATGTCCCCTGCAACCAAACGAACTGTCAGAGACACAAATCTACAATGGACATAGTGTAAAATGGTCCAATTCAAGTAAGTTATTCATTTGGCATCATTCAAATGGATAGAAATCAAGTTTTAATGAAAATTATCATACTCGGCCAAAACATGCTTTTCAGCCCCTGAAAAGCACATTTTGGCCATAAAAACTGAAAATGTCCCCTGCAACCAAACAAACGGTCGGAGACACAAATCTACAATGGACATAGTGTAAAATGGTCCAATTCAAGTAAGTTATTCATTTGGCATCATTCGAAGTGATAGAAATCAAGTTTTAATGAAAATTATCATATTCGGCCAAAACATGCTTTTCAGCCCCTGAAAAGCACATTTTGGCCATAAAAACTGAAAATGTCCCCTGCAACCAATCGAACTGTCGGAGACACAAATCTACAATGGACATAGTGTAAAATGGTCCAATTCAAGTAAGTTATTCATTTGGCATCATTCGAAGTGATAGAAATCAAGTTTTAATGAAAATTATCATACTCGGCCAAAACATGCTTTTCAGCCCCTGAAAAGCACATTTTGGCCATAAAAACTTAATATGTCCCCTGCAACCAAACGAACTGTCAGAGACACAAATCTACAATGGACATAGTGTAAAATGGTCCAATTCAAGTAAGTTATTCATTTGGCATCATTCGAAGTGATAGAAATCAAGTTTTAATGAAAATTATCATATTCGGCCAAAACATGCTTTTCAGCCCCTGAAAAGCACATTTTGGCCATAAAAACTTAATATGTCCCCTGCAACCAAACGAACTGTCAGAGACACAAATCTACAATGGACATAGTGTAAAATGGTCCAATTCAAGTAAGTTATTCATTTGGCATCATTCGAAGTGATAGAAATCAAGTTTTAATGAAAATTATCATATTCGGCCAAAACATGCTTTTCAGCCCCTGAAAAGCACATTTTGGCCATTAAAACTGAATATGTCCCCTGCAACCAAACGAACTGTCAGAGACACAAATCTACAATGGACATAGTGTAAAATGGTCCAATTCAAGTAAGTTATTCATTTGGCATCATTCAAATGGATAGAAATCAAGTTTTAATGAAAATTATCATACTCTGCCAAAACATGCTTTTCAGCCCCTGAAAAGCACATTTTGGCCATAAAAACTTTAAATGTCCCCTGCAACCAAACAAACTGTCGGAGACACAAATCTACAATGGACATAGTGTAAAATGGTCCAATTCAAGTAAGTTATTCATTTGGCATCATTCGAAGTGATAGAAATCAAGTTTTAATGAAAATTATCATATTCGGCCAAAACATGCTTTTCAGCCCCTGAAAAGCACATTTTGGCCATAAAAACTGAATATGTCCCCTGCAACCAAACGAACTGTCAGAGACACAAATCTACAATGGACATAGTGTAAAATGGTCCAATTCAAGTAAGTTATTCATTTGGCATCATTCGAAGTGATAGAAATCAAGTTTTAATGAAAATTATCATATTCGGCCAAAACATGCTTTTCAGCCCCTGAAAAGCACATTTTGGCCATAAAAACTGAATATGTCCCCTGCAACCAAACGAACTGTCAGAGACACAAATCTACAATGGACATAGTGTAAAATGGTCCAATTCAAGTAAGTTATTCATTTGGCATCATTCAAATGGATAGAAATCAAGTTTTAATGAAAATTATCATACTCGGCCAAAACATGCTTTTCAGCCCCTGAAAAGCACATTTTGGCCATAAAAACTGAAAATGTCCCCTGCAACCAAACAAACTGTCGGAGACACAAATCTACAATGGACATAGTGTAAAATGGTCCAATTCAAGTAAGTTATTCATTTGGCATCATTCGAAGTGATAGAAATCAAGTTTTAATGAAAATTATCATATTCGGCCAAAACATGCTTTTCAGCCCCTGAAAAGCACATTTTGGCCATAAAAACTGAAAATGTCCCCTGCAACCAAACGAACTGTCGGAGACACAAATCTACAATGGACATAGTGTAAAATGGTCCAATTCAAGTAAGTTATTCATTTGGCATCATTCGAAGTGATAGAAATCAAGTTTTAATGAAAATTATCATACTCGGCCAAAACATGCTTTTCAGCCCCTGAAAAGCACATTTTGGCCATAAAAACTTAATATGTCCCCTGCAACCAAACGAACTGTCAGAGACACAAATCTACAATGGATATAGTGTAAAATGGTCCAATTCAAGTAAGTTATTCATTTGGCATCATTCGAAGTGATAGAAATCAAGTTTTAATGAAAATTATCATATTCGGCCAAAACATGCTTTTCAGCCCCTGAAAGCACATTTTGGCCATAAAAACTGAATATGTCCCCTGCAACCAAACGAACTGTCAGAGACACAAATCTACAATGGACAAAGTGTAAAATGGTCCAATTCAAGTAAGTTATTCATTTGGCATCATTCAAATGGATATAAATCAAGTTTTAATGAAAATTATCATACTCGGCCAAAACATGCTTTTCAGCCCCTGAAAAGCACATTTTGGCCATAAAAACTGAAAATGTCCCCTGCAATCAAACGAACTGTCGGAGACACAAATCTACAATGGACATAGTGTAAAATGGTCCAATTCAAGTAAGTTATTCATTTGGCATCATTCAAATGGATAGAAATCAAGTTTTAATGAAAATTATCATATTCGGCCAAAACATGCTTTTCAGCCCCTGAAAGCACATTTTGGCCATAAAAACTGAAAATGTCCCCTGCAACCAATCGAACTGTCGGAGACACAAATCTACAATGGACATAGTGTAAAATGGTCCAATTCAAGTAAGTTATTCATTTGGCATCATTCGAAGTGATAGAAATCAAGTTTTAATGAAAATTATCATACTCGGCCAAAACATGCTTTTCAGCCCCTGAAAAGCACATTTTGGCCATAAAAACTTAATATGTCCCCTGCAACCAAACGAACTGTCAGAGACACAAATCTACAATGGACATAGTGTAAAATGGTCCAATTCAAGTAAGTTATTCATTTGGCATCATTCGAAGTGATAGAAATCAAGTTTTAATGAAAATTATCATATTCGGCCAAAACATGCTTTTCAGCCCCTGAAAAGCACATTTTGGCCATAAAAACTTAATATGTCCCCTGCAACCAAACGAACTGTCAGAGACACAAATCTACAATGGACATAGTGTAAAATGGTCCAATTCAAGTAAGTTATTCATTTGGCATCATTCGAAGTGATAGAAATCAAGTTTTAATGAAAATTATCATATTCGGCCAAAACATGCTTTTCAGCCCCTGAAAAGCACATTTTGGCCATAAAAACTGAATATGTCCCCTGCAACCAAACGAACTGTCAGAGACACAAATCTACAATGGACATAGTGTAAAATGGTCCAATTCAAGTAAGTTATTCATTTGGCATCATTCAAATGGATAGAAATCAAGTTTTAATGAAAATTATCATACTCGGCCAAAACATGCTTTTCAGCCCCTGAAAAGCACATTTTGGCCATAAAAACTGAAAATGTCCCCTGCAACCAAACAAACTGTCGGAGACACAAATCTACAATGGACATAGTGTAAAATGGTCCAATTCAAGTAAGTTATTCATTTGGCATCATTCGAAGTGATAGAAATCAAGTTTTAATGAAAATTATCATATTCGGCCAAAACATGCTTTTCAGCCCCTGAAAAGCACATTTTGGCCATAAAAACTGAAAATGTCCCCTGCAACCAAACGAACTGTCGAAGACACAAATCTACAATGGACATAGTGTAAAATGTTCAAATTCAAGTAAGTTATTCATTTGGCATCATTCGAAGTGATAGAAATTAAGTTTTAATGAAAATTATCATACTCTGCCAAAACATGCTTTTCAGCCTCTGAAAAGCACATTTTGGCCATAAAAACTGAAAATGTCCCCTGCAACCAAACGAACTGTCAGAGACACAAATCTACAATGGACATAGTGTAAAATGGTCCAATTCAAGTAAGTTATTCATTTGGCATCATTCGAAGTGATAGAAATCAAGTTTTAATGAAAATTATCATACTCGGCCAAAACATGCTTTTCAGCCCCTGAAAAGCACATTTTGGCCATAAAAACTGAATATGTCCCCTGCAACCAAACGAACTGTCGGAGACACAAATCTACAATGGACATAGTGTAAAATGGTCCAATTCAAGTAAGTCATTCATTTGGCATCATTCGAAGTGATAGAAATCAAGTTTTAATGAAAATTATCATACTCGGCCAAAACATGCTTTTCAGCCCCTGAAAAGCACATTTTGACCATAAAAACTGAAAATGTCCCCTGCAACCAAACGAACTGTCGGAGACACAAATCTACAATGGACATAGTGTAAAATGGTCCAATTCAAGTAAGTTATTCATTTGGCATCATTCGAAGTGATAGAAATCAAGTTTTAATGAAAATTATCATACTCGGCCAAAACATGCTTTTCAGCCCCTGAAAAGCACATTTTGGCCATAAAAACTTAATATGTCCCCTGCAACCAAACGAACTGTCAGAGACACAAATCTACAATGGACATAGTGTAAAATGGTCCAATTCAAGTAAGTTATTCATTTGGCATCATTCGAAGTGATAGAAATCAAGTTTTAATGAAAATTATCATATTCGGCCAAAACATGCTTTTCAGCCCCTGAAAAGCACATTTTGGCCATAAAAACTTAATATGTCCCCTGCAACCAAACGAACTGTCAGAGACACAAATCTACAATGGACATAGTGTAAAATGGTCCAATTCAAGTAAGTTATTCATTTGGCATCATTCAATCGGATAGAAATCAAGTTTTAATGAAAATTATCATACTCGGCCAAAACATGCTTTTCAGCCCCTGAAAAGCACATTTTGGCCATAAAAACTGAATATGTCCCCTGCAACCAAACGAACTGTCAGAGACACAAATCTACAATGGACATAGTGTAAAATGGTCCAATTCAAGTAAGTTATTCATTTGGCATCATTCAAATGGATAGAAATCAAGTTTTAATGAAAATTATCATACTCGGCCAAAACATGCTTTTCAGCCCCTGAAAAGCACATTTTGGCCATAAAAACTGAAAATGTCCCCTGCAACCAAACAAACTGTCGGAGACACAAATCTACAATGGACATAGTGTAAAATGGTCCAATTCAAGTAAGTTATTCATTTGGCATCATTCGAAGTGATAGAAATCAAGTTTTAATGAAAATTATCATATTCGGCCAAAACATGCTTTTTAGCCCCTGAAAAGCACATTTTGGCCATAAAAACTGAAAATGTCCCCTGCAACCAAACGAACTGTCGGAGACACAAATCTACAATGGACATAGTGTAAAATGTTCAAATTCAAGTAAGTTATTCATTTGGCATCATTCGAAGTGATAGAAATTAAGTTTTAATGAAAATTATCATACTCTGCCAAAACATGCTTTTCAGCCTCTGAAAAGCACATTTTGGCCATAAAAACTGAAAATGTCCCCTGCAACCAAACGAACTGTCAGAGACACAAATCTACAATGGACATAGTGTAAAATGGTCCAATTCAAGTAAGTTATTCATTTGGCATCATTCGAAGTGATAGAAATCAAGTTTTAATGAAAATTATCATACTCGGCCAAAACATGCTTTTCAGCCCCTGAAAAGCACATTTTGACCATAAAAACTGAAAATGTCCCCTGCAACCAAACGAACTGTCGGAGACACAAATCTACAATGGACATAGTGTAAAATGGTCCAATTCAAGTAAGTTATTCATTTGGCATCATTCGAAGTGATAGAAATCAAGTTTTAATGAAAATTATCATACTCGGCCAAAACATGCTTTTCAGCCCCTGAAAAGCACATTTTGGCCATAAAAACTTAATATGTCCCCTGCAACCAAACGAACTGTCAGAGACACAAATCTACAATGGGCATAGTGTAAAATGGTCCAATTCAAGTAAGTTATTCATTTGGCATCATTCAATCGGATAGAAATCAAGTTTTAATGAAAATTATCATACTCGGCCAAAACATGCTTTTCAGCCCCTGAAAAGCACATTTTGGCCATAAAAACTGAATATGTCCCCTGCAACCAAACGAACTGTCAGAGACACAAATCTACAATGGACATAGTGTAAAATGGTCCAATTCAAGTAAGTTATTCATTTGGCATCATTCAAATGGATAGAAATCAAGTTTTAATGAAAATTATCATACTCGGCCAAAACATGCTTTTCAGCCCCTGAAAAGCACATTTTGGCCATAAAAACTGTAAATGTCCCCTGCAACCAAACAAACTGTCGGAGACACAAATCTACAATGGACATAGTGTAAAATGGTCCAATTCAAGTAAGTTATTCATTTGGCATCATTCTAAGTGATAGAAATCAAGTTTTAATGAAAATTATCATATTCGGCCAAAACATGCTTTTCAGCCCCTAAAAAGCACATTTTGGCCATAAAAACTGAATATGTCCCCTGCAACCAAACGAACTGTCAGAGACACAAATCTACAATGGACATAGTGTAAAATGGTCCAATTCAAGTAAGTTATTCATTTGGCATCATTCGAAGTGATAGAAATCAAGTTTTAATGAAAATTATCATATTCGGCCAAAACATGCTTTTCAGCCCCTGAAAAGCACATTTTGGCCATAAAAACTGAATATGTCCCCTGCAACCAAACGAACTGTCAGAGACACAAATCTACAATGGACATAGTGTAAAATGGTCCAATTCAAGTAAGTTATTCATTTGGCATCATTCAAATGGATAGAAATCAAGTTTTAATGAAAATTATCATACTCGGCCAAAACATGCTTTTCAGCCCCTGAAAAGCACATTTTGGCCATAAAAACTGAAAATGTCCCCTGCAACCAAACAAACGGTCGGAGACACAAATCTACAATGGACATAGTGTAAAATGGTCCAATTCAAGTAAGTTATTCATTTGGCATCATTCGAAGTGATAGAAATCAAGTTTTAATGAAAATTATCATATTCGGCCAAAACATGCTTTTCAGCCCCTGAAAAGCACATTTTGGCCATAAAAACTGAAAATGTCCCCTGCAACCAATCGAACTGTCGGAGACACAAATCTACAATGGACATAGTGTAAAATGGTCCAATTCAAGTAAGTTATTCATTTGGCATCATTCGAAGTGATAGAAATCAAGTTTTAATGAAAATTATCATACTCGGCCAAAACATGCTTTTCAGCCCCTGAAAAGCACATTTTGGCCATAAAAACTTAATATGTCCCCTGCAACCAAACGAACTGTCAGAGACACAAATCTACAATGGACATAGTGTAAAATGGTCCAATTCAAGTAAGTTATTCATTTGGCATCATTCGAAGTGATAGAAATCAAGTTTTAATGAAAATTATCATATTCGGCCAAAACATGCTTTTCAGCCCCTGAAAAGCACATTTTGGCCATAAAAACTTAATATGTCCCCTGCAACCAAACGAACTGTCAGAGACACAAATCTACAATGGACATAGTGTAAAATGGTCCAATTCAAGTAAGTTATTCATTTGGCATCATTCGAAGTGATAGAAATAAAGTTTTAATGAAAATTATCATATTCGGCCAAAACATGCTTTTCAGCCCCTGAAAAGCACATTTTGGCCATTAAAACTGAATATGTCCCCTGCAACCAAACGAACTGTCAGAGACACAAATCTACAATGGACATAGTGTAAAATGGTCCAATTCAAGTAAGTTATTCATTTGGCATCATTCAAATGGATAGAAATCAAGTTTTAATGAAAATTATCATACTCTGCCAAAACATGCTTTTCAGCCCCTGAAAAGCACATTTTGGCCATAAAAACTGTAAATGTCCCCTGCAACCAAACAAACTGTCGGAGACACAAATCTACAATGGACATAGTGTAAAATGGTCCAATTCAAGTAAGTTATTCATTTGGCATCATTCGAAGTGATAGAAATCAAGTTTTAATGAAAATTATCATATTCGGCCAAAACATGCTTTTCAGCCCCTGAAAAGCACATTTTGGCCATAAAAACTGAATATGTCCCCTGCAACCAAACGAACTGTCAGAGACACAAATCTACAATGGACATAGTGTAAAATGGTCCAATTCAAGTAAGTTATTCATTTGGCATCATTCAAATGGATAGAAATCAAGTTTTAATGAAAATTATCATACTCGGCCAAAACATGCTTTTCAGCCCCTGAAAAGCACATTTTGGCCATAAAAACTGAAAATGTCCCCTGCAACCAAACAAACGGTCGGAGACACAAATCTACAATGGACATAGTGTAAAATGGTCCAATTCAAGTAAGTTATTCATTTGGCATCATTCGAAGTGATAGAAATCAAGTTTTAATGAAAATTATCATATTCGGCCAAAACATGCTTTTCAGCCCCTGAAAAGCACATTTTGGCCATTAAAACTGAATATGTCCCCTGCAACCAAACGAACTGTCAGAGACACAAATCTACAATGGACATAGTGTAAAATGGTCCAATTCAAGTAAGTTATTCATTTGGCATCATTCAAATGGATAGAAATCAAGTTTTAATGAAAATTATCATACTCTGCCAAAACATGCTTTTCAGCCCCTGAAAAGCACATTTTGGCCATAAAAACTGTAAATGTCCCCTGCAACCAAACAACTGTCGGAGACACAAATCTACAATGGACATAGTGTAAAATGGTCCAATTCAAGTAAGTTATTCATTTGGCATCATTCGAAGTGATAGAAATCAAGTTTTAATGAAAATTATCATATTCGGCCAAAACATGCTTTTCAGCCCCTGAAAAGCACATTTTGGCCATAAAAACTGAATATGTCCCCTGCAACCAAACGAACTGTCAGAGACACAAATCTACAATGGACATAGTGTAAAATGGTCCAATTCAAGTAAGTTATTCATTTGGCATCATTCGAAGTGATAGAAATCAAGTTTTAATGAAAATTATCATATTCGGCCAAAACATGCTTTTCAGCCCCTGAAAAGCACATTTTGGCCATAAAAACTGAATATGTCCCCTGCAACCAAACGAACTGTCAGAGACACAAATCTACAATGGACATAGTGTAAAATGGTCCAATTCAAGTAAGTTATTCATTTGGCATCATTCAAATGGATAGAAATCAAGTTTTAATGAAAATTATCATACTCGGCCAAAACATGCTTTTCAGCCCCTGAAAAGCACATTTTGGCCATAAAAACTGAAAATGTCCCCTGCAACCAAACAAACGGTCGGAGACACAAATCTACAATGGACATAGTGTAAAATGGTCCAATTCAAGTAAGTTATTCATTTGGCATCATTCGAAGTGATAGAAATCAAGTTTTAATGAAAATTATCATATTCGGCCAAAACATGCTTTTCAGCCCCTGAAAAGCACATTTTGGCCATAAAAACTGAAAATGTCCCCTGCAACCAATCGAACTGTCGGAGACACAAATCTACAATGGACATAGTGTAAAATGGTCCAATTCAAGTAAGTTATTCATTTGGCATCATTCGAAGTGATAGAAATCAAGTTTTAATGAAAATTATCATACTCGGCCAAAACATGCTTTTCAGCCCCTGAAAAGCACATTTTGGCCATAAAAACTTAATATGTCCCCTGCAACCAAACGAACTGTCAGAGACACAAATCTACAATGGACATAGTGTAAAATGGTCCAATTCAAGTAAGTTATTCATTTGGCATCATTCGAAGTGATAGAAATCAAGTTTTAATGAAAATTATCATATTCGGCCAAAACATGCTTTTCAGCCCCTGAAAAGCACATTTTGGCCATTAAAACTGAATATGTCCCCTGCAACCAAACGAACTGTCAGAGACACAAATCTACAATGGACATAGTGTAAAATGGTCCAATTCAAGTAAGTTATTCATTTGGCATCATTCAAATGGATAGAAATCAAGTTTTAATGAAAATTATCATACTCTGCCAAAACATGCTTTTCAGCCCCTGAAAAGCACATTTTGGCCATAAAAACTTTAAATGTCCCCTGCAACCAAACAAACTGTCGGAGACACAAATCTACAATGGACATAGTGTAAAATGGTCCAATTCAAGTAAGTTATTCATTTGGCATCATTCGAAGTGATAGAAATCAAGTTTTAATGAAAATTATCATATTCGGCCAAAACATGCTTTTCAGCCCCTGAAAAGCACATTTTGGCCATAAAAACTGAATATGTCCCCTGCAACCAAACGAACTGTCAGAGACACAAATCTACAATGGACATAGTGTAAAATGGTCCAATTCAAGTAAGTTATTCATTTGGCATCATTCGAAGTGATAGAAATCAAGTTTTAATGAAAATTATCATATTCGGCCAAAACATGCTTTTCAGCCCCTGAAAAGCACATTTTGGCCATAAAAACTGAATATGTCCCCTGCAACCAAACGAACTGTCAGAGACACAAATCTACAATGGACATAGTGTAAAATGGTCCAATTCAAGTAAGTTATTCATTTGGCATCATTCAAATGGATAGAAATCAAGTTTTAATGAAAATTATCATACTCGGCCAAAACATGCTTTTCAGCCCCTGAAAAGCACATTTTGGCCATAAAAACTGAAAATGTCCCCTGCAACCAAACAAACTGTCGGAGACACAAATCTACAATGGACATAGTGTAAAATGGTCCAATTCAAGTAAGTTATTCATTTGGCATCATTCGAAGTGATAGAAATCAAGTTTTAATGAAAATTATCATATTCGGCCAAAACATGCTTTTCAGCCCCTGAAAAGCACATTTTGGCCATAAAAACTGAAAATGTCCCCTGCAACCAAACGAACTGTCGGAGACACAAATCTACAATGGACATAGTGTAAAATGGTCCAATTCAAGTAAGTTATTCATTTGGCATCATTCGAAGTGATAGAAATCAAGTTTTAATGAAAATTATCATACTCGGCCAAAACATGCTTTTCAGCCCCTGAAAAGCACATTTTGGCCATAAAAACTTAATATGTCCCCTGCAACCAAACGAACTGTCAGAGACACAAATCTACAATGGATATAGTGTAAAATGGTCCAATTCAAGTAAGTTATTCATTTGGCATCATTCGAAGTGATAGAAATCAAGTTTTAATGAAAATTATCATATTCGGCCAAAACATGCTTTTCAGCCCCTGAAAGCACATTTTGGCCATAAAAACTGAATATGTCCCCTGCAACCAAACGAACTGTCAGAGACACAAATCTACAATGGACAAAGTGTAAAATGGTCCAATTCAAGTAAGTTATTCATTTGGCATCATTCAAATGGATATAAATCAAGTTTTAATGAAAATTATCATACTCGGCCAAAACATGCTTTTCAGCCCCTGAAAAGCACATTTTGGCCATAAAAACTGAAAATGTCCCCTGCAATCAAACGAACTGTCGGAGACACAAATCTACAATGGACATAGTGTAAAATGGTCCAATTCAAGTAAGTTATTCATTTGGCATCATTCAAATGGATAGAAATCAAGTTTTAATGAAAATTATCATACTCGGCCAAAACATGCTTTTCAGCCCCTGAAAAGCACATTTTGGCCATAAAAACTGAAAATGTCCCCTGCAACCAAACAAACTGTCGGAGACACAAATCTACAATGGACATAGTGTAAAATGGTCCAATTCAAGTAAGTTATTCATTTGGCATCATTCGAAGTGATAGAAATCAAGTTTTAATGAAAATTATCATATTCGGCCAAAACATGCTTTTCAGCCCCTGAAAAGCACATTTTGGCCATAAAAACTGAAAATGTCCCCTGCAACCAATCGAACTGTCGGAGACACAAATCTACAATGGACATAGTGTAAAATGGTCCAATTCAAGTAAGTTATTCATTTGGCATCATTCGAAGTGATAGAAATCAAGTTTTAATGAAAATTATCATACTCGGCCAAAACATGCTTTTCAGCCCCTGAAAAGCACATTTTGGCCATAAAAACTGAAAATGTCCCCTGCAACCAAACGAACTGTCGGAGACACAAATCTACAATGGACATAGTGTAAAATGTTCAAATTCAAGTAAGTTATTCATTTGGCATCATTCGAAGTGATAGAAATTAAGTTTTAATGAAAATTATCATACTCTGCCAAAACATGCTTTTCAGCCTCTGAAAAGCACATTTTGGCCATAAAAACTGAAAATGTCCCCTGCAACCAAACGAACTGTCAGAGACACAAATCTACAATGGACATAGTGTAAAATGGTCCAATTCAAGTAAGTTATTCATTTGGCATCATTCGAAGTGATAGAAATCAAGTTTTAATGAAAATTATCATACTCGGCCAAAACATGCTTTTCAGCCCCTGAAAAGCACATTTTGGCCATAAAAACTGAATATGTCCCCTGCAACCAAACGAACTGTCGGAGACACAAATCTACAATGGACATAGTGTAAAATGGTCCAATTCAAGTAAGTCATTCATTTGGCATCATTCGAAGTGATAGAAATCAAGTTTTAATGAAAATTATCATACTCGGCCAAAACATGCTTTTCAGCCCCTGAAAAGCACATTTTGACCATAAAAACTGAAAATGTCCCCTGCAACCAAACGAACTGTCGGAGACACAAATCTACAATGGACATAGTGTAAAATGGTCCAATTCAAGTAAGTTATTCATTTGGCATCATTCGAAGTGATAGAAATCAAGTTTTAATGAAAATTATCATACTCGGCCAAAACATGCTTTTCAGCCCCTGAAAAGCACATTTTGGCCATAAAAACTTAATATGTCCCCTGCAACCAAACGAACTGTCAGAGACACAAATCTACAATGGACATAGTGTAAAATGGTCCAATTCAAGTAAGTTATTCATTTGGCATCATTCGAAGTGATAGAAATCAAGTTTTAATGAAAATTATCATATTCGGCCAAAACTTGCTTTTCAGCCCCTGAAAAGCACATTTTGGCCATAAAAACTTAATATGTCCCCTGCAACCAAACGAACTGTCAGAGACACAAATCTACAATGGACATAGTGTAAAATGGTCCAATTCAAGTAAGTTATTCATTTGGCATCATTCAATCGGATAGAAATCAAGTTTTAATGAAAATTATCATACTCGGCCAAAACATGCTTTTCAGCCCCTGAAAAGCACATTTTGGCCATAAAAACTGAATATGTCCCCTGCAACCAAACGAACTGTCAGAGACACAAATCTACAATGGACATAGTGTAAAATGGTCCAATTCAAGTAAGTTATTCATTTGGCATCATTCAAATGGATAGAAATCAAGTTTTAATGAAAATTATCATACTCGGCCAAAACATACTTTTCAGCCCCTGAAAAGCACATTTTGGCCATAAAAACTGAAAATGTCCCCTGCAACCAAACAAACTGTCGGAGACACAAATCTACAATGGACATAGTGTAAAATGGTCCAATTCAAGTAAGTTATTCATTTGGCATCATTCGAAGTGATAGAAATCAAGTTTTAATGAAAATTATCATATTCGGCCAAAACATGCTTTTCAGCCCCTGAAAAGCACATTTTGGCCATAAAAACTGAAAATGTCCCCTGCAACCAAACGAACTGTCGGAGACACAAATCTACAATGGACATAGTGTAAAATGTTCAAATTCAAGTAAGTTATTCATTTGGCATCATTCGAAGTGATAGAAATTAAGTTTTAATGAAAATTATCATACTCTGCCAAAACATGCTTTTCAGCCTCTGAAAAGCACATTTTGGCCATAAAAACTGAAAATGTCCCCTGCAACCAAACGAACTGTCAGAGACACAAATCTACAATGGACATAGTGTAAAATGGTCCAATTCAAGTAAGTTATTCATTTGGCATCATTCAAAGTGATAGAAATCAAGTTTTAATGAAAATTATCATACTCGGCCAAAACATGCTTTTCAGCCCCTGAAAAGCACATTTTGACCATAAAAACTGAAAATGTCCCCTGCAACCAAACGAACTGTCGGAGACACAAATCTACAATGGACATAGTGTAAAATGGTCCAATTCAAGTAAGTTATTCATTTGGCATCATTCGAAGTGATAGAAATCAAGTTTTAATGAAAATTATCATATTCGGCCAAAACATGCTTTTCAGCCCCTGAAAAGCACATTTTGGCCATAAAAACTGAATATGTCCCCTGCAACCAAACGAACTGTCAGAGACACAAATCTACAATGGACATAGTGTAAAATGGTCCAATTCAAGTAAGTTATTCATTTGGCATCATTCGAAGTGATAGAAATCAAGTTTTAATGAAAATTATCATATTCGGCCAAAACATGCTTTTCAGCCCCTGAAAAGCACATTTTGGCCATAAAAACTGAATATGTCCCCTGCAACCAAACGAACTGTCAGAGACACAAATCTACAATGGACATAGTGTAAAATGGTCCAATTCAAGTAAGTTATTCATTTGGCATCATTCAAATGGATAGAAATCAAGTTTTAATGAAAATTATCATACTCGGCCAAAACATGCTTTTCAGCCCCTGAAAAGCACATTTTGGCCATAAAAACTGAAAATGTCCCCTGCAACCAAACAAACGGTCGGAGACACAAATCTACAATGGACATAGTGTAAAATGGTCCAATTCAAGTAAGTTATTCATTTGGCATCATTCGAAGTGATAGAAATCAAGTTTTAATGAAAATTATCATATTCGGCCAAAACATGCTTTTCAGCCCCTGAAAAGCACATTTTGGCCATAAAAACTGAAAATGTCCCCTGCAACCAATCGAACTGTCGGAGACACAAATCTACAATGGACATAGTGTAAAATGGTCCAATTCAAGTAAGTTATTCATTTGGCATCATTCAAATGGATAGAAATCAAGTTTTAATGAAAATTATCATAGTCTGCCAAAACATGCTTTTCAGCCCCTGAAAAGCACATTTTGGCCATAAAAACTTTAAATGTCCCCTGCAACCAAACAAACTGTCGGAGACACAAATCTACAATGGACATAGTGTAAAATGGTCCAATTCAAGTAAGTTATTCATTTGGCATCATTCGAAGTGATAGAAATCAAGTTTTAATGAAAATTATCATATTCGGCCAAAACATGCTTTTCAGCCCCTGAAAAGCACATTTTGGCCATAAAAACTGAATATGTCCCCTGCAACCAAACGAACTGTCAGAGACACAAATCTACAATGGACATAGTGTAAAATGGTCCAATTCAAGTAAGTTATTCATTTGGCATCATTCGAAGTGATAGAAATCAAGTTTTAATGAAAATTATCATATTCGGCCAAAACATGCTTTTCAGCCCCTGAAAAGCACATTTTGGCCATAAAAACTGAATATGTCCCCTGCAACCAAACGAACTGTCAGAGACACAAATCTACAATGGACATAGTGTAAAATGGTCCAATTCAAGTAAGTTATTCATTTGGCATCATTCGAAGTGATGGAAATCAAGTTTTAATGAAAATTATCATACTCGGCCAAAACATGCTTTTCAGCCCCTGAAAAGCACATTTTGGCCATAAAAACTTAATATGTCCCCTGCAACCAAACGAACTGTCAGAGACACAAATCTACAATGGATATAGTGTAAAATGGTCCAATTCAAGTAAGTTATTCATTTGGCATCATTCGAAGTGATAGAAATCAAGTTTTAATGAAAATTATAATATTCGGCCAAAACATGTTTTATAGCCCCTGAAAAGCACATTTTGGCCATAAAAACTGAAAATGTCCCCTGCAACCAATCGAACTGTCGGAGACACAAATCTACAATGGACATAGTGTAAAATGGTCCAATTCAAGTAAGTTATTCATTTGGCATCATTCGAAGTGATAGAAATCAAGTTTTAATGAAAATTATCATACTCGGCCAAAACATGCTTTTCAGCCCCTGAAAAGCACATTTTGGCCATAAAAACTTAATATGTCCCCTGCAACCAAACGAACTGTCAGAGACACAAATCTACAATGGACATAGTGTAAAATGGTCCAATTCAAGTAAGTTATTCATTTGGCATCATTCGAAGTGATAGAAATCAAGTTTTAATGAAAATTATCATATTCGGCCAAAACATGCTTTTCAGCCCCTGAAAAGCACATTTTGGCCATAAAAACTTAATATGTCCCCTGCAACCAAACGAACTGTCAGAGACACAAATCTACAATGGACATAGTGTAAAATGGTCCAATTCAAGTAAGTTATTCATTTGGCATCATTCGAAGTGATAGAAATAAAGTTTTAATGAAAATTATCATATTCGGCCAAAACATGCTTTTCAGCCCCTGAAAAGCACATTTTGGCCATTAAAACTGAATATGTCCCCTGCAACCAAACAAACTGTCAGAGACACAAATCTACAATGGACATAGTGTAAAATGGTCCAATTCAAGTAAGTTATTCATTTGGCATCATTCAAATGGATAGAAATCAAGTTTTAATGAAAATTATCATACTCTGCCAAAACATGCTTTTCAGCCCCTGAAAAGCACATTTTGGCCATAAAAACTGTAAATGTCCCCTGCAACCAAACAAACTGTCGGAGACACAAATCTACAATGGACATAGTGTAAAATGGTCCAATTCAAGTAAGTTATTCATTTGGCATCATTCGAAGTGATAGAAATCAAGTTTTAATGAAAATTATCATATTCGGCCAAAACATGCTTTTCAGCCCCTGAAAAGCACATTTTGGCCATAAAAACTGAATATGTCCCCTGCAACCAAACGAACTGTCAGCGACACAAATCTACAATGGACATAGTGTAAAATGGTCCAATTCAAGTAAGTTATTCATTTGGCATCATTCGAAGTGATAGAAATCAAGTTTTAATGAAAATTATCATATTCGGCCAAAACATGCTTTTCAGCCCCTGAAAAGCACATTTTGGCCATAAAAACTGAATATGTCCCCTGCAACCAAACGAACTGTCAGAGACACAAATCTACAATGGACATAGTGTAAAATGGTCCAATTCAAGTAAGTTATTCATTTGGCATCATTCAAATGGATAGAAATCAAGTTTTAATGAAAATTATCATACTCGGCCAAAACATGCTTTTCAGCCCCTGAAAAGCACATTTTGGCCATAAAAACTGAAAATGTCCCCTGCAACCAAACAAACGGTCGGAGACACAAATCTACAATGGACATAGTGTAAAATGGTCCAATTCAAGTAAGTTATTCATTTGGCATCATTCGAAGTGATAGAAATCAAGTTTTAATGAAAATTATCATATTCGGCCAAAACATGCTTTTCAGCCCCTGAAAAGCACATTTTGGCCATAAAAACTGAAAATGTCCCCTGCAACCAATCGAACTGTCGGAGACACAAATCTACAATGGACATAGTGTAAAATGGTCCAATTCAAGTAAGTTATTCATTTGGCATCATTCGAAGTGATAGAAATCAAGTTTTAATGAAAATTATCATACTCGGCCAAAACATGCTTTTCAGCCCCTGAAAAGCACATTTTGGCCATAAAAACTTAATATGTCCCCTGCAACCAAACGAACTGTCAGAGACACAAATCTACAATGGACATAGTGTAAAATGGTCCAATTCAAGTAAGTTATTCATTTGGCATCATTCGAAGTGATAGAAATCAAGTTTTAATGAAAATTATCATATTCGGCCAAAACATGCTTTTCAGCCCCTGAAAAGCACATTTTGGCCATTAAAACTGAATATGTCCCCTGCAACCAAACGAACTGTCAGAGACACAAATCTACAATGGACATAGTGTAAAATGGTCCAATTCAAGTAAGTTATTCATTTGGCATCATTCAAATGGATAGAAATCAAGTTTTAATGAAAATTATCATACTCTGCCAAAACATGCTTTTCAGCCCCTGAAAAGCACATTTTGGCCATAAAAACTTTAAATGTCCCCTGCAACCAAACAAACTGTCGGAGACACAAATCTACAATGGACATAGTGTAAAATGGTCCAATTCAAGTAAGTTATTCATTTGGCATCATTCGAAGTGATAGAAATCAAGTTTTAATGAAAATTATCATATTCGGCCAAAACATGCTTTTCAGCCCCTGAAAAGCACATTTTGGCCATAAAAACTGAATATGTCCCCTGCAACCAAACGAACTGTCAGAGACACAAATCTACAATGGACATAGTGTAAAATGGTCCAATTCAAGTAAGTTATTCATTTGGCATCATTCGAAGTGATAGAAATCAAGTTTTAATGAAAATTATCATATTCGGCCAAAACATGCTTTTCAGCCCCTGAAAAGCACATTTTGGCCATAAAAACTGAATATGTCCCCTGCAACCAAACGAACTGTCAGAGACACAAATCTACAATGGACATAGTGTAAAATGGTCCAATTCAAGTAAGTTATTCATTTGGCATCATTCAAATGGATAGAAATCAAGTTTTAATGAAAATTATCATACTCGGCCAAAACATGCTTTTCAGCCCCTGAAAAGCACATTTTGGCCATAAAAACTGAAAATGTCCCCTGCAACCAAACAAACTGTCGGAGACACAAATCTACAATGGACATAGTGTAAAATGGTCCAATTCAAGTAAGTTATTCATTTGGCATCATTCGAAGTGATAGAAATCAAGTTTTAATGAAAATTATCATATTCGGCCAAAACATGCTTTTCAGCCCCTGAAAAGCACATTTTGGCCATAAAAACTGAAAATGTCCCCTGCAACCAAACGAACTGTCGGAGACACAAATCTACAATGGACATAGTGTAAAATGGTCCAATTCAAGTAAGTTATTCATTTGGCATCATTCGAAGTGATAGAAATCAAGTTTTAATGAAAATTATCATACTCGGCCAAAACATGCTTTTCAGCCCCTGAAAAGCACATTTTGGCCATAAAAACTTAATATGTCCCCTGCAACCAAACGAACTGTCAGAGACACAAATCTACAATGGATATAGTGTAAAATGGTCCAATTCAAGTAAGTTATTCATTTGGCATCATTCGAAGTGATAGAAATCAAGTTTTAATGAAAATTATCATATTCGGCCAAAACATGCTTTTCAGCCCCTGAAAAGCACATTTTGGCCATAAAAACTTAATATGTCCCCTGCAACCAAACGAACTGTCAGAGACACAAATCTACAATGGATATAGTGTAAAATGGTCCAATTCAAGTAAGTTATTCATTTGGCATCATTCGAAGTGATAGAAATCAAGTTTTAATGAAAATTATCATATTCGGCCAAAACATGCTTTTCAGCCCCTGAAAGCACATTTTGGCCATAAAAACTGAATATGTCCCCTGCAACCAAACGAACTGTCAGAGACACAAATCTACAATGGACAAAGTGTAAAATGGTCCAATTCAAGTAAGTTATTCATTTGGCATCATTCAAATGGATATAAATC
Source organism: Stigmatopora argus (assembly GCF_051989625.1). NCBI lineage: Eukaryota > Metazoa > Chordata > Actinopteri > Syngnathiformes > Syngnathidae > Stigmatopora > Stigmatopora argus. Next base: position 230,473 of record NC_135399.1, read on the forward strand.
AAGTTTTAATGAAAATTATCATACTCGGCCAAAACATGCTTTTCAGCCCCTGAAAAGCACATTTTGGCCATAAAAACTGAAAATGTCCCCTGCAATCAAACGAACTGTCGGAGACACAAATCTACAATGGACATAGTGTAAAATGGTCCAATTCAAGTAAGTTATTCATTTGGCATCATTCAAATGGATAGAAATCAAGTTTTAATGAAAATTATCATACTCGGCCAAAACATGCTTTTCAGCCCCTGAAAAGCACATTTTGGCCATAAAAACTGAAAATGTCCCCTGCAACCAAACAAACTGTCGGAGACACAAATCTACAATGGACATAGTGTAAAATGGTCCAATTCAAGTAAGTTATTCATTTGGCATCATTCGAAGTGATAGAAATCAAGTTTTAATGAAAATTATCATATTCGGCCAAAACATGCTTTTCAGCCCCTGAAAAGCACATTTTGGCCATAAAAACTGAAAATGTCCCCTGCAACCAATCGAACTGTCGGAGACACAAATCTACAATGGACATAGTGTAAAATGGTCCAATTCAAGTAAGTTATTCATTTGGCATCATTCGAAGTGATAGAAATCAAGTTTTAATGAAAATTATCATACTCGGCCAAAACATGCTTTTCATTTGAAAAGCACATTTTGGCCATAAAAACTTAATATGTCCCCTGCAACCAAACGAACTGTCAGAGACACAAATCTACAATGGACATAGTGTAAAATGGTCCAATTCAAGTAAGTTATTCATTTGGCATCATTCGAAGTGATAGAAATCAAGTTTTAATGAAAATTATCATATTCGGCCAAAACATGCTTTTCAGCCCCTGAAAAGCACATTTTGGCCATTAAAACTGAATATGTCCCCTGCAACCAAACGAACTGTCAGAGACACAAATCTACAATGGACATAGTGTAAAATGGTCCAATTCAAGTAAGTTATTCATTTGGCATCATTCAAATGGATAGAAATCAAGTTTTAATGAAAATTATCATATTCGGCCAAAACATGCTTTTCAGCCCCTGAAAAGCACATTTTGGCCATAAAAACTGAATATGTCCCCTGCAACCAAACGAACTGTCAGAGACACAAATCTACAATGGACATAGTGTAAAATGGTCCAATTCAAGTAAGTTATTCATTTGGCATCATTCGAAGTGATAGAAATCAAGTTTTAATGAAAATTATCATATTCGGCCAAAACATGCTTTTCAGCCCCTGAAAAGCACATTTTGGCCATAAAAACTGAATATGTCCCCTGCAACCAAACGAACTGTCAGAGACACAAATCTACAATGGACATAGTGTAAAATGGTCCAATTCAAGTAAGTTATTCATTTGGCATCATTCAAATGGATAGAAATCAAGTTTTAATGAAAATTATCATACTCGGCCAAAACATGCTTTTCAGCCCCTGAAAAGCACATTTTGGCCATAAAAACTGAAAATGTCCCCTGCAACCAAACAAACTGTCGGAGACACAAATCTACAATGGACATAGTGTAAAATGGTCCAATTCAAGTAAGTTATTCATTTGGCATCATTCGAAGTGATAGAAATCAAGTTTTAATGAAAATTATCATATTCGGCCAAAACATGCTTTTCAGCCCCTGAAAAGCACATTTTGGCCATAAAAACTGAAAATGTCCCCTGCAACCAAACGAACTGTCGGAGACACAAATCTACAATGGACATAGTGTAAAATGGTCCAATTCAAGTAAGTTATTCATTTGGCATCATTCGAAGTGATAGAAATCAAGTTTTAATGAAAATTATCATACTCGGCCAAAACATGCTTTTCAGCCCCTGAAAAGCACATTTTGGCCATAAAAACTTAATATGTCCCCTGCAACCAAACGAACTGTCAGAGACACAAATCTACAATGGATATAGTGTAAAATGGTCCAATTCAAGTAAGTTATTCATTTGGCATCATTCGAAGTGATAGAAATCAAGTTTTAATGAAAATTATCATATTTGGCCAAAACATGCTTTTCAGCCCCTGAAAGCACATTTTGGCCATAAAAACTGAATATGTCCCCTGCAACCAAACGAACTGTCAGAGACACAAATCTACAATGGACATAGTGTAAAATGGTCCAATTCAAGTAAGTTATTCATTTGGCATCATTCAAATGGATAGAAATCAAGTTTTAATGAAAATTATCATACTCGGCCAAAACATGCTTTTCAGCCCCTGAAAAGCACATTTTGGCCATTAAAACTGAAAATGTCCCCTGCAACCAAACAAACTGTCGGAGACACAAATCTACAATGGACATAGTGTAAAATGGTCCAATTCAAGTAAGTTATTCATTTGGCATCATTCGAAGTGATAGAAATCAAGTTTTAATGAAAATTATCATATTCGGCCAAAACATGCTTTTCAGCCCCTGAAAAGCACATTTTGGCAATAAAAACTGAATATGTCCCCTGCAACCAAACGAACTGTCAGAGACACAAATCTACAATTGACATAGTGTAAAATGGTCCAATTCAAGTAAGTTATTCATTTGGCATCATTCGAAGTGATAGAAATCAAGTTTTAATGAAAATTATCATATTCGGCCAAAACATGCTTTTCAGCCCCTGAAAAGCACATTTTGGCCATAAAAACTGAATATGTCCCCTGCAACCAAACGAACTGTCAGAGACACAAATCTACAATGGACATAGTGTAAAATGGTCCAATTCAAGTAAGTTATTCATTTGGCATCATTCAAATGGATAGAAATCAAGTTTTAATGAAAATTATCATACTCGGCCAAAACATGCTTTTCAGCCCCTGAAAAGCACATTTTGGCCATAAAAACTGAAAATGTCCCCTGCAACCAAACAAACTGTCGGAGACACAAATCTACAATGGACATAGTGTAAAATGGTCCAATTCAAGTAAGTTATTCATTTGGCATCATTCGAAGTGATAGAAATCAAGTTTTAATGAAAATTATCATATTCGGCCAAAACATGCTTTTCAGCCCCTGAAAAGCACATTTTGGCCATAAAAACTGAAAATGTCCCCTGCAACCAATCGAACTGTCGGAGACACAAATCTACAATGGACATAGTGTAAAATGGTCCAATTCAAGTAAGTTATTCATTTGGCATCATTCGAAGTGATAGAAATCAAGTTTTAATGAAAATTATCATACTCGGCCAAAACATGCTTTTCAGCCCCTGAAAAGCACATTTTGGCCATAAAAACTGAAAATGTCCCCTGCAACCAAACAAACGGTCGGAGACACAAATCTACAATGGACATAGTGTAAAATGGTCCAATTCAAGTAAGTTATTCATTTGGCATCATTCGAAGTGATAGAAATCAAGTTTTAATGAAAATTATCATATTCGGCCAAAACATGCTTTTCAGCCCCTGAAAAGCACATTTTGGCCATAAAAACTGAAAATGTCCCCTGCAACCAATCGAACTGTCGGAGACACAAATCTACAATGGACATAGTGTAAAATGGTCCAATTCAAGTAAGTTATTCATTTGGCATCATTCGAAGTGATAGAAATCAAGTTTTAATGAAAATTATCATACTCGGCCAAAACATGCTTTTCAGCCCCTGAAAAGCACATTTTGGCCATAAAAACTTAATATGTCCCCTGCAACCAAACGAACTGTCAGAGACACAAATCTACAATGGACATAGTGTAAAATGGTCCAATTCAAGTAAGTTATTCATTTGGCATCATTCGAAGTGATAGAAATCAAGTTTTAATGAAAATTATCATATTCGGCCAAAACATGCTTTTCAGCCCCTGAAAAGCACATTTTGGCCATTAAAACTGAATATGTCCCCTGCAACCAAACGAACTGTCAGAGACACAAATCTACAATGGACATAGTGTAAAATGGTCCAATTCAAGTAAGTTATTCATTTGGCATCATTCAAATGGATAGAAATCAAGTTTTAATGAAAATTATCATACTCTGCCAAAACATGCTTTTCAGCCCCTGAAAAGCACATTTTGGCCATAAAAACTTTAAATGTCCCCTGCAACCAAACAAACTGTCGGAGACACAAATCTACAATGGACATAGTGTAAAATGGTCCAATTCAAGTAAGTTATTCATTTGGCATCATTCGAAGTGATAGAAATCAAGTTTTAATGAAAATTATCATATTCGGCCAAAACATGCTTTTCAGCCCCTGAAAAGCACATTTTGGCCATAAAAACTGAATATGTCCCCTGCAACCAAACGAACTGTCAGAGACACAAATCTACAATGGACATAGTGTAAAATGGTCCAATTCAAGTAAGTTATTCATTTGGCATCATTCGAAGTGATAGAAATCAAGTTTTAATGAAAATTATCATATTCGGCCAAAACATGCTTTTCAGCCCCTGAAAAGCACATTTTGGCCATAAAAACTGAATATGTCCCCTGCAACCAAACGAACTGTCAGAGACACAAATCTACAATGGACATAGTGTAAAATGGTCCAATTCAAGTAAGTTATTCATTTGGCATCATTCAAATGGATAGAAATCAAGTTTTAATGAAAATTATCATACTCGGCCAAAACATGCTTTTCAGCCCCTGAAAAGCACATTTTGGCCATAAAAACTGAAAATGTCCCCTGCAACCAAACAAACTGTCGGAGACACAAATCTACAATGGACATAGTGTAAAATGGTCCAATTCAAGTAAGTTATTCATTTGGCATCATTCGAAGTGATAGAAATCAAGTTTTAATGAAAATTATCATATTCGGCCAAAACATGCTTTTCAGCCCCTGAAAAGCACATTTTGGCCATAAAAACTGAAAATGTCCCCTGCAACCAAACGAACTGTCGGAGACACAAATCTACAATGGACATAGTGTAAAATGGTCCAATTCAAGTAAGTTATTCATTTGGCATCATTCGAAGTGATAGAAATCAAGTTTTAATGAAAATTATCATACTCGGCCAAAACATGCTTTTCAGCCCCTGAAAAGCACATTTTGGCCATAAAAACTTAATATGTCCCCTGCAACCAAACGAACTGTCAGAGACACAAATCTACAATGGATATAGTGTAAAATGGTCCAATTCAAGTAAGTTATTCATTTGGCATCATTCGAAGTGATAGAAATCAAGTTTTAATGAAAATTATCATATTCGGCCAAAACATGCTTTTCAGCCCCTGAAAGCACATTTTGGCCATAAAAACTGAATATGTCCCCTGCAACCAAACGAACTGTCAGAGACACAAATCTACAATGGACAAAGTGTAAAATGGTCCAATTCAAGTAAGTTATTCATTTGGCATCATTCAAATGGATATAAATCAAGTTTTAATGAAAATTATCATACTCGGCCAAAACATGCTTTTCAGCCCCTGAAAAGCACATTTTGGCCATAAAAACTGAAAATGTCCCCTGCAATCAAACGAACTGTCGGAGACACAAATCTACAATGGACATAGTGTAAAATGGTCCAATTCAAGTAAGTTATTCATTTGGCATCATTCAAATGGATAGAAATCAAGTTTTAATGAAAATTATCATACTCGGCCAAAACATGCTTTTCAGCCCCTGAAAAGCACATTTTGGCCATAAAAACTGAAAATGTCCCCTGCAACCAAACAAACTGTCGGAGACACAAATCTACAATGGACATAGTGTAAAATGGTCCAATTCAAGTAAGTTATTCATTTGGCATCATTCGAAGTGATAGAAATCAAGTTTTAATGAAAATTATCATATTCGGCCAAAACATGCTTTTCAGCCCCTGAAAAGCACATTTTGGCCATAAAAACTGAAAATGTCCCCTGCAACCAATCGAACTGTCGGAGACACAAATCTACAATGGACATAGTGTAAAATGGTCCAATTCAAGTAAGTTATTCATTTGGCATCATTCGAAGTGATAGAAATCAAGTTTTAATGAAAATTATCATACTCGGCCAAAACATGCTTTTCAGCCCCTGAAAAGCACATTTTGGCCATAAAAACTGAAAATGTCCCCTGCAACCAAACGAACTGTCGGAGACACAAATCTACAATGGACATAGTGTAAAATGTTCAAATTCAAGTAAGTTATTCATTTGGCATCATTCGAAGTGATAGAAATTAAGTTTTAATGAAAATTATCATACTCTGCCAAAACATGCTTTTCAGCCTCTGAAAAGCACATTTTGGCCATAAAAACTGAAAATGTCCCCTGCAACCAAACGAACTGTCAGAGACACAAATCTACAATGGACATAGTGTAAAATGGTCCAATTCAAGTAAGTTATTCATTTGGCATCATTCGAAGTGATAGAAATCAAGTTTTAATGAAAATTATCATACTCGGCCAAAACATGCTTTTCAGCCCCTGAAAAGCACATTTTGGCCATAAAAACTGAATATGTCCCCTGCAACCAAACGAACTGTCGGAGACACAAATCTACAATGGACATAGTGTAAAATGGTCCAATTCAAGTAAGTCATTCATTTGGCATCATTCGAAGTGATAGAAATCAAGTTTTAATGAAAATTATCATACTCGGCCAAAACATGCTTTTCAGCCCCTGAAAAGCACATTTTGACCATAAAAACTGAAAATGTCCCCTGCAACCAAACGAACTGTCGGAGACACAAATCTACAATGGACATAGTGTAAAATGGTCCAATTCAAGTAAGTTATTCATTTGGCATCATTCGAAGTGATAGAAATCAAGTTTTAATGAAAATTATCATACTCGGCCAAAACATGCTTTTCAGCCCCTGAAAAGCACATTTTGGCCATAAAAACTTAATATGTCCCCTGCAACCAAACGAACTGTCAGAGACACAAATCTACAATGGACATAGTGTAAAATGGTCCAATTCAAGTAAGTTATTCATTTGGCATCATTCGAAGTGATAGAAATCAAGTTTTAATGAAAATTATCATATTCGGCCAAAACTTGCTTTTCAGCCCCTGAAAAGCACATTTTGGCCATAAAAACTTAATATGTCCCCTGCAACCAAACGAACTGTCAGAGACACAAATCTACAATGGACATAGTGTAAAATGGTCCAATTCAAGTAAGTTATTCATTTGGCATCATTCAATCGGATAGAAATCAAGTTTTAATGAAAATTATCATACTCGGCCAAAACATGCTTTTCAGCCCCTGAAAAGCACATTTTGGCCATAAAAACTGAATATGTCCCCTGCAACCAAACGAACTGTCAGAGACACAAATCTACAATGGACATAGTGTAAAATGGTCCAATTCAAGTAAGTTATTCATTTGGCATCATTCAAATGGATAGAAATCAAGTTTTAATGAAAATTATCATACTCGGCCAAAACATACTTTTCAGCCCCTGAAAAGCACATTTTGGCCATAAAAACTGAAAATGTCCCCTGCAACCAAACAAACTGTCGGAGACACAAATCTACAATGGACATAGTGTAAAATGGTCCAATTCAAGTAAGTTATTCATTTGGCATCATTCGAAGTGATAGAAATCAAGTTTTAATGAAAATTATCATATTCGGCCAAAACATGCTTTTCAGCCCCTGAAAAGCACATTTTGGCCATAAAAACTGAAAATGTCCCCTGCAACCAAACGAACTGTCGGAGACACAAATCTACAATGGACATAGTGTAAAATGTTCAAATTCAAGTAAGTTATTCATTTGGCATCATTCGAAGTGATAGAAATTAAGTTTTAATGAAAATTATCATACTCTGCCAAAACATGCTTTTCAGCCTCTGAAAAGCACATTTTGGCCATAAAAACTGAAAATGTCCCCTGCAACCAAACGAACTGTCAGAGACACAAATCTACAATGGACATAGTGTAAAATGGTCCAATTCAAGTAAGTTATTCATTTGGCATCATTCAAAGTGATAGAAATCAAGTTTTAATGAAAATTATCATACTCGGCCAAAACATGCTTTTCAGCCCCTGAAAAGCACATTTTGACCATAAAAACTGAAAATGTCCCCTGCAACCAAACGAACTGTCGGAGACACAAATCTACAATGGACATAGTGTAAAATGGTCCAATTCAAGTAAGTTATTCATTTGGCATCATTCGAAGTGATAGAAATCAAGTTTTAATGAAAATTATCATATTCGGCCAAAACATGCTTTTCAGCCCCTGAAAAGCACATTTTGGCCATAAAAACTGAATATGTCCCCTGCAACCAAACGAACTGTCAGAGACACAAATCTACAATGGACATAGTGTAAAATGGTCCAATTCAAGTAAGTTATTCATTTGGCATCATTCGAAGTGATAGAAATCAAGTTTTAATGAAAATTATCATATTCGGCCAAAACATGCTTTTCAGCCCCTGAAAAGCACATTTTGGCCATAAAAACTGAATATGTCCCCTGCAACCAAACGAACTGTCAGAGACACAAATCTACAATGGACATAGTGTAAAATGGTCCAATTCAAGTAAGTTATTCATTTGGCATCATTCAAATGGATAGAAATCAAGTTTTAATGAAAATTATCATACTCGGCCAAAACATGCTTTTCAGCCCCTGAAAAGCACATTTTGGCCATAAAAACTGAAAATGTCCCCTGCAACCAAACAAACGGTCGGAGACACAAATCTACAATGGACATAGTGTAAAATGGTCCAATTCAAGTAAGTTATTCATTTGGCATCATTCGAAGTGATAGAAATCAAGTTTTAATGAAAATTATCATATTCGGCCAAAACATGCTTTTCAGCCCCTGAAAAGCACATTTTGGCCATAAAAACTGAAAATGTCCCCTGCAACCAATCGAACTGTCGGAGACACAAATCTACAATGGACATAGTGTAAAATGGTCCAATTCAAGTAAGTTATTCATTTGGCATCATTCAAATGGATAGAAATCAAGTTTTAATGAAAATTATCATAGTCTGCCAAAACATGCTTTTCAGCCCCTGAAAAGCACATTTTGGCCATAAAAACTTTAAATGTCCCCTGCAACCAAACAAACTGTCGGAGACACAAATCTACAATGGACATAGTGTAAAATGGTCCAATTCAAGTAAGTTATTCATTTGGCATCATTCGAAGTGATAGAAATCAAGTTTTAATGAAAATTATCATATTCGGCCAAAACATGCTTTTCAGCCCCTGAAAAGCACATTTTGGCCATAAAAACTGAATATGTCCCCTGCAACCAAACGAACTGTCAGAGACACAAATCTACAATGGACATAGTGTAAAATGGTCCAATTCAAGTAAGTTATTCATTTGGCATCATTCGAAGTGATAGAAATCAAGTTTTAATGAAAATTATCATATTCGGCCAAAACATGCTTTTCAGCCCCTGAAAAGCACATTTTGGCCATAAAAACTGAATATGTCCCCTGCAACCAAACGAACTGTCAGAGACACAAATCTACAATGGACATAGTGTAAAATGGTCCAATTCAAGTAAGTTATTCATTTGGCATCATTCGAAGTGATAGAAATCAAGTTTTAATGAAAATTATCATACTCGGCCAAAACATGCTTTTCAGCCCCTGAAAAGCACATTTTGGCCATAAAAACTTAATATGTCCCCTGCAACCAAACGAACTGTCAGAGACACAAATCTACAATGGATATAGTGTAAAATGGTCCAATTCAAGTAAGTTATTCATTTGGCATCATTCGAAGTGATAGAAATCAAGTTTTAATGAAAATTATCATATTCGGCCAAAACATGTTTTATAGCCCCTGAAAAGCACATTTTGGCCATAAAAACTGAAAATGTCCCCTGCAACCAATCGAACTGTCGGAGACACAAATCTACAATGGACATAGTGTAAAATGGTCCAATTCAAGTAAGTTATTCATTTGGCATCATTCGAAGTGATAGAAATCAAGTTTTAATGAAAATTATCATACTCGGCCAAAACATGCTTTTCAGCCCCTGAAAAGCACATTTTGGCCATAAAAACTTAATATGTCCCCTGCAACCAAACGAACTGTCAGAGACACAAATCTACAATGGACATAGTGTAAAATGGTCCAATTCAAGTAAGTTATTCATTTGGCATCATTCGAAGTGATAGAAATCAAGTTTTAATGAAAATTATCATATTCGGCCAAAACATGCTTTTCAGCCCCTGAAAAGCACATTTTGGCCATAAAAACTTAATATGTCCCCTGCAACCAAACGAACTGTCAGAGACACAAATCTACAATGGACATAGTGTAAAATGGTCCAATTCAAGTAAGTTATTCATTTGGCATCATTCGAAGTGATAGAAATAAAGTTTTAATGAAAATTATCATATTCGGCCAAAACATGCTTTTCAGCCCCTGAAAAGCACATTTTGGCCATTAAAACTGAATATGTCCCCTGCAACCAAACAAACTGTCAGAGACACAAATCTACAATGGACATAGTGTAAAATGGTCCAATTCAAGTAAGTTATTCATTTGGCATCATTCAAATGGATAGAAATCAAGTTTTAATGAAAATTATCATACTCTGCCAAAACATGCTTTTCAGCCCCTGAAAAGCACATTTTGGCCATAAAAACTGTAAATGTCCCCTGCAACCAAACGAACTGTCGGAGACACAAATCTACAATGGACATAGTGTAAAATGGTCCAATTCAAGTAAGTTATTCATTTGGCATCATTCAAATGGATAGAAATCAAGTTTTAATGAAAATTATCATACTCGGCCAAAACATGCTTTTCAGCCCCTGAAAAGCACATTTTGGCCATAAAAACTGAATATGTCCCCTGCAACCAAACGAACTGTCAGAGACACAAATCTACAATGGACATAGTGTAAAATGGTCCAATTCAAGTAAGTTATTCATTTGGCATCATTCAAATGGATAGAAATCAAGTTTTAATGCAAATTATCATACTCGGCCAAAACATGCTTTTCAGCCCCTGAAAAGCACATTTTGGCCATAAAAACTGAAAATGTCCCCTCAACCAAACAAACTGTCAGAGACACAAATCTACAATGGACATAGTGTAAAATGGTCCAATTCAAGTAAGTTATTCATTTGGCATCATTCAAATGGATAGAAATCAAGTTTTAATGAAAATTATCATACTCTGCCAAAACATGCTTTTCAGCCCCTGAAAAGCACATTTTGGCCATAAAAACTGAATATGTCCCCTGCAACCAAACGAACTGTCAGAGACACAAATCTACAATGGACATAGTGTAAAATGGTCCAATTCAAGTAAGTTATTCATTTGGCATCATTCGAAGTGATAGAAATCAAGTTTTAATGAAAATTATCATATTCGGCCAAAACATGCTTTTCAGCCCCTGAAAAGCACATTTTGGCCATAAAAACTGAATATGTCCCCTGCAACCAAACGAACTGTCAGAGACACAAATCTACAATGGACATAGTGTAAAATGGTCCAATTCAAGTAAGTTATTCATTTGGCATCATTCGAAGTGATAGAAATCAAGTTTTAATGAAAATTATCATATTCGGCCAAAACATGCTTTTCAGCCCCTGAAAAGCACATTTTGGCCATAAAAACTGAATATGTCCCCTGCAACCAAACGAACTGTCAGAGACACAAATCTACAATGGACATAGTGTAAAATGGTCCAATTCAAGTAAGTTATTCATTTGGCATCATTCAAATGGATAGAAATCAAGTTTTAATGAAAATTATCATACTCGGCCAAAACATGCTTTTCAGCCCCTGAAAAGCACATTTTGGCCATAAAAACTGAAAATGTCCCCTGCAACCAAACAAACGGTCGGAGACACAAATCTACAATGGACATAGTGTAAAATGGTCCAATTCAAGTAAGTTATTCATTTGGCATCATTCGAAGTGATAGAAATCAAGTTTTAATGAAAATTATCATATTCGGCCAAAACATGCTTTTCAGCCCCTGAAAAGCACATTTTGGCCATAAAAACTGAAAATGTCCCCTGCAACCAATCGAACTGTCGGAGACACAAATCTACAATGGACATAGTGTAAAATGGTCCAATTCAAGTAAGTTATTCATTTGGCATCATTCGAAGTGATAGAAATCAAGTTTTAATGAAAATTATCATACTCGGCCAAAACATGCTTTTCAGCCCCTGAAAAGCACATTTTGGCCATAAAAACTTAATATGTCCCCTGCAACCAAACGAACTGTCAGAGACACAAATCTACAATGGACATAGTGTAAAATGGTCCAATTCAAGTAAGTTATTCATTTGGCATCATTCGAAGTGATAGAAATCAAGTTTTAATGAAAATTATCATATTCGGCCAAAACATGCTTTTCAGCCCCTGAAAAGCACATTTTGGCCATTAAAACTGAATATGTCCCCTGCAACCAAACGAACTGTCAGAGACACAAATCTACAATGGACATAGTGTAAAATGGTCCAATTCAAGTAAGTTATTCATTTGGCATCATTCAAATGGATAGAAATCAAGTTTTAATGAAAATTATCATACTCTGCCAAAACATGCTTTTCAGCCCCTGAAAAGCACATTTTGGCCATAAAAACTTTAAATGTCCCCTGCAACCAAACAAACTGTCGGAGACACAAATCTACAATGGACATAGTGTAAAATGGTCCAATTCAAGTAAGTTATTCATTTGGCATCATTCGAAGTGATAGAAATCAAGTTTTAATGAAAATTATCATATTCGGCCAAAACATGCTTTTCAGCCCCTGAAAAGCACATTTTGGCCATAAAAACTGAATATGTCCCCTGCAACCAAACGAACTGTCAGAGACACAAATCTACAATGGACATAGTGTAAAATGGTCCAATTCAAGTAAGTTATTCATTTGGCATCATTCGAAGTGATAGAAATCAAGTTTTAATGAAAATTATCATATTCGGCCAAAACATGCTTTTCAGCCCCTGAAAAGCACATTTTGGCCATAAAAACTGAATATGTCCCCTGCAACCAAACGAACTGTCAGAGACACAAATCTACAATGGACATAGTGTAAAATGGTCCAATTCAAGTAAGTTATTCATTTGGCATCATTCAAATGGATAGAAATCAAGTTTTAATGAAAATTATCATACTCGGCCAAAACATGCTTTTCAGCCCCTGAAAAGCACATTTTGGCCATAAAAACTGAAAATGTCCCCTGCAACCAAACAAACTGTCGGAGACACAAATCTACAATGGACATAGTGTAAAATGGTCCAATTCAAGTAAGTTATTCATTTGGCATCATTCGAAGTGATAGAAATCAAGTTTTAATGAAAATTATCATATTCGGCCAAAACATGCTTTTCAGCCCCTGAAAAGCACATTTTGGCCATAAAAACTGAAAATGTCCCCTGCAACCAAACGAACTGTCGGAGACACAAATCTACAATGGACATAGTGTAAAATGGTCCAATTCAAGTAAGTTATTCATTTGGCATCATTCGAAGTGATAGAAATCAAGTTTTAATGAAAATTATCATACTCGGCCAAAACATGCTTTTCAGCCCCTGAAAAGCACATTTTGGCCATAAAAACTTAATATGTCCCCTGCAACCAAACGAACTGTCAGAGACACAAATCTACAATGGATATAGTGTAAAATGGTCCAATTCAAGTAAGTTATTCATTTGGCATCATTCGAAGTGATAGAAATCAAGTTTTAATGAAAATTATCATATTCGGCCAAAACATGCTTTTCAGCCCCTGAAAAGCACATTTTGGCCATAAAAACTTAATATGTCCCCTGCAACCAAACGAACTGTCAGAGACACAAATCTACAATGGATATAGTGTAAAATGGTCCAATTCAAGTAAGTTATTCATTTGGCATCATTCGAAGTGATAGAAATCAAGTTTTAATGAAAATTATCATATTCGGCCAAAACATGCTTTTCAGCCCCTGAAAGCACATTTTGGCCATAAAAACTGAATATGTCCCCTGCAACCAAACGAACTGTCAGAGACACAAATCTACAATGGACAAAGTGTAAAATGGTCCAATTCAAGTAAGTTATTCATTTGGCATCATTCAAATGGATATAAATCAAGTTTTAATGAAAATTATCATACTCGGCCAAAACATGCTTTTCAGCCCCTGAAAAGCACATTTTGGCCATAAAAACTGAAAATGTCCCCTGCAATCAAACGAACTGTCGGAGACACAAATCTACAATGGACATAGTGTAAAATGGTCCAATTCAAGTAAGTTATTCATTTGGCATCATTCAAATGGATAGAAATCAAGTTTTAATGAAAATTATCATACTCGGCCAAAACATGCTTTTCAGCCCCTGAAAAGCACATTTTGGCCATAAAAACTGAAAATGTCCCCTGCAACCAAACAAACTGTCGGAGACACAAATCTACAATGGACATAGTGTAAAATGGTCCAATTCAAGTAAGTTATTCATTTGGCATCATTCGAAGTGATAGAAATCAAGTTTTAATGAAAATTATCATATTCGGCCAAAACATGCTTTTCAGCCCCTGAAAAGCACATTTTGGCCATAAAAACTGAAAATGTCCCCTGCAACCAATCGAACTGTCGGAGACACAAATCTACAATGGACATAGTGTAAAATGGTCCAATTCAAGTAAGTTATTCATTTGGCATCATTCGAAGTGATAGAAATCAAGTTTTAATGAAAATTATCATACTCGGCCAAAACATGCTTTTCAGCCCCTGAAAAGCACATTTTGGCCATAAAAACTTAATATGTCCCCTGCAACCAAACGAACTGTCAGAGACACAAATCTACAATGGACATAGTGTAAAATGGTCCAATTCAAGTAAGTTATTCATTTGGCATCATTCGAAGTGATAGAAATCAAGTTTTAATGAAAATTATCATATTCGGCCAAAACATGCTTTTCAGCCCCTGAAAAGCACATTTTGGCCATTAAAACTGAATATGTCCCCTGCAACCAAACGAACTGTCAGAGACACAAATCTACAATGGACATAGTGTAAAATGGTCCAATTCAAGTAAGTTATTCATTTGGCATCATTCAAATGGATAGAAATCAAGTTTTAATGAAAATTATCATATTCGGCCAAAACATGCTTTTCAGCCCCTGAAAAGCACATTTTGGCCATAAAAACTGAATATGTCCCCTGCAACCAAACGAACTGTCAGAGACACAAATCTACAATGGACATAGTGTAAAATGGTCCAATTCAAGTAAGTTATTCATTTGGCATCATTCGAAGTGATAGAAATCAAGTTTTAATGAAAATTATCATATTCGGCCAAAACATGCTTTTCAGCCCCTGAAAAGCACATTTTGGCCATAAAAACTGAATATGTCCCCTGCAACCAAACGAACTGTCAGAGACACAAATCTACAATGGACATAGTGTAAAATGGTCCAATTCAAGTAAGTTATTCATTTGGCATCATTCAAATGGATAGAAATCAAGTTTTAATGAAAATTATCATACTCGGCCAAAACATGCTTTTCAGCCCCTGAAAAGCACATTTTGGCCATAAAAACTGAAAATGTCCCCTGCAACCAAACAAACTGTCGGAGACACAAATCTACAATGGACATAGTGTAAAATGGTCCAATTCAAGTAAGTTATTCATTTGGCATCATTCGAAGTGATAGAAATCAAGTTTTAATGAAAATTATCATATTCGGCCAAAACATGCTTTTCAGCCCCTGAAAAGCACATTTTGGCCATAAAAACTGAAAATGTCCCCTGCAACCAAACGAACTGTCGGAGACACAAATCTACAATGGACATAGTGTAAAATGGTCCAATTCAAGTAAGTTATTCATTTGGCATCATTCGAAGTGATAGAAATCAAGTTTTAATGAAAATTATCATACTCGGCCAAAACATGCTTTTCAGCCCCTGAAAAGCACATTTTGGCCATAAAAACTTAATATGTCCCCTGCAACCAAACGAACTGTCAGAGACACAAATCTACAATGGATATAGTGTAAAATGGTCCAATTCAAGTAAGTTATTCATTTGGCATCATTCGAAGTGATAGAAATCAAGTTTTAATGAAAATTATCATATTTGGCCAAAACATGCTTTTCAGCCCCTGAAAGCACATTTTGGCCATAAAAACTGAATATGTCCCCTGCAACCAAACGAACTGTCAGAGACACAAATCTACAATGGACATAGTGTAAAATGGTCCAATTCAAGTAAGTTATTCATTTGGCATCATTCAAATGGATAGAAATCAAGTTTTAATGAAAATTATCATACTCGGCCAAAACATGCTTTTCAGCCCCTGAAAAGCACATTTTGGCCATTAAAACTGAAAATGTCCCCTGCAACCAAACAAACTGTCGGAGACACAAATCTACAATGGACATAGTGTAAAATGGTCCAATTCAAGTAAGTTATTCATTTGGCATCATTCGAAGTGATAGAAATCAAGTTTTAATGAAAATTATCATATTCGGCCAAAACATGCTTTTCAGCCCCTGAAAAGCACATTTTGGCAATAAAAACTGAATATGTCCCCTGCAACCAAACGAACTGTCAGAGACACAAATCTACAATTGACATAGTGTAAAATGGTCCAATTCAAGTAAGTTATTCATTTGGCATCATTCGAAGTGATAGAAATCAAGTTTTAATGAAAATTATCATATTCGGCCAAAACATGCTTTTCAGCCCCTGAAAAGCACATTTTGGCCATAAAAACTGAATATGTCCCCTGCAACCAAACGAACTGTCAGAGACACAAATCTACAATGGACATAGTGTAAAATGGTCCAATTCAAGTAAGTTATTCATTTGGCATCATTCAAATGGATAGAAATCAAGTTTTAATGAAAATTATCATACTCGGCCAAAACATGCTTTTCAGCCCCTGAAAAGCACATTTTGGCCATAAAAACTGAAAATGTCCCCTGCAACCAAACAAACTGTCGGAGACACAAATCTACAATGGACATAGTGTAAAATGGTCCAATTCAAGTAAGTTATTCATTTGGCATCATTCGAAGTGATAGAAATCAAGTTTTAATGAAAATTATCATATTCGGCCAAAACATGCTTTTCAGCCCCTGAAAAGCACATTTTGGCCATAAAAACTGAAAATGTCCCCTGCAACCAAACGAACTGTCGGAGACACAAATCTACAATGGACATAGTGTAAAATGGTCCAATTCAAGTAAGTTATTCATTTGGCATCATTCAAATGGATAGAAATCAAGTTTTAATGAAAATTATCATACTCGGCCAAAACATGCTTTTCAGCCCCTGAAAAGCACATTTTGGCCATAAAAACTGAAAATGTCCCCTGCAACCAAACGAACTGTCGGAGACACAAATCTACAATGGATATAGTGTAAAATGGTCCAATTCAAGTAAGTTATTCATTTGGCATCATTCGAAGTGATAGAAATCAAGTTTTAATGAAAATTATCATATTCGGCCAAAACATGCTTTTCAGCCCCTGAAAAGCACATTTTGGCCATAAAAACTGAATATGTCCCCTGCAACCAAACGAACTGTCAGAGACACAAATCTACAATGGACATAGTGTAAAATGGTCCAATTCAAGTAAGTTATTCATTTGGCATCATTCGAAGTGATAAAAATCAAGTTTTAATGAAAATTATCATATTCGGCCAAAACATGCGTTTCAGCCCCTGAAAAGCACATTTTGGCCATAAAAACTGAATATGTCCCCTGCAACCAAACGAACTGTCAGAGACACAAATCTACAATGGACATAGTGTAAAATGGTCCAATTCAAGTAAGTTATTCATTTGGCATCATTCGAAGTGATAAAAATCAAGTTTTAATGAAAATTATCATATTCGGCCAAAACATGCTTTTCAGCCCCTGAAAAGCACATTTTGGCCATAAAAACTGAATATGTCCCCTGCAACCAAACGAACTGTCAGAGACACAAATCTACAATGGACATAGTGTAAAATGGTCCAATTCAAGTAAGTTATTCATTTGACATCATTCAAATGGATAGAAATCAAGTTTTAATGAAAATTATCATACTCGGCCAAAACATGCTTTTCAGCCCCTGAAAAGCACATTTTGGCCATAAAAACTGAAAATGTCCCCTGCAACCAAACGAACTGTCGGAGACACAAATCTACAATGGACATAGTGTAAAATGGTCCAATTCAAGTAAGTTATTCATTTGGCATCATTCAATCGGATAGAAATCAAGTTTTAATGAAAATTATCATACTCGGCCAAAACATGCTTTTCAGCCCCTGAAAAGCACATTTTGGCCATAAAAACTGAAAATGTCCCCTGCAACCAAACAAACTGTCGGAGACACAAATCTACAATGGACAGAGTGTAAAATGGTCCAATTCAAGTAAGTTATTCATTTGGCATCATTCGAAGTGATAGAAATCAAGTTTTAATGAAAATTATCATATTCGGCCAAAACATGCTTTTCAGCCCCTGAAAAGCACATTTTGGCCATAAAAACTGAATATGTCCCCTGCAACCAAACGAACTGTCAGAGACACAAATCTACAATGAACATAGTGTAAAATGGTCCAATTCAAGTAAGTTATTCATTTGGCATCATTCGAAGTGATAGAAATCAAGTTTTAATGAAAATTATCATATTCGGCCAAAACATGCTTTTCAGCCCCTGAAAAGCACATTTTGGCCATAAAAACTGAATATGTCCCCTGCAACCAAACGAACTGTCGGAGACACAAATCTACAATGGACATAGTGTAAAATGGTCCAATTCAAGTAAGTTATTCATTTGGCATCATTCAAATGGATAGAAATCAAGTTTTAATGAAAATTATCATACTCGGCCAAAACATGCTTTTCAGCCCCTGAAAAGCACATTTTGGCCATAAAAACTGAAAATGTCCCCTGCAACCAAACAAACGGTCGTAGACACAAATCTACAATGGACATAGTGTAAAATGGTCCAATTCAAGTAAGTTATTCATTTGGCATCATTCGAAGTGATAGAAATCAAGTTTTAATGAAAATTATCATATTCGGCCAAAACATGCTTTTCAGCCCCTGAAAAGCACATTTTGGCCATAAAAACTGAAAATGTCCCCTGCAACCAATCGAACTGTCGGAGACACAAATCTACAATGGACATAGTGTAAAATGGTCCAATTCAAGTAAGTTATTCATTTGGCATCATTCGAAGTGATAGAAATCAAGTTTTAATGAAAATTATCATACTCGGCCAAAACATGCTTTTCAGCCCCTGAAAAGCACATTTTGGCCATAAAAACTTAATATGTCCCCTGCAACCAAACGAACTGTCAGAGACACAAATCTACAATGGACATAGTGTAAAATGGTCCAATTCAAGTAAGTTATTCATTTGGCATCATTCGAAGTGAAAGAAATCAAGTTTTAATGAAAATTATCATACTCGGCCAAAACATGCTTTTCAGCCCCTGAAAAGCACATTTTGGCCATAAAAACTGAAAATGTCCCCTGCAATCAAACGAACTGTCGGAGACACAAATCTACAATGGACATAGTGTAAAATGGTCCAATTCAAGTAAGTTATTCATTTGGCATCATTCAAATGGATAGAAATCAAGTTTTAATGAAAATTATCATACTCGGCCAAAACATGCTTTTCAGCCCCTGAAAAGCACATTTTGGCCATAAAAACTGAAAATGTCCCCTGCAACCAAACAAACGGTCGGAGACACAAATCTACAATGGACATAGTGTAAAATGGTCCAATTCAAGTAAGTTATTCATTTGGCATCATTCGAAGTGATAGAAATCAAGTTTTAATGAAAATTATCATATTCGGCCAAAACATGCTTTTCAGCCCCTGAAAAGCACATTTTGGCCATAAAAACTGAAAATGTCCCCTGCAACCAATCGAACTGTCGGAGACACAAATCTACAATGGACATAGTGTAAAATGGTCCAATTCAAGTAAGTTATTCATTTGGCATCATTCGAAGTGATAGAAATCAAGTTTTAATGAAAATTATCATACTCGGCCAAAACATGCTTTTCAGCCCCTGAAAAGCACATTTTGGCCATAAAAACTTAATATGTCCCCTGCAACCAAACGAACTGTCAGAGACACAAATCTACAATGGACATAGTGTAAAATGGTCCAATTCAAGTAAGTTATTCATTTGGCATCATTCGAAGTGATAGAAATCAAGTTTTAATGAAAATTATCATATTCGGCCAAAACATGCTTTTCAGCCCCTGAAAAGCACATTTTGGCCATTAAAACTGAATATGTCCCCTGCAACCAAACGAACTGTCAGAGACACAAATCTACAATGGACATAGTGTAAAATGGTCCAATTCAAGTAAGTTATTCATTTGGCATCATTCAAATGGATAGAAATCAAGTTTTAATGAAAATTATCATATTCGGCCAAAACATGCTTTTCAGCCCCTGAAAAGCACATTTTGGCCATAAAAACTGAATATGTCCCCTGCAACCAAACGAACTGTCAGAGACACAAATCTACAATGGACATAGTGTAAAATGGTCCAATTCAAGTAAGTTATTCATTTGGCATCATTCGAAGTGATAGAAATCAAGTTTTAATGAAAATTATCATATTCGGCCAAAACATGCTTTTCAGCCCCTGAAAGCACATTTTGGCCATAAAAACTGAATATGTCCCCTGCAACCAAACGAACTGTCAGAGACACAAATCTACAATGGACATAGTGTAAAATGGTCCAATTCAAGTAAGTTATTCATTTGGCATCATTCAAATGGATAGAAATCAAGTTTTAATGAAAATTATCATACTCGGCCAAAACATGCTTTTCAGCCCCTGAAAAGCACATTTTGGCCATTAAAACTGAAAATGTCCCCTGCAACCAAACAAACTGTCGGAGACACAAATCTACAATGGACATAGTGTAAAATGGTCCAATTCAAGTAAGTTATTCATTTGGCATCATTCGAAGTGATAGAAATCAAGTTTTAATGAAAATTATCATATTCGGCCAAAACATGCTTTTCAGCCCCTGAAAAGCACATTTTGGCAATAAAAACTGAATATGTCCCCTGCAACCAAACGAACTGTCAGAGACACAAATCTACAATGGACATAGTGTAAAATGGTCCAATTCAAGTAAGTTATTCATTTGGCATCATTCGA
The DNA here is from genome assembly GCF_051989625.1 of Stigmatopora argus. Lineage (NCBI taxonomy): Eukaryota > Metazoa > Chordata > Actinopteri > Syngnathiformes > Syngnathidae > Stigmatopora > Stigmatopora argus. The sequence goes on from NC_135399.1 coordinate 251,423, forward strand.
AGTGATAGAAATCAAGTTTTAATGAAAATTATCATATTCGGCCAAAACATGCTTTTCAGCCCCTGAAAAGCACATTTTGGCCATAAAAACTGAATATGTCCCCTGCAACCAAACGAACTGTCAGAGACACAAATCTACAATGGACATAGTGTAAAATGGTCCAATTCAAGTAAGTTATTCATTTGGCATCATTCAAATGGATAGAAATCAAGTTTTAATGAAAATTATCATACTCGGCCAAAACATGCTTTTCAGCCCCTGAAAAGCACATTTTGGCCATAAAAACTGAAAATGTCCCCTGCAACCAAACAAACTGTCGGAGACACAAATCTACAATGGACATAGTGTAAAATGGTCCAATTCAAGTAAGTTATTCATTTGGCATCATTCGAAGTGATAGAAATCAAGTTTTAATGAAAATTATCATATTCGGCCAAAACATGCTTTTCAGCCCCTGAAAAGCACATTTTGGCCATAAAAACTGAAAATGTCCCCTGCAACCAAACGAACTGTCGGAGACACAAATCTACAATGGACATAGTGTAAAATGGTCCAATTCAAGTAAGTTATTCATTTGGCATCATTCGAAGTGATAGAAATCAAGTTTTAATGAAAATTATCATACTCGGCCAAAACATGCTTTTCAGCCCCTGAAAAGCACATTTTGGCCATAAAAACTTAATATGTCCCCTGCAACCAAACGAACTGTCAGAGACACAAATCTACAATGGATATAGTGTAAAATGGTCCAATTCAAGTAAGTTATTCATTTGGCATCATTCGAAGTGATAGAAATCAAGTTTTAATGAAAATTATCATATTCGGCCAAAACATGCTTTTCAGCCCCTGAAAGCACATTTTGGCCATAAAAACTGAATATGTCCCCTGCAACCAAACGAACTGTCAGAGACACAAATCTACAATGGACATAGTGTAAAATGGTCCAATTCAAGTAAGTTATTCATTTGGCATCATTCAAATGGATAGAAATCAAGTTTTAATGAAAATTATCATACTCGGCCAAAACATGCTTTTCAGCCCCTGAAAAGCACATTTTGGCCATAAAAACTGAAAATGTCCCCTGCAACCAAACAAACTGTCGGAGACACAAATCTACAATGGACATAGTGTAAAATGGTCCAATTCAAGTAAGTTATTCATTTGGCATCATTCGAAGTGATAGAAATCAAGTTTTAATGAAAATTATCATATTCGGCCAAAACATGCTTTTCAGCCCCTGAAAAGCACATTTTGGCCATAAAAACTGAATATGTCCCCTGCAACCAAACGAACTGTCAGAGACACAAATCTACAATGGACATAGTGTAAAATGGTCCAATTCAAGTAAGTTATTCATTTGGCATCATTCGAAGTGATAAAAATCAAGTTTTAATGAAAATTATCATATTCGGCCAAAACATGCTTTTCAGCCCCTGAAAAGCACATTTTGGCCATAAAAACTGAATATGTCCCCTGCAACCAAACGAACTGTCAGAGACACAAATCTACAATGGACATAGTGTAAAATGGTCCAATTCAAGTAAGTTATTCATTTGGCATCATTCGAAGTGATAAAAATCAAGTTTTAATGAAAATTATCATATTCGGCCAAAACATGCTTTTCAGCCCCTGAAAAGCACATTTTGGCCATAAAAACTGAATATGTCCCCTGCAACCAAACGAACTGTCAGAGACACAAATCTACAATGGACATAGTGTAAAATGGTCCAATTCAAGTAAGTTATTCATTTGACATCATTCAAATGGATAGAAATCAAGTTTTAATGAAAATTATCATACTCGGCCAAAACATGCTTTTCAGCCCCTGAAAAGCACATTTTGGCCATAAAAACTGAAAATGTCCCCTGCAACCAAACGAACTGTCGGAGACACAAATCTACAATGGACATAGTGTAAAATGGTCCAATTCAAGTAAGTTATTCATTTGGCATCATTCGAAGTGATAGAAATCAAGTTTTAATGAAAATTATCATACTCGGCCAAAACATGCTTTTCAGCCCCTGAAAAGCACATTTTGGCCATAAAAACTTAATATGTCCCCTGCAACCAAACGAACTGTCAGAGACACAAATCTACAATGGACATAGTGTAAAATGGTCCAATTCAAGTAGTTATTCATTTGGCATCATTCAATCGGATAGAAATCAAGTTTTAATGAAAATTATCATACTCGGCCAAAACATGCTTTTCAGCCCCTGAAAAGCACATTTTGGCCATAAAAACTGAAAATGTCCCCTGCAACCAAACAAACTGTCGGAGACACAAATCTACAATGGACAGAGTGTAAAATGGTCCAATTCAAGTAAGTTATTCATTTGGCATCATTCGAAGTGATAGAAATCAAGTTTTAATGAAAATTATCATATTCGGCCAAAACATGCTTTTCAGCCCCTGAAAAGCACATTTTGGCAATAAAAACTGAATATGTCCCCTGCAACCAAACGAACTGTCAGAGACACAAATCTACAATGGACATAGTGTAAAATGGTCCAATTCAAGTAAGTTATTCATTTGGCATCATTCGAAGTGATAAAAATCAAGTTTTAATGAAAATTATCATATTCGGCCAAAACATGCTTTTCAGCCCCTGAAAAGCACATTTTGGCCATAAAAACTGAATATGTCCCCTGCAACCAAACGAACTGTCAGAGACACAAATCTACAATGGACATAGTGTAAAATGGTCCAATTCAAGTAAGTTATTCATTTGGCATCATTCAAATGGATAGAAATCAAGTTTTAATGAAAATTATCATACTCGGCAAAAACATGCTTTTCAGCCCCTGAAAAGCACATTTTGGCCATAAAAACTGAAAATGTCCCCTGCATCCAAACAAACTGTCGGAGACACAAATCTACAATGGACATAGTGTAAAATGGTCCAATTCAAGTAAGTTATTCATTTGGCATCATTCGAAGTGATAGAAATCAAGTTTTAATGAAAATTATCATATTCGGCCAAAACATGCTTTTCAGCCCCTGAAAAGCACATTTTGGCCATAAAAACTGAAAATGTCCCCTGCAACCAAACGAACTGTCGGAGACACAAATCTACAATGGACATAGTGTAAAATGGTCCAATTCAAGTAAGTTATTCATTTGGCATCATTCGAAGTGATAGAAATCAAGTTTTAATGAAAATTATCATACTCGGCCAAAACATGCTTTTCAGCCCCTGAAAAGCACATTTTGGCCATAAAAACTTAATATGTCCCCTGCAACCAAACGAACTGTCAGAGACACAAATCTACAATGGATATAGTGTAAAATGGTCCAATTCAAGTAAGTTATTCATTTGGCATCATTCGAAGTGATAGAAATCAAGTTTTAATGAAAATTATCATATTCGGCCAAAACATGCTTTTCAGCCCCTGAAAGCACATTTTGGCCATAAAAACTGAATATGTCCCCTGCAACCAAACGAACTGTCAGAGACACAAATCTACAATGGACATAGTGTAAAATGGTCCAATTCAAGTAAGTTATTCATTTGGCATCATTCAAATGGATAGAAATCAAGTTTTAATGAAAATTATCATACTCGGCCAAAACATGCTTTTCAGCCCCTGAAAAGCACATTTTGGCCATAAAAACTGAAAATGTCCCCTGCAACCAAACAAACTGTCGGAGACACAAATCTACAATGGACATAGTGTAAAATGGTCCAATTCAAGTAAGTTATTCATTTGGCATCATTCGAAGTGATAGAAATCAAGTTTTAATGAAAATTATCATATTCGGCCAAAACATGCTTTTCAGCCCCTGAAAAGCACATTTTGGCCATAAAAACTGAATATGTCCCCTGCAACCAAACGAACTGTCAGAGACACAAATCTACAATGGACATAGTGTAAAATGGTCCAATTCAAGTAAGTTATTCATTTGGCATCATTCGAAGTGATAAAAATCAAGTTTTAATGAAAATTATCATATTCGGCCAAAACATGCTTTTCAGCCCCTGAAAAGCACATTTTGGCCATTAAAACTGAATATGTCCCCTGCAACCAAACGAACTGTCAGAGACACAAATCTACAATGGACATAGTGTAAAATGGTCCAATTCAAGTAAGTTATTCATTTGGCATCATTCAAATGGATAGAAATCAAGTTTTAATGAAAATTATCATACTCTGCCAAAACATGCTTTTCAGCCCCTGAAAAGCACATTTTGGCCATAAAAACTTTAAATGTCCCCTGCAACCAAACAAACTGTCGGAGACACAAATCTACAATGGACATAGTGTAAAATGGTCCAATTCAAGTAAGTTATTCATTTGGCATCATTCAAATGGATAGAAATCAAGTTTTAATGAAAATTATCATACTCGGCCAAAACATGCTTTTCAGCCCCTGAAAAGCACATTTTGGCCATAAAAACTGAAAATGTCCCCTGCAACCAAACGAACTGTCGGAGACACAAATCTACAATGGACATAGTGTAAAATGGTCCAATTCAAGTAAGTTATTCATTTGGCATCATTCGAAGTGATAGAAATCAAGTTTTAATGAAAATTATCATACTCGGCCAAAACATGCTTTTCAGCCCCTGAAAAGCACATTTTGGCCATAAAAACTTAATATGTCCCCTGCAACCAAACGAACTGTCAGAGACACAAATCTACAATGGATATAGTGTAAAATGGTCCAATTCAAGTAAGTTATTCATTTGGCATCATTCGAAGTGATAGAAATCAAGTTTTAATGAAAATTATCATATTCGGCCAAAACATGCTTTTCAGCCCCTGAAAGCACATTTTGGCCATAAAAACTGAATATGTCCCCTGCAACCAAACGAACTGTCAGAGACACAAATCTACAATGGACATAGTGTAAAATGGTCCAATTCAAGTAAGTTATTCATTTGGCATCATTCAAATGGATAGAAATCAAGTTTTAATGAAAATTATCATACTCGGCCAAAACATGCTTTTCAGCCCCTGAAAAGCACATTTTGGCCATAAAAACTTAATATGTCCCCTGCAACCAAACGAACTGTCAGAGACACAAATCTACAATGGATATAGTGTAAAATGGTCCAATTCAAGTAAGTTATTCATTTGGCATCATTCGAAGTGATAGAAATCAAGTTTTAATGAAAATTATCATACTCGGCCAAAACATGCTTTTCAGCCCCTGAAAAGCACATTTTGGCCATAAAAACTTAATATGTCCCCTGCAACCAAACGAACTGTCAGAGACACAAATCTACAATGGACATAGTGTAAAATGGTCCAATTCAAGTAGTTATTCATTTGGCATCATTCAATCGGATAGAAATCAAGTTTTAATGAAAATTATCATACTCGGCCAAAACATGCTTTTCAGCCCCTGAAAAGCACATTTTGGCCATAAAAACTGAAAATGTCCCCTGCAACCAAACAAACTGTCGGAGACACAAATCTACAATGGACAGAGTGTAAAATGGTCCAATTCAAGTAAGTTATTCATTTGGCATCATTCGAAGTGATAGAAATCAAGTTTTAATGAAAATTATCATATTCGGCCAAAACATGCTTTTCAGCCCCTGAAAAGCACATTTTGGCAATAAAAACTGAATATGTCCCCTGCAACCAAACGAACTGTCAGAGACACAAATCTACAATGGACATAGTGTAAAATGGTCCAATTCAAGTAAGTTATTCATTTGGCATCATTCGAAGTGATAAAAATCAAGTTTTAATGAAAATTATCATATTCGGCCAAAACATGCTTTTCAGCCCCTGAAAAGCACATTTTGGCCATAAAAACTGAATATGTCCCCTGCAACCAAACGAACTGTCAGAGACACAAATCTACAATGGACATAGTGTAAAATGGTCCAATTCAAGTAAGTTATTCATTTGGCATCATTCAAATGGATAGAAATCAAGTTTTAATGAAAATTATCATACTCGGCAAAAACATGCTTTTCAGCCCCTGAAAAGCACATTTTGGCCATAAAAACTGAAAATGTCCCCTGCATCCAAACAAACTGTCGGAGACACAAATCTACAATGGACATAGTGTAAAATGGTCCAATTCAAGTAAGTTATTCATTTGGCATCATTCGAAGTGATAGAAATCAAGTTTTAATGAAAATTATCATATTCGGCCAAAACATGCTTTTCAGCCCCTGAAAAGCACATTTTGGCCATAAAAACTGAAAATGTCCCCTGCAACCAAACGAACTGTCGGAGACACAAATCTACAATGGACATAGTGTAAAATGGTCCAATTCAAGTAAGTTATTCATTTGGCATCATTCGAAGTGATAGAAATCAAGTTTTAATGAAAATTATCATACTCGGCCAAAACATGCTTTTCAGCCCCTGAAAAGCACATTTTGGCCATAAAAACTTAATATGTCCCCTGCAACCAAACGAACTGTCAGAGACACAAATCTACAATGGATATAGTGTAAAATGGTCCAATTCAAGTAAGTTATTCATTTGGCATCATTCGAAGTGATAGAAATCAAGTTTTAATGAAAATTATCATATTCGGCCAAAACATGCTTTTCAGCCCCTGAAAGCACATTTTGGCCATAAAAACTGAATATGTCCCCTGCAACCAAACGAACTGTCAGAGACACAAATCTACAATGGACATAGTGTAAAATGGTCCAATTCAAGTAAGTTATTCATTTGGCATCATTCAAATGGATAGAAATCAAGTTTTAATGAAAATTATCATACTCGGCCAAAACATGCTTTTCAGCCCCTGAAAAGCACATTTTGGCCATAAAAACTGAAAATGTCCCCTGCAACCAAACAAACTGTCGGAGACACAAATCTACAATGGACATAGTGTAAAATGGTCCAATTCAAGTAAGTTATTCATTTGGCATCATTCGAAGTGATAGAAATCAAGTTTTAATGAAAATTATCATATTCGGCCAAAACATGCTTTTCAGCCCCTGAAAAGCACATTTTGGCCATAAAAACTGAATATGTCCCCTGCAACCAAACGAACTGTCAGAGACACAAATCTACAATGGACATAGTGTAAAATGGTCCAATTCAAGTAAGTTATTCATTTGGCATCATTCGAAGTGATAAAAATCAAGTTTTAATGAAAATTATCATATTCGGCCAAAACATGCTTTTCAGCCCCTGAAAAGCACATTTTGGCCATTAAAACTGAATATGTCCCCTGCAACCAAACGAACTGTCAGAGACACAAATCTACAATGGACATAGTGTAAAATGGTCCAATTCAAGTAAGTTATTCATTTGGCATCATTCAAATGGATAGAAATCAAGTTTTAATGAAAATTATCATACTCTGCCAAAACATGCTTTTCAGCCCCTGAAAAGCACATTTTGGCCATAAAAACTTTAAATGTCCCCTGCAACCAAACAAACTGTCGGAGACACAAATCTACAATGGACATAGTGTAAAATGGTCCAATTCAAGTAAGTTATTCATTTGGCATCATTCAAATGGATAGAAATCAAGTTTTAATGAAAATTATCATACTCGGCCAAAACATGCTTTTCAGCCCCTGAAAAGCACATTTTGGCCATAAAAACTGAAAATGTCCCCTGCAACCAAACGAACTGTCGGAGACACAAATCTACAATGGACATAGTGTAAAATGGTCCAATTCAAGTAAGTTATTCATTTGGCATCATTCGAAGTGATAGAAATCAAGTTTTAATGAAAATTATCATACTCGGCCAAAACATGCTTTTCAGCCCCTGAAAAGCACATTTTGGCCATAAAAACTTAATATGTCCCCTGCAACCAAACGAACTGTCAGAGACACAAATCTACAATGGATATAGTGTAAAATGGTCCAATTCAAGTAAGTTATTCATTTGGCATCATTCGAAGTGATAGAAATCAAGTTTTAATGAAAATTATCATATTCGGCCAAAACATGCTTTTCAGCCCCTGAAAGCACATTTTGGCCATAAAAACTGAATATGTCCCCTGCAACCAAACGAACTGTCAGAGACACAAATCTACAATGGACATAGTGTAAAATGGTCCAATTCAAGTAAGTTATTCATTTGGCATCATTCAAATGGATAGAAATCAAGTTTTAATGAAAATTATCATACTCGGCCAAAACATGCTTTTCAGCCCCTGAAAAGCACATTTTGGCCATTAAAACTGAAAATGTCCCCTGCAACCAAACAAACTGACGGAGACACAAATCTACAATGGACATAGTGTAAAATGGTCCAATTCAAGTAAGTTATTCATTTGGCATCATTCGAAGTGATAGAAATCAAGTTTTAATGAAAATTATCATATTCGGCCAAAACATGCTTTTCAGCCCCTGAAAAGCACATTTTGGCAATAAAAACTGAATATGTCCCCTGCAACCAAACGAACTGTCAGAGACACAAATCTACAATGGACATAGTGTAAAATGGTCCAATTCAAGTAAGTTATTCATTTGGCATCATTCGAAGTGATAGAAATCAAGTTTTAATGAAAATTATCATATTCGGCCAAAACATGCTTTTCAGCCCCTGAAAAGCACATTTTGGCCATAAAAACTGAATATGTCCCCTGCAACCAAACGAACTGTCAGAGACACAAATCTACAATGGACATAGTGTAAAATGGTCCAATTCAAGTAAGTTATTCATTTGGCATCATTCAAATAGATAGAAATCAAGTTTTAATGAAAATTATCATACTCGGCCAAAACATGCTTTTCAGCCCCTGAAAAGCACATTTTGGCCATAAAAACTTAATATGTCCCCTGCAACCAAACAAACTGTCGGAGACACAAATCTACAATGGACAGAGTGTAAAATGGTCCAATTCAAGTAAGTTATTCATTTGGCATCATTCGAAGTGATAGAAATCAAGTTTTAATGAAAATTATCATATTCGACCAAAACATGCTTTTCAGCCCCTGAAAAGCACATTTTGGCAATAAAAACTGAATATGTCCCCTGCAACCAAACGAACTGTCGGAGACACAAATCTACAATGGACATAGTGTAAAATGGTCCAATTCAAGTAAGTTATTCATTTGGCATCATTCGAAGTGATAGAAATCAAGTTTTAATGAAAATTATCATACTCGGCCAAAACATGCTTTTCAGCCCCTGAAAAGCACATTTTGGCCATAAAAACTGAAAATGTCCCCTGCAACCAAACAAACTGTCGGAGACACAAATCTACAATGGACATAGTGTAAAATGGTCCAATTCAAGTAAGTTATTCATTTGGCATCATTCGAAGTGATAGAAATCAAGTTTTAATGAAAATTATCATATTCGGCCAAAACATGCTTTTCAGCCCCTGAAAAGCACATTTTGGCCATAAAAACTGAATATGTCCCCTGCAACCAAACGAACTGTCAGAGACACAAATCTACAATGGACATAGTGTAAAATGGTCCAATTCAAGTAAGTTATTCATTTGGCATCATTCGAAGTGATAAAAATCAAGTTTTAATGAAAATTATCATATTCGGCCAAAACATGCTTTTCAGCCCCTGAAAAGCACATTTTGGCCATTAAAACTGAATATGTCCCCTGCAACCAAACGAACTGTCAGAGACACAAATCTACAATGGACATAGTGTAAAATGGTCCAATTCAAGTAAGTTATTCATTTGGCATCATTCAAATGGATAGAAATCAAGTTTTAATGAAAATTATCATACTCTGCCAAAACATGCTTTTCAGCCCCTGAAAAGCACATTTTGGCCATAAAAACTTTAAATGTCCCCTGCAACCAAACAAACTGTCGGAGACACAAATCTACAATGGACATAGTGTAAAATGGTCCAATTCAAGTAAGTTATTCATTTGGCATCATTCAAATGGATAGAAATCAAGTTTTAATGAAAATTATCATACTCGGCCAAAACATGCTTTTCAGCCCCTGAAAAGCACATTTTGGCCATAAAAACTGAAAATGTCCCCTGCAACCAAACGAACTGTCGGAGACACAAATCTACAATGGACATAGTGTAAAATGGTCCAATTCAAGTAAGTTATTCATTTGGCATCATTCGAAGTGATAGAAATCAAGTTTTAATGAAAATTATCATACTCGGCCAAAACATGCTTTTCAGCCCCTGAAAAGCACATTTTGGCCATAAAAACTTAATATGTCCCCTGCAACCAAACGAACTGTCAGAGACACAAATCTACAATGGATATAGTGTAAAATGGTCCAATTCAAGTAAGTTATTCATTTGGCATCATTCGAAGTGATAGAAATCAAGTTTTAATGAAAATTATCATATTCGGCCAAAACATGCTTTTCAGCCCCTGAAAGCACATTTTGGCCATAAAAACTGAATATGTCCCCTGCAACCAAACGAACTGTCAGAGACACAAATCTACAATGGACATAGTGTAAAATGGTCCAATTCAAGTAAGTTATTCATTTGGCATCATTCAAATGGATAGAAATCAAGTTTTAATGAAAATTATCATACTCGGCCAAAACATGCTTTTCAGCCCCTGAAAAGCACATTTTGGCCATAAAAACTGAAAATGTCCCCTGCAACCAAACGAACTGTCGGAGACACAAATCTACAATGGACATAGTGTAAAATGGTCCAATTCAAGTAAGTTATTCATTTGGCATCATTCGAAGTGATAGAAATCAAGTTTTAATGAAAATTATCATACTCGGCCAAAACATGCTTTTCAGCCCCTGAAAAGCACATTTTGGCCATAAAAACTGAATATGTCCCCTGCAACCAAACGAACTGTCAGAGACACAAATCTACAATGGACATAGTGTAAAATGGTCCAATTCAAGTAAGTTATTCATTTGGCATCATTCAAATGGATAGAAATCAAGTTTTAATGAAAATTATCATACTCGGCCAAAACATGCTTTTCAGCCCCTGAAAAGCACATTTTGGCCATTAAAACTGAAAATGTCCCCTGCAACCAAACAAACTGACGGAGACACAAATCTACAATGGACATAGTGTAAAATGGTCCAATTCAAGTAAGTTATTCATTTGGCATCATTCGAAGTGATAGAAATCAAGTTTTAATGAAAATTATCATATTCGGCCAAAACATGCTTTTCAGCCCCTGAAAAGCACATTTTGGCAATAAAAACTGAATATGTCCCCTGCAACCAAACGAACTGTCAGAGACACAAATCTACAATGGACATAGTGTAAAATGGTCCAATTCAAGTAAGTTATTCATTTGGCATCATTCGAAGTGATAGAAATCAAGTTTTAATGAAAATTATCATATTCGGCCAAAACATGCTTTTCAGCCCCTGAAAAGCACATTTTGGCCATAAAAACTGAATATGTCCCCTGCAACCAAACGAACTGTCAGAGACACAAATCTACAATGGACATAGTGTAAAATGGTCCAATTCAAGTAAGTTATTCATTTGGCATCATTCAAATAGATAGAAATCAAGTTTTAATGAAAATTATCATACTCGGCCAAAACATGCTTTTCAGCCCCTGAAAAGCACATTTTGGCCATAAAAACTTAATATGTCCCCTGCAACCAAACAAACTGTCGGAGACACAAATCTACAATGGACAGAGTGTAAAATGGTCCAATTCAAGTAAGTTATTCATTTGGCATCATTCGAAGTGATAGAAATCAAGTTTTAATGAAAATTATCATATTCGGCCAAAACATGCTTTTCAGCCCCTGAAAAGCACATTTTGGCAATAAAAACTGAATATGTCCCCTGCAACCAAACGAACTGTCGGAGACACAAATCTACAATGGACATAGTGTAAAATGGTCCAATTCAAGTAAGTTATTCATTTGGCATCATTCGAAGTGATAGAAATCAAGTTTTAATGAAAATTATCATACTCGGCCAAAACATGCTTTTCAGCCCCTGAAAAGCACATTTTGGCCATAAAAACTGAAAATGTCCCCTGCAACCAAACAAACTGTCGGAGACACAAATCTACAATGGACATAGTGTAAAATGGTCCAATTCAAGTAAGTTATTCATTTGGCATCATTCGAAGTGATAGAAATCAAGTTTTAATGAAAATTATCATATTCGGCCAAAACATGCTTTTCAGCCCCTGAAAAGCACCTTTTGGCCATAAAAACTGAATATGTCCCCTGCAACCAAACGAACTGTCAGAGACACAAATCTACAATGGACATAGTGTAAAATGGTCCAATTCAAGTAAGTTATTCATTTGGCATCATTCGAAGTGATAAAAATCAAGTTTTAATGAAAATTATCATATTCGGCCAAAACATGCTTTTCAGCCCCTGAAAAGCACATTTTGGCCATAAAAACTGAATATGTCCCCTGCAACCAAACGAACTGTCAGAGACACAAATCTACAATGGACATAGTGTAAAATGGTCCAATTCAAGTAAGTTATTCATTTGGCATCATTCGAAGTGATAAAAATCAAGTTTTAATGAAAATTATCATATTCGGCCAAAACATGCTTTTCAGCCCCTGAAAAGCACATTTTGGCCATAAAAACTGAATATGTCCCCTGCAACCAAACGAACTGTCAGAGACACAAATCTACAATGGACATAGTGTAAAATGGTCCAATTCAAGTAAGTTATTCATTTGACATCATTCAAATGGATAGAAATCAAGTTTTAATGAAAATTATCATACTCGGCCAAAACATGCTTTTCAGCCCCTGAAAAGCACATTTTGGCCATAAAAACTGAAAATGTCCCCTGCAACCAAACGAACTGTCGGAGACACAAATCTACAATGGACATAGTGTAAAATGGTCCAATTCAAGTAAGTTATTCATTTGGCATCATTCGAAGTGATAGAAATCAAGTTTTAATGAAAATTATCATACTCGGCCAAAACATGCTTTTCAGCCCCTGAAAAGCACATTTTGGCCATAAAAACTTAATATGTCCCCTGCAACCAAACGAACTGTCAGAGACACAAATCTACAATGGACATAGTGTAAAATGGTCCAATTCAAGTAGTTATTCATTTGGCATCATTCAATCGGATAGAAATCAAGTTTTAATGAAAATTATCATACTCGGCCAAAACATGCTTTTCAGCCCCTGAAAAGCACATTTTGGCCATAAAAACTGAAAATGTCCCCTGCAACCAAACAAACTGTCGGAGACACAAATCTACAATGGACAGAGTGTAAAATGGTCCAATTCAAGTAAGTTATTCATTTGGCATCATTCGAAGTGATAGAAATCAAGTTTTAATGAAAATTATCATATTCGGCCAAAACATGCTTTTCAGCCCCTGAAAAGCACATTTTGGCAATAAAAACTGAATATGTCCCCTGCAACCAAACGAACTGTCAGAGACACAAATCTACAATGGACATAGTGTAAAATGGTCCAATTCAAGTAAGTTATTCATTTGGCATCATTCGAAGTGATAGAAATCAAGTTTTAATGAAAATTATCATATTCGGCCAAAACATGCTTTTCAGCCCCTGAAAAGCACATTTTGGCCATAAAAACTGAATATGTCCCCTGCAACCAAACGAACTGTCAGAGACACAAATCTACAATGGACATAGTGTAAAATGGTCCAATTCAAGTAAGTTATTCATTTGGCATCATTCAAATGGATAGAAATCAAGTTTTAATGAAAATTATCATACTCGGCCAAAACATGCTTTTCAGCCCCTGAAAAGCACATTTTGGCCATAAAAACTGAAAATGTCCCCTGCAACCAAACAAACTGTCGGAGACACAAATCTACAATGGACATAGTGTAAAATGGTCCAATTCAAGTAAGTTATTCATTTGGCATCATTCGAAGTGATAGAAATCAAGTTTTAATGAAAATTATCATATTCGGCCAAAACATGCTTTTCAGCCCCTGAAAAGCACATTTTGGCCATAAAAACTGAAAATGTCCCCTGCAACCAAACGAACTGTCGGAGACACAAATCTACAATGGACATAGTGTAAAATGGTCCAATTCAAGTAAGTTATTCATTTGGCATCATTCGAAGTGATAGAAATCAAGTTTTAATGAAAATTATCATACTCGGCCAAAACATGCTTTTCAGCCCCTGAAAAGCACATTTTGGCCATAAAAACTTAATATGTCCCCTGCAACCAAACGAACTGTCAGAGACACAAATCTACAATGGATATAGTGTAAAATGGTCCAATTCAAGTAAGTTATTCATTTGGCATCATTCGAAGTGATAGAAATCAAGTTTTAATGAAAATTATCATATTCGGCCAAAACATGCTTTTCAGCCCCTGAAAGCACATTTTGGCCATAAAAACTGAATATGTCCCCTGCAACCAAACGAACTGTCAGAGACACAAATCTACAATGGACATAGTGTAAAATGGTCCAATGCAAGTAAGTTATTCATTTGGCATCATTCAAATGGATAGAAATCAAGTTTTAATGAAAATTATCATACTCGGCCAAAACATGCTTTTCAGCCCCTGAAAAGCACATTTTGGCCATAAAAACTGAAAATGTCCCCTGCAACCAAACAAACTGTCGGAGACACAAATCTACAATGGACATAGTGTAAAATGGTCCAATTCAAGTAAGTTATTCATTTGGCATCATTCGAAGTGATAGAAATCAAGTTTTAATGAAAATTATCATATTCGGCCAAAACATGCTTTTCAGCCCCTGAAAAGCACATTTTGGCCATAAAAACTGAATATGTCCCCTGCAACCAAACGAACTGTCAGAGACACAAATCTACAATGGACATAGTGTAAAATGGTCCAATTCAAGTAAGTTATTCATTTGGCATCATTCGAAGTGATAAAAATCAAGTTTTAATGAAAATTATCATATTCGGCCAAAACATGCTTTTCAGCCCCTGAAAAGCACATTTTGGCCATAAAAACTGAATATGTCCCCTGCAACCAAACGAACTGTCAGAGACACAAATCTACAATGGACATAGTGTAAAATGGTCCAATTCAAGTAAGTTATTCATTTGGCATCATTCGAAGTGATAAAAATCAAGTTTTAATGAAAATTATCATATTCGGCCAAAACATGCTTTTCAGCCCCTGAAAAGCACATTTTGGCCATAAAAACTGAATATGTCCCCTGCAACCAAACGAACTGTCAGAGACACAAATCTACAATGGACATAGTGTAAAATGGTCCAATTCAAGTAAGTTATTCATTTGACATCATTCAAATGGATAGAAATCAAGTTTTAATGAAAATTATCATACTCGGCCAAAACATGCTTTTCAGCCCCTGAAAAGCACATTTTGGCCATAAAAACTGAAAATGTCCCCTGCAACCAAACGAACTGTCGGAGACACAAATCTACAATGGACATAGTGTAAAATGGTCCAATTCAAGTAAGTTATTCATTTGGCATCATTCGAAGTGATAGAAATCAAGTTTTAATGAAAATTATCATACTCGGCCAAAACATGCTTTTCAGCCCCTGAAAAGCACATTTTGGCCATAAAAACTTAATATGTCCCCTGCAACCAAACGAACTGTCAGAGACACAAATCTACAATGGACATAGTGTAAAATGGTCCAATTCAAGTAAGTTATTCATTTGGCATCATTCAATCGGATAGAAATCAAGTTTTAATGAAAATTATCATACTCGGCCAAAACATGCTTTTCAGCCCCTGAAAAGCACATTTTGGCCATAAAAACTGAAAATGTCCCCTGCAACCAAACAAACTGTCGGAGACACAAATCTACAATGGACAGAGTGTAAAATGGTCCAATTCAAGTAAGTTATTCATTTGGCATCATTCGAAGTGATAGAAATCAAGTTTTAATGAAAATTATCATATTCGGCCAAAACATGCTTTTCAGCCCCTGAAAAGCACATTTTGGCCATAAAAACTGAATATGTCCCCTGCAACCAAACGAACTGTCAGAGACACAAATCTACAATGAACATAGTGTAAAATGGTCCAATTCAAGTAAGTTATTCATTTGGCATCATTCGAAGTGATAGAAATCAAGTTTTAATGAAAATTACCATATTCGGCCAAAACATGCTTTTCAGCCCCTGAAAAGCACATTTTGGCCATAAAAACTGAATATGTCCCCTGCAACCAAACGAACTGTCAGAGACACAAATCTACAATGGACAAAGTGTAAAATGGTCCAATTCAAGTAAGTTATTCATTTGGCATCATTCAAATGGATAGAAATCAAGTTTTAATGAAAATTATCATACTCGGCCAAAACATGCTTTTCAGCCCCTGAAAAGCACATTTTGGCCATAAAAACTGAAAATGTCCCCTGCAATCAAACGAACTGTCGGAGACACAAATCTACAATGGACATAGTGTAAAATGGTCCAATTCAAGTAAGTTATTCATTTGGCATCATTCAAATGGATAGAAATCAAGTTTTAATGAAAATTATCATACTCGGCCAAAACATGCTTTTCAGCCCCTGAAAAGCACATTTTGGCCATAAAAACTGAATATGTCCCCTGCAACCAAACGAACTGTCAGAGACACAAATCTACAATGGACATAGTGTAAAATGGTCCAATTCAAGTAAGTTATTCATTTGGCATCATTCAAATGGATAGAAATCAAGTTTTAATGCAAATTATCATACTCGGCCAAAACATGCTTTTCAGCCCCTGAAAAGCACATTTTGGCCATAAAAACTGAAAATGTCCCCTCAACCAAACAAACTGTCGGAGACACAAATCTACAATGGACATAGTGTAAAATGGTCCAATTCAAGTAAGTTATTCATTTGGCATCATTCGAAGTGATAGAAATCAAGTTTTAATGAAAATTATCATATTCGGCCAAAACATGCTTTTCAGCCCCTGAAAAGCACATTTTGGCCATAAAAACTGAAAATGTCCCCTGCAACCAAACAAACTGTCGGAGACACAAATCTACAATGGACATAGTGTAAAATGGTCCAATTCAAGTAAGTTATTCATTTGGCATCATTCGAAGTGATAGAAATCAAGTTTTAATGAAAATTATCATACTCGGCCAAAACATGCTTTTCAGCCCCTGAAAAGCACATTTTGGCCATAAAAACTTAATATGTCCCCTGCAACCAAACGAACTGTCAGAGACACAAATCTACAATGGACATAGTGTAAAATGGTCCAATTCAAGTAAGTTATTCATTTGGCATCATTCGAAGTGATAGAAATCAAGTTTTAAGGAAAATTATCATATTCGGCCAAAACATGCTTTTCAGCCCCTGAAAAGCACATTTTGGCCATAAAAACTGAATATGTCCCCTGCAACCAAACGAACTGTCAGAGACACAAATCTACAATGGACATAGTGTAAAATGGTCCAATTCAAGTAAGTTATTCATTTGGCATCATTCAAATGGATAGAAATCAAGTTTTAATGAAAATTATCATACTCGGCCAAAACATGCTTTTCAGCCCCTGAAAAGCACATTTTGGCCATAAAAACTGAAAATGTCCCCTGCAACCAAACAAACTGTCGGAGACACAAATCTACAATGGACATAGTGTAAAATGGTCCAATTCAAGTAAGTTATTCATTTGGCATCATTCGAAGTGATAGAAATCAAGTTTTAATGAAAATTATCATATTCGGCCAAAACATGCTTTTCAGCCCCTGAAAAGCACATTTTGGCAATAAAAACTGAATATGTCCCCTGCAACCAAACGAACTGTCAGAGACACAAATCTACAATGGACATAGTGTAAAATGGTCCAATTCAAGTAAGTTATTCATTTGGCATCATTCGAAGTGATAGAAATCAAGTTTTAATGAAAATTATCATATTCGGCCAAAACATGCTTTTCAGCCCCTGAAAAGCACATTTTGGCCATAAAAACTGAATATGTCCCCTGCAACCAAACGAACTGTCAGAGACACAAATCTACAATGGACATAGTGTAAAATGGTCCAATTCAAGTAAGTTATTCATTTGGCATCATTCAAATGGATAGAAATCAAGTTTTGATGAAAAATATCATACTCGGCCAAAACATGCTTTTCAGCCCCTGAAAAGCACATTTTGGCCATAAAAACTGAAAATGTCCCCTGCATCCAAACAAACTGTCGGAGACACAAATCTACAATGGACATAGTGTAAAATGGTCCAATTCAAGTAAGTTATTCATTTGGCATCATTCGAAGTGATAGAAATCAAGTTTTAATGAAAATTATCATATTCGGCCAAAACATGCTTTTCAGCCCCTGAAAAGCACATTTTGGCCATAAAAACTGAAAATGTCCCCTGCAACCAAACGAACTGTCGGAGACACAAATCTACAATGGACATAGTGTAAAATGGTCCAATTCAAGTAAGTTATTCATTTGGCATCATTCGAAGTGATAGAAATCAAGTTTTAATGAAAATTATCATACTCGGCCAAAACATGCTTTTCAGCCCCTGAAAAGCACATTTTGGCCATAAAAACTTAATATGTCCCCTGCAACCAAACGAACTGTCAGAGACACAAATCTACAATGGATATAGTGTAAAATGGTCCAATTCAAGTAAGTTATTCATTTGGCATCATTCGAAGTGATAGAAATCAAGTTTTAATGAAAATTATCATATTCGGCCAAAACATGCTTTTCAGCCCCTGAAAGCACATTTTGGCCATAAAAACTGAATATGTCCCCTGCAACCAAACGAACTGTCAGAGACACAAATCTACAATGGACATAGTGTAAAATGGTCCAATTCAAGTAAGTTATTCATTTGGCATCATTCAAATGGATAGAAATCAAGTTTTAATGAAAATTATCATACTCGGCCAAAACATGCTTTTCAGCCCCTGAAAAGCACATTTTGGCCATAAAAACTGAAAATGTCCCCTGCAACCAAACAAACTGTCGGAGACACAAATCTACAATGGACATAGTGTAAAATGGTCCAATTCAAGTAAGTTATTCATTTGGCATCATTCGAAGTGATAGAAATCAAGTTTTAATGAAAATTATCATATTCGGCCAAAACATGCTTTTCAGCCCCTGAAAAGCACATTTTGGCCATAAAAACTGAATATGTCCCCTGCAACCAAACGAACTGTCAGAGACACAAATCTACAATGGACATAGTGTAAAATGGTCCAATTCAAGTAAGTTATTCATTTGGCATCATTCGAAGTGATAAAAATCAAGTTTTAATGAAAATTATCATATTCGGCCAAAACATGCTTTTCAGCCCCTGAAAAGCACATTTTGGCCATTAAAACTGAATATGTCCCCTGCAACCAAACGAACTGTCAGAGACACAAATCTACAATGGACATAGTGTAAAATGGTCCAATTCAAGTAAGTTATTCATTTGGCATCATTCAAATGGATAGAAATCAAGTTTTAATGAAAATTATCATACTCTGCCAAAACATGCTTTTCAGCCCCTGAAAAGCACATTTTGGCCATAAAAACTTTAAATGTCCCCTGCAACCAAACAAACTGTCGGAGACACAAATCTACAATGGACATAGTGTAAAATGGTCCAATTCAAGTAAGTTATTCATTTGGCATCATTCAAATGGATAGAAATCAAGTTTTAATGAAAATTATCATACTCGGCCAAAACATGCTTTTCAGCCCCTGAAAAGCACATTTTGGCCATAAAAACTGAAAATGTCCCCTGCAACCAAACGAACTGTCGGAGACACAAATCTACAATGGACATAGTGTAAAATGGTCCAATTCAAGTAAGTTATTCATTTGGCATCATTCGAAGTGATAGAAATCAAGTTTTAATGAAAATTATCATACTCGGCCAAAACATGCTTTTCAGCCCCTGAAAAGCACATTTTGGCCATAAAAACTTAATATGTCCCCTGCAACCAAACGAACTGTCAGAGACACAAATCTACAATGGATATAGTGTAAAATGGTCCAATTCAAGTAAGTTATTCATTTGGCATCATTCGAAGTGATAGAAATCAAGTTTTAATGAAAATTATCATATTCGGCCAAAACATGCTTTTCAGCCCCTGAAAGCACATTTTGGCCATAAAAACTGAATATGTCCCCTGCAACCAAACGAACTGTCAGAGACACAAATCTACAATGGACATAGTGTAAAATGGTCCAATTCAAGTAAGTTATTCATTTGGCATCATTCAAATGGATAGAAATCAAGTTTTAATGAAAATTATCATACTCGGCCAAAACATGCTTTTCAGCCCCTGAAAAGCACATTTTGGCCATAAAAACTGAAAATGTCCCCTGCAACCAAACAAACTGTCGGAGACACAAATCTACAATGGACATAGTGTAAAATGGTCCAATTCAAGTAAGTTATTCATTTGGCATCATTCGAAGTGACAGAAATCAAGTTTTAATGAAAATTATCATATTCGGCCAAAACATGCTTTTCAGCCCCTGAAAAGCACATTTTGGCCATAAAAACTGAATATGTCCCCTGCAACCAAACGAACTGTCAGAGACACAAATCTACAATGGACATAGTGTAAAATGGTCCAATTCAAGTAAGTTATTCATTTGGCATCATTCGAAGTGATAAAAATCAAGTTTTAATGAAAATTATCATATTCGGCCAAAACATGCTTTTCAGCCCCTGAAAAGCACATTTTGGCCATTAAAACTGAATATGTCCCCTGCAACCAAACGAACTGTCAGAGACACAAATCTACAATGGACATAGTGTAAAATGGTCCAATTCAAGTAAGTTATTCATTTGGCATCATTCAAATGGATAGAAATCAAGTTTTAATGAAAATTATCATACTCTGCCAAAACATGCTTTTCAGCCCCTGAAAAGCACATTTTGGCCATAAAAACTTTAAATGTCCCCTGCAACCAAACAAACTGTCGGAGACACAAATCTACAATGGACATAGTGTAAAATGGTCCAATTCAAGTAAGTTATTCATTTGGCATCATTCGAAGTGATAGAAATCAAGTTTTAATGAAAATTATCATATTCGGCCAAAACATGCTTTTCAGCCCCTGAAAAGCACATTTTGGCCATAAAAACTGAATATGTCCCCTGCAACCAAACGAACTGTCAGAGACACAAATCTACAATGGACATAGTGTAAAATGGTCCAATTCAAGTAAGTTATTCATTTGGCATCATTCGAAGTGATAGAAATCAAGTTTTAATGAAAATTATCATATTCGGCCAAAACATGCTTTTCAGCCCCTGAAAAGCACATTTTGGCCATAAAAACTGAATATGTCCCCTGCAACCAAACGAACTGTCAGAGACACAAATCTACAATGGACATAGTGTAAAATGGTCCAATTCAAGTAAGTTATTCATTTGGCATCATTCAAATGGATAGAAATCAAGTTTTAATGAAAATTATCATACTCGGCCAAAACATGCTTTTCAGCCCCTGAAAAGCACATTTTGGCCATAAAAACTGAAAATGTCCCCTGCAACCAAACAAACTGTCGGAGACACAAATCTACAATGGACATAGTGTAAAATGGTCCAATTCAAGTAAGTTATTCATTTGGCATCATTCGAAGTGATAGAAATCAAGTTTTAATGAAAATTATCATATTCGGCCAAAACATGCTTTTCAGCCCCTGAAAGCACATTTTGGCCATAAAAACTGAATATGTCCCCTGCAACCAAACGAACTGTCAGAGACACAAATCTACAATGCACAAAGTGTAAAATGGTCCAATTCAAGTAAGTTATTCATTTGGCATCATTCGAAGTGATAGAAATCAAGTTTTAATGAAAATTATCATATTCGGCCAAAACATGCTTTTCAGCCCCTGAAAAGCACATTTTGGCCATAAAAACTGAAAATGTCCCCTGCAACCAATCGAACTGTCGGAGACACAAATCTACAATGGACATAGTGTAAAATGGTCCAATTCAAGTAAGTTATTCATTTGGCATCATTCGAAGTGATAGAAATCAAGTTTTAATGAAAATTATCATACTCGGCCAAAACATGCTTTTCAGCCCCTGAAAAGCACATTTTGGCCATAAAAACTTAATATGTCCCCTGCAACCAAACGAACTGTCAGAGACACAAATCTACAATGGACATAGTGTAAAATGGTCCAATTCAAGTAAGTTATTCATTTGGCATCATTCGAAGTGATAGAAATCAAGTTTTAATGAAAATTATCATATTCGGCCAAAACATGCTTTTCAGCCCCTGAAAAGCACATTTTGGCCATTAAAACTGAATATGTCCCCTGCAACCAAACGAACTGTCAGAGACACAAATCTACAATGGACATAGTGTAAAATGGTCCAATTCAAGTAAGTTATTCATTTGGCATCATTCAAATGGATAGAAATCAAGTTTTAATGAAAATTATCATATTCGGCCAAAACATGCTTTTCAGCCCCTGAAAAGCACATTTTGGCCATAAAAACTGAATATGTCCCCTGCAACCAAACGAACTGTCAGAGACACAAATCTACAATGGACATAGTGTAAAATGGTCCAATTCAAGTAAGTTATTCATTTGGCATCATTCGAAGTGATAGAAATCAAGTTTTAATGAAAATTATCATATTCGGCCAAAACATGCTTTTCAGCCCCTGAAAAGCACATTTTGGCCATAAAAACTGAATATGTCCCCTGCAACCAAACGAACTGTCAGAGACACAAATCTACAATGGACATAGTGTAAAATGGTCCAATTCAAGTAAGTTATTCATTTGGCATCATTCAAATGGATAGAAATCAAGTTTTAATGAAAATTATCATACTCGGCCAAAACATGCTTTTCAGCCCCTGAAAAGCACATTTTGGCCATAAAAACTGAAAATGTCCCCTGCAACCAAACAAACTGTCGGAGACACAAATCTACAATGGACATAGTGTAAAATGGTCCAATTCAAGTAAGTTATTCATTTGGCATCATTCGAAGTGATAGAAATCAAGTTTTAATGAAAATTATCATATTCGGCCAAAACATGCTTTTCAGCCCCTGAAAAGCACATTTTGGCCATAAAAACTGAAAATGTCCCCTGCAACCAAACGAACTGTCGGAGACACAAATCTACAATGGACATAGTGTAAAATGGTCCAATTCAAGTAAGTTATTCATTTGGCATCATTCGAAGTGATAGAAATCAAGTTTTAATGAAAATTATCATACTCGGCCAAAACATGCTTTTCAGCCCCTGAAAAGCACATTTTGGCCATAAAAACTTAATATGTCCCCTGCAACCAAACGAACTGTCAGAGACACAAATCTACAATGGATATAGTGTAAAATGGTCCAATTCAAGTAAGTTATTCATTTGGCATCATTCGAAGTGATAGAAATCAAGTTTTAATGAAAATTATCATATTCGGCCAAAACATGCTTTTCAGCCCCTGAAAGCACATTTTGGCCATAAAAACTGAATATGTCCCCTGCAACCAAACGAACTGTCAGAGACACAAATCTACAATGGACATAGTGTAAAATGGTCCAATTCAAGTAAGTTATTCATTTGGCATCATTCAAATGGATAGAAATCAAGTTTTAATGAAAATTATCATACTCGGCCAAAACATGCTTTTCAGCCCCTGAAAAGCACATTTTGGCCATTAAAACTGAAAATGTCCCCTGCAACCAAACAAACTGTCGGAGACACAAATCTACAATGGACATAGTGTAAAATGGTCCAATTCAAGTAAGTTATTCATTTGGCATCATTCGAAGTGATAGAAATCAAGTTTTAATGAAAATTATCATATTCGGCCAAAACATGCTTTTCAGCCCCTGAAAAGCACATTTTGGCAATAAAAACTGAATATGTCCCCTGCAACCAAACGAACTGTCAGAGACACAAATCTACAATGGACATAGTGTAAAATGGTCCAATTCAAGTAAGTTATTCATTTGGCATCATTCGAAGTGATAGAAATCAAGTTTTAATGAAAATTATCATATTCGGCCAAAACATGCTTTTCAGCCCCTGAAAAGCACATTTTGGCCATAAAAACTGAATATGTCCCCTGCAACCAAACGAACTGTCAGAGACACAAATCTACAATGGACATAGTGTAAAATGGTCCAATTCAAGTAAGTTATTCATTTGGCATCATTCAAATGGATAGAAATCAAGTTTTAATGAAAATTATCATACTCGGCCAAAACATGCTTTTCAGCCCCTGAAAAGCACATTTTGGCCATAAAAACTGAAAATGTCCCCTGCAACCAAACAAACTGTCGGAGACACAAATCTACAATGGACATAGTGTAAAATGGTCCAATTCAAGTAAGTTATTCATTTGGCATCATTCGAAGTGATAGAAATCAAGTTTTAATGAAAATTATCATATTCGGCCAAAACATGCTTTTCAGCCCCTGAAAAGCACATTTTGGCCATAAAAACTGAAAATGTCCCCTGCAACCAAACGAACTGTCGGAGACACAAATCTACAATGGACATAGTGTAAAATGGTCCAATTCAAGTAAGTTATTCATTTGGCATCATTCGAAGTGATAGAAATCAAGTTTTAATGAAAATTATCATACTCGGCCAAAACATGCTTTTCAGCCCCTGAAAAGCACATTTTGGCCATAAAAACTTAATATGTCCCCTGCAACCAAACGAACTGTCAGAGACACAAATCTACAATGGATATAGTGTAAAATGGTCCAATTCAAGTAAGTTATTCATTTGGCATCATTCGAAGTGATAGAAATCAAGTTTTAATGAAAATTATCATATTCGGCCAAAACATGCTTTTCAGCCCCTGAAAGCACATTTTGGCCATAAAAACTGAATATGTCCCCTGCAACCAAACGAACTGTCAGAGACACAAATCTACAATGGACATAGTGTAAAATGGTCCAATTCAAGTAAGTTATTCATTTGGCATCATTCAAATGGATAGAAATCAAGTTTTAATGAAAATTATCATACTCGGCCAAAACATGCTTTTCAGCCCCTGAAAAGCACATTTTGGCCATAAAAACTGAAAATGTCCCCTGCAACCAAACAAACTGTCGGAGACACAAATCTACAATGGACATAGTGTAAAATGGTCCAATTCAAGTAAGTTATTCATTTGGCATCATTCGAAGTGATAGAAATCAAGTTTTAATGAAAATTATCATATTCGGCCAAAACATGCTTTTCAGCCCCTGAAAAGCACATTTTGGCCATAAAAACTGAATATGTCCCCTGCAACCAAACGAACTGTCAGAGACACAAATCTACAATGGACATAGTGTAAAATGGTCCAATTCAAGTAAGTTATTCATTTGGCATCATTCGAAGTGATAAAAATCAAGTTTTAATGAAAATTATCATATTCGGCCAAAACATGCTTTTCAGCCCCTGAAAAGCACATTTTGGCCATTAAAACTGAATATGTCCCCTGCAACCAAACGAACTGTCAGAGACACAAATCTACAATGGACATAGTGTAAAATGGTCCAATTCAAGTAAGTTATTCATTTGGCATCATTCAAATGGATAGAAATCAAGTTTTAATGAAAATTATCATACTCTGCCAAAACATGCTTTTCAGCCCCTGAAAAGCACATTTTGGCCATAAAAACTTTAAATGTCCCCTGCAACCAAACAAACTGTCGGAGACACAAATCTACAATGGACATAGTGTAAAATGGTCCAATTCAAGTAAGTTATTCATTTGGCATCATTCAAATGGATAGAAATCAAGTTTTA
The DNA here is from genome assembly GCF_051989625.1 of Stigmatopora argus. Lineage (NCBI taxonomy): Eukaryota > Metazoa > Chordata > Actinopteri > Syngnathiformes > Syngnathidae > Stigmatopora > Stigmatopora argus. The sequence continues at coordinate 276,908 of NC_135399.1, forward strand.
ATGAAAATTATCATACTCGGCCAAAACATGCTTTTCAGCCCCTGAAAAGCACATTTTGGCCATAAAAACTGAAAATGTCCCCTGCAACCAAACGAACTGTCGGAGACACAAATCTACAATGGACATAGTGTAAAATGGTCCAATTCAAGTAAGTTATTCATTTGGCATCATTCGAAGTGATAGAAATCAAGTTTTAATGAAAATTATCATACTCGGCCAAAACATGCTTTTCAGCCCCTGAAAAGCACATTTTGGCCATAAAAACTTAATATGTCCCCTGCAACCAAACGAACTGTCAGAGACACAAATCTACAATGGATATAGTGTAAAATGGTCCAATTCAAGTAAGTTATTCATTTGGCATCATTCGAAGTGATAGAAATCAAGTTTTAATGAAAATTATCATATTCGGCCAAAACATGCTTTTCAGCCCCTGAAAGCACATTTTGGCCATAAAAACTGAATATGTCCCCTGCAACCAAACGAACTGTCAGAGACACAAATCTACAATGGAGATAGTGTAAAATGGTCCAATTCAAGTAAGTTATTCATTTGGCATCATTCAAATGGATAGAAATCAAGTTTTAATGAAAATTATCATACTCGGCCAAAACATGCTTTTCAGCCCCTGAAAAGCACATTTTGGCCATAAAAACTGAAAATGTCCCCTGCAACCAAACAAACTGTCGGAGACACAAATCTACAATGGACATAGTGTAAAATGGTCCAATTCAAGTAAGTTATTCATTTGGCATCATTCGAAGTGACAGAAATCAAGTTTTAATGAAAATTATCATATTCGGCCAAAACATGCTTTTCAGCCCCTGAAAAGCACATTTTGGCCATAAAAACTGAATATGTCCCCTGCAACCAAACGAACTGTCAGAGACACAAATCTACAATGGACATAGTGTAAAATGGTCCAATTCAAGTAAGTTATTCATTTGGCATCATTCGAAGTGATAAAAATCAAGTTTTAATGAAAATTATCATATTCGGCCAAAACATGCTTTTCAGCCCCTGAAAAGCACATTTTGGCCATTAAAACTGAATATGTCCCCTGCAACCAAACGAACTGTCAGAGACACAAATCTACAATGGACATAGTGTAAAATGGTCCAATTCAAGTAAGTTATTCATTTGGCATCATTCAAATGGATAGAAATCAAGTTTTAATGAAAATTATCATACTCTGCCAAAACATGCTTTTCAGCCCCTGAAAAGCACATTTTGGCCATAAAAACTTTAAATGTCCCCTGCAACCAAACAAACTGTCGGAGACACAAATCTACAATGGACATAGTGTAAAATGGTCCAATTCAAGTAAGTTATTCATTTGGCATCATTCGAAGTGATAGAAATCAAGTTTTAATGAAAATTATCATATTCGGCCAAAACATGCTTTTCAGCCCCTGAAAAGCACATTTTGGCCATAAAAACTGAATATGTCCCCTGCAACCAAACGAACTGTCAGAGACACAAATCTACAATGGACATAGTGTAAAATGGTCCAATTCAAGTAAGTTATTCATTTGGCATCATTCGAAGTGATAGAAATCAAGTTTTAATGAAAATTATCATATTCGGCCAAAACATGCTTTTCAGCCCCTGAAAAGCACATTTTGGCCATAAAAACTGAATATGTCCCCTGCAACCAAACGAACTGTCAGAGACACAAATCTACAATGGACATAGTGTAAAATGGTCCAATTCAAGTAAGTTATTCATTTGGCATCATTCAAATTGATAGAAATCAAGTTTTAATGAAAATTATCATACTCGGCCAAAACATGCTTTTCAGCCCCTGAAAAGCACATTTTGGCCATAAAAACTGAAAATGTCCCCTGCAACCAAACAAACTGTCGGAGACACAAATCTACAATGGACATAGTGTAAAATGGTCCAATTCAAGTAAGTTATTCATTTGGCATCATTCGAAGTGATAGAAATCAAGTTTTAATGAAAATTATCATATTCGGCCAAAACATGCTTTTCAGCCCCTGAAAAGCACATTTTGGCCATAAAAACTGAAAATGTCCCCTGCAACCAAACGAACTGTCGGAGACACAAATCTACAATGGACATAGTGTAAAATGGTCCAATTCAAGTAAGTTATTCATTTGGCATCATTCGAAGTGATAGAAATCAAGTTTTAATGAAAATTATCATACTCGGCCAAAACATGCTTTTCAGCCCCTGAAAAGCACATTTTGGCCATAAAAACTTAATATGTCCCCTGCAACCAAACGAACTGTCAGAGACACAAATCTACAATGGATATAGTGTAAAATGGTCCAATTCAAGTAAGTTATTCATTTGGCATCATTCGAAGTGATAGAAATCAAGTTTTAATGAAAATTATCATATTCGGCCAAAACATGCTTTTCAGCCCCTGAAAGCACATTTTGGCCATAAAAACTGAATATGTCCCCTGCAACCAAACGAACTGTCAGAGACACAAATCTACAATGCACAAAGTGTAAAATGGTCCAATTCAAGTAAGTTATTCATTTGGCATCATTCAAATGGATATAAATCAAGTTTTAATGAAAATTATCATACTCGGCCAAAACATGCTTTTCAGCCCCTGAAAAGCACATTTTGGCCATAAAAACTGAAAATGTCCCCTGCAATCAAACGAACTGTCGGAGACACAAATCTACAATGGACATAGTGTAAAATGGTCCAATTCAAGTAAGTTATTCATTTGGCATCATTCAAATGGATAGAAATCAAGTTTTAATGAAAATTATCATACTCGGCCAAAACATGCTTTTCAGCCCCTGAAAAGCACATTTTGGCCATAAAAACTGAAAATGTCCCCTGCAACCAAACAAACGGTCGGAGACACAAATCTACAATGGACATAGCGTAAAATTGTCCAATTCAAGTAAGTTATTCATTTGGCATCATTCGAAGTGATAGAAATCAAGTTTTAATGAAAATTATCATATTCGGCCAAAACATGCTTTTCAGCCCCTGAAAAGCACATTTTGGCCATAAAAACTGAAAATGTCCCCTGCAACCAATCGAACTGTCGGAGACACAAATCTACAATGGACATAGTGTAAAATGGTCCAATTCAAGTAAGTTATTCATTTGGCATCATTCGAAGTGATAGAAATCAAGTTTTAATGAAAATTATCATACTCGGCCAAAACATGCTTTTCAGCCCCTGAAAAGCACATTTTGGCCATAAAAACTTAATATGTCCCCTGCAACCAAACGAACTGTCAGAGACACAAATCTACAATGGACATAGTGTAAAATGGTCCAATTCAAGTAAGTTATTCATTTGGCATCATTCGAAGTGATAGAAATCAAGTTTTAATGAAAATTATCATATTCGGCCAAAACATGCTTTTCAGCCCCTGAAAAGCACATTTTGGCCATTAAAACTGAATATGTCCCCTGCAACCAAACGAACTGTCAGAGACACAAATCTACAATGGACATAGTGTAAAATGGTCCAATTCAAGTAAGTTATTCATTTGGCATCATTCAAATGGATAGAAATCAAGTTTTAATGAAAATTATCATATTCGGCCAAAACATGCTTTTCAGCCCCTGAAAAGCACATTTTGGCCATAAAAACTGAATATGTCCCCTGCAACCAAACGAACTGTCAGAGACACAAATCTACAATGGACATAGTGTAAAATGGTCCAATTCAAGTAAGTTATTCATTTGGCATCATTCGAAGTGATAGAAATCAAGTTTTAATGAAAATTATCATATTCGGCCAAAACATGCTTTTCAGCCCCTGAAAAGCACATTTTGGCCATAAAAACTGAATATGTCCCCTGCAACCAAACGAACTGTCAGAGACACAAATCTACAATGGACATAGTGTAAAATGGTCCAATTCAAGTAAGTTATTCATTTGGCATCATTCAAATGGATAGAAATCAAGTTTTAATGAAAATTATCATACTCGGCCAAAACATGCTTTTCAGCCCCTGAAAAGCACATTTTGGCCATAAAAACTGAAAATGTCCCCTGCAACCAAACAAACTGTCGGAGACACAAATCTACAATGGACATAGTGTAAAATGGTCCAATTCAAGTAAGTTATTCATTTGGCATCATTCGAAGTGATAGAAATCAAGTTTTAATGAAAATTATCATATTCGGCCAAAACATGCTTTTCAGCCCCTGAAAAGCACATTTTGGCCATAAAAACTGAAAATGTCCCCTGCAACCAAACGAACTGTCGGAGACACAAATCTACAATGGACATAGTGTAAAATGGTCCAATTCAAGTAAGTTATTCATTTGGCATCATTCGAAGTGATAGAAATCAAGTTTTAATGAAAATTATCATACTCGGCCAAAACATGCTTTTCAGCCCCTGAAAAGCACATTTTGGCCATAAAAACTTAATATGTCCCCTGCAACCAAACGAACTGTCAGAGACACAAATCTACAATGGATATAGTGTAAAATGGTCCAATTCAAGTAAGTTATTCATTTGGCATCATTCGAAGTGATAGAAATCAAGTTTTAATGAAAATTATCATATTCGGCCAAAACATGCTTTTCAGCCCCTGAAAGCACATTTTGGCCATAAAAACTGAATATGTCCCCTGCAACCAAACGAACTGTCAGAGACACAAATCTACAATGGACATAGTGTAAAATGGTCCAATTCAAGTAAGTTATTCATTTGGCATCATTCAAATGGATAGAAATCAAGTTTTAATGAAAATTATCATACTCGGCCAAAACATGCTTTTCAGCCCCTGAAAAGCACATTTTGGCCATTAAAACTGAAAATGTCCCCTGCAACCAAACAAACTGTCGGAGACACAAATCTACAATGGACATAGTGTAAAATGGTCCAATTCAAGTAAGTTATTCATTTGGCATCATTCGAAGTGATAGAAATCAAGTTTTAATGAAAATTATCATATTCGGCCAAAACATGCTTTTCAGCCCCTGAAAAGCACATTTTGGCAATAAAAACTGAATATGTCCCCTGCAACCAAACGAACTGTCAGAGACACAAATCTACAATGGACATAGTGTAAAATGGTCCAATTCAAGTAAGTTATTCATTTGGCATCATTCGAAGTGATAGAAATCAAGTTTTAATGAAAATTATCATATTCGGCCAAAACATGCTTTTCAGCCCCTGAAAAGCACATTTTGGCCATAAAAACTGAATATGTCCCCTGCAACCAAACGAACTGTCAGAGACACAAATCTACAATGGACATAGTGTAAAATGGTCCAATTCAAGTAAGTTATTCATTTGGCATCATTCAAATGGATAGAAATCAAGTTTTAATGAAAATTATCATACTCGGCCAAAACATGCTTTTCAGCCCCTGAAAAGCACATTTTGGCCATAAAAACTGAAAATGTCCCCTGCAACCAAACAAACTGTCGGAGACACAAATCTACAATGGACATAGTGTAAAATGGTCCAATTCAAGTAAGTTATTCATTTGGCATCATTCGAAGTGATAGAAATCAAGTTTTAATGAAAATTATCATATTCGGCCAAAACATGCTTTTCAGCCCCTGAAAAGCACATTTTGGCCATAAAAACTGAATATGTCCCCTGCAACCAAACGAACTGTCAGAGACACAAATCTACAATGGACATAGTGTAAAATGGTCCAATTCAAGTAAGTTATTCATTTGGCATCATTCGAAGTGATAAAAATCAAGTTTTAATGAAAATTATCATATTCGGCCAAAACATGCTTTTCAGCCCCTGAAAAGCACATTTTGGCCATAAAAACTGAATATGTCCCCTGCAACCAAACGAACTGTCAGAGACACAAATCTACAATGGACATAGTGTAAAATGGTCCAATTCAAGTAAGTTATTCATTTGGCATCATTCGAAGTGATAAAAATCAAGTTTTAATGAAAATTATCATATTCGGCCAAAACATGCTTTTCAGCCCCTGAAAAGCACATTTTGGCCATAAAAACTGAATATGTCCCCTGCAACCAAACGAACTGTCAGAGACACAAATCTACAATGGACATAGTGTAAAATGGTCCAATTCAAGTAAGTTATTCATTTGACATCATTCAAATGGATAGAAATCAAGTTTTAATGAAAATTATCATACTCGGCCAAAACATGCTTTTCAGCCCCTGAAAAGCACATTTTGGCCATAAAAACTGAAAATGTCCCCTGCAACCAAACGAACTGTCGGAGACACAAATCTACAATGGACATAGTGTAAAATGGTCCAATTCAAGTAAGTTATTCATTTGGCATCATTCGAAGTGATAGAAATCAAGTTTTAATGAAAATTATCATACTCGGCCAAAACATGCTTTTCAGCCCCTGAAAAGCACATTTTGGCCATAAAAACTGAAAATGTCCCCTGCAACCAAACAAACTGTCGGAGACACAAATCTACAATGGACAGAGTGTAAAATGGTCCAATTCAAGTAAGTTATTCATTTGGCATCATTCGAAGTGATAGAAATCAAGTTTTAATGAAAATTATCATATTCGGCCAAAACATGCTTTTCAGCCCCTGAAAAGCACATTTTGGCAATAAAAACTGAATATGTCCCCTGCAACCAAACGAACTGTCAGAGACACAAATCTACAATGGACATAGTGTAAAATGGTCCAATTCAAGTAAGTTATTCATTTGGCATCATTCGAAGTGATAGAAATCAAGTTTTAATGAAAATTATCATATTCGGCCAAAACATGCTTTTCAGCCCCTGAAAAGCACATTTTGGCCATAAAAACTGAATATGTCCCCTGCAACCAAACGAACTGTCAGAGACACAAATCTACAATGGACATAGTGTAAAATGGTCCAATTCAAGTAAATTATTCATTTGGCATCATTCAAATGGATAGAAATCAAGTTTTAATGAAAATTATCATACTCGGCCAAAACATGCTTTTCAGCCCCTGAAAAGCACATTTTGGCCATAAAAACTGAAAATGTCCCCTGCAACCAAACAAACTGTCGGAGACACAAATCTACAATGGACATAGTGTAAAATGGTCCAATTCAAGTAAGTTATTCATTTGGCATCATTCGAAGTGATAGAAATCAAGTTTTAATGAAAATTATCATATTCGGCCAAAACATGCTTTTCAGCCCCTGAAAAGCACATTTTGGCCATAAAAACTGAAAATGTCCCCTGCAACCAAACGAACTGTCGGAGACACAAATCTACAATGGACATAGTGTAAAATGGTCCAATTCAAGTAAGTTATTCATTTGGCATCATTCGAAGTGATAGAAATCAAGTTTTAATGAAAATTATCATACTCGGCCAAAACATGCTTTTCAGCCCCTGAAAAGCACATTTTGGCCATAAAAACTTAATATGTCCCCTGCAACCAAACGAACTGTCAGAGACACAAATCTACAATGGATATAGTGTAAAATGGTCCAATTCAAGTAAGTTATTCATTTGGCATCATTCGAAGTGATAGAAATCAAGTTTTAATGAAAATTATCATATTCGGCCAAAACATGCTTTTCAGCCCCTGAAAGCACATTTTGGCCATAAAAACTGAATATGTCCCCTGCAACCAAACGAACTGTCAGAGACACAAATCTACAATGGACATAGTGTAAAATGGTCCAATTCAAGTAAGTTATTCATTTGGCATCATTCAAATGGATAGAAATCAAGTTTTAATGAAAATTATCATACTCGGCCAAAACATGCTTTTCAGCCCCTGAAAAGCACATTTTGGCCATAAAAACTGAAAATGTCCCCTGCAACCAAACAAACTGTCGGAGACACAAATCTACAATGGACATAGTGTAAAATGGTCCAATTCAAGTAAGTTATTCATTTGGCATCATTCGAAGTGATAGAAATCAAGTTTTAATGAAAATTATCATATTCGGCCAAAACATGCTTTTCAGCCCCTGAAAAGCACATTTTGGCCATAAAAACTGAATATGTCCCCTGCAACCAAACGAACTGTCAGAGACACAAATCTACAATGGACATAGTGTAAAATGGTCCAATTCAAGTAAGTTATTCATTTGGCATCATTCGAAGTGATAAAAATCAAGTTTTAATGAAAATTATCATATTCGGCCAAAACATGCTTTTCAGCCCCTGAAAAGCACATTTTGGCCATAAAAACTGAATATGTCCCCTGCAACCAAACGAACTGTCAGAGACACAAATCTACAATGGACATAGTGTAAAATGGTCCAATTCAAGTAAGTTATTCATTTGGCATCATTCGAAGTGATAAAAATCAAGTTTTAATGAAAATTATCATATTCGGCCAAAACATGCTTTTCAGCCCCTGAAAAGCACATTTTGGCCATAAAAACTGAATATGTCCCCTGCAACCAAACGAACTGTCAGAGACACAAATCTACAATGGACATAGTGTAAAATGGTCCAATTCAAGTAAGTTATTCATTTGACATCATTCAAATGGATAGAAATCAAGTTTTAATGAAAATTATCATACTCGGCCAAAACATGCTTTTCAGCCCCTGAAAAGCACATTTTGGCCATAAAAACTGAAAATGTCCCCTGCAACCAAACGAACTGTCGGAGACACAAATCTACAATGGACATAGTGTAAAATGGTCCAATTCAAGTAAGTTATTCATTTGGCATCATTCGAAGTGATAGAAATCAAGTTTTAATGAAAATTATCATACTCGGCCAAAACATGCTTTTCAGCCCCTGAAAAGCACATTTTGGCCATAAAAACTTAATATGTCCCCTGCAACCAAACGAACTGTCAGAGACACAAATCTACAATGGACATAGTGTAAAATGGTCCAATTCAAGTAAGTTATTCATTTGGCATCATTCAATCGGATAGAAATCAAGTTTTAATGAAAATTATCATACTCGGCCAAAACATGCTTTTCAGCCCCTGAAAAGCACATTTTGGCCATAAAAACTGAAAATGTCCCCTGCAACCAAACAAACTGTCGGAGACACAAATCTACAATGGACAGAGTGTAAAATGGTCCAATTCAAGTAAGTTATTCATTTGGCATCATTCGAAGTGATAGAAATCAAGTTTTAATGAAAATTATCATATTCGGCCAAAACATGCTTTTCAGCCCCTGAAAAGCACATTTTGGCCATAAAAACTGAATATGTCCCCTGCAACCAAACGAACTGTCAGAGACACAAATCTACAATGAACATAGTGTAAAATGGTCCAATTCAAGTAAGTTATTCATTTGGCATCATTCGAAGTGATAGAAATCAAGTTTTAATGAAAATTATCATATTCGGCCAAAACATGCTTTTCAGCCCCTGAAAAGCACATTTTGGCCATAAAAACTTAATATGTCCCCTGCAACCAAACGAACTGTCAGAGACACAAATCTACAATGGATATAGTGTAAAATGGTCCAATTCAAGTAAGTTATTCATTTGGCATCATTCGAAGTGATAGAAATCAAGTTTTAATGAAAATTATCATACTCGGCCAAAACATGCTTTTCAGCCCCTGAAAAGCACATTTTGGCCATAAAAACTTAATATGTCCCCTGCAACCAAACGAACTGTCAGAGACACAAATCTACAATGGACATAGTGTAAAATGGTCCAATTCAAGTAGTTATTCATTTGGCATCATTCAATCGGATAGAAATCAAGTTTTAATGAAAATTATCATACTCGGCCAAAACATGCTTTTCAGCCCCTGAAAAGCACATTTTGGCCATAAAAACTGAAAATGTCCCCTGCAACCAAACAAACTGTCGGAGACACAAATCTACAATGGACAGAGTGTAAAATGGTCCAATTCAAGTAAGTTATTCATTTGGCATCATTCGAAGTGATAGAAATCAAGTTTTAATGAAAATTATCATATTCGGCCAAAACATGCTTTTCAGCCCCTGAAAAGCACATTTTGGCAATAAAAACTGAATATGTCCCCTGCAACCAAACGAACTGTCAGAGACACAAATCTACAATGGACATAGTGTAAAATGGTCCAATTCAAGTAAGTTATTCATTTGGCATCATTCGAAGTGATAAAAATCAAGTTTTAATGAAAATTATCATATTCGGCCAAAACATGCTTTTCAGCCCCTGAAAAGCACATTTTGGCCATAAAAACTGAATATGTCCCCTGCAACCAAACGAACTGTCAGAGACACAAATCTACAATGGACATAGTGTAAAATGGTCCAATTCAAGTAAGTTATTCATTTGGCATCATTCAAATGGATAGAAATCAAGTTTTAATGAAAATTATCATACTCGGCAAAAACATGCTTTTCAGCCCCTGAAAAGCACATTTTGGCCATAAAAACTGAAAATGTCCCCTGCATCCAAACAAACTGTCGGAGACACAAATCTACAATGGACATAGTGTAAAATGGTCCAATTCAAGTAAGTTATTCATTTGGCATCATTCGAAGTGATAGAAATCAAGTTTTAATGAAAATTATCATATTCGGCCAAAACATGCTTTTCAGCCCCTGAAAAGCACATTTTGGCCATAAAAACTGAAAATGTCCCCTGCAACCAAACGAACTGTCGGAGACACAAATCTACAATGGACATAGTGTAAAATGGTCCAATTCAAGTAAGTTATTCATTTGGCATCATTCGAAGTGATAGAAATCAAGTTTTAATGAAAATTATCATACTCGGCCAAAACATGCTTTTCAGCCCCTGAAAAGCACATTTTGGCCATAAAAACTTAATATGTCCCCTGCAACCAAACGAACTGTCAGAGACACAAATCTACAATGGATATAGTGTAAAATGGTCCAATTCAAGTAAGTTATTCATTTGGCATCATTCGAAGTGATAGAAATCAAGTTTTAATGAAAATTATCATATTCGGCCAAAACATGCTTTTCAGCCCCTGAAAGCACATTTTGGCCATAAAAACTGAATATGTCCCCTGCAACCAAACGAACTGTCAGAGACACAAATCTACAATGGACATAGTGTAAAATGGTCCAATTCAAGTAAGTTATTCATTTGGCATCATTCAAATGGATAGAAATCAAGTTTTAATGAAAATTATCATACTCGGCCAAAACATGCTTTTCAGCCCCTGAAAAGCACATTTTGGCCATAAAAACTGAAAATGTCCCCTGCAACCAAACAAACTGTCGGAGACACAAATCTACAATGGACATAGTGTAAAATGGTCCAATTCAAGTAAGTTATTCATTTGGCATCATTCGAAGTGATAGAAATCAAGTTTTAATGAAAATTATCATATTCGGCCAAAACATGCTTTTCAGCCCCTGAAAAGCACATTTTGGCCATAAAAACTGAATATGTCCCCTGCAACCAAACGAACTGTCAGAGACACAAATCTACAATGGACATAGTGTAAAATGGTCCAATTCAAGTAAGTTATTCATTTGGCATCATTCGAAGTGATAAAAATCAAGTTTTAATGAAAATTATCATATTCGGCCAAAACATGCTTTTCAGCCCCTGAAAAGCACATTTTGGCCATTAAAACTGAATATGTCCCCTGCAACCAAACGAACTGTCAGAGACACAAATCTACAATGGACATAGTGTAAAATGGTCCAATTCAAGTAAGTTATTCATTTGGCATCATTCAAATGGATAGAAATCAAGTTTTAATGAAAATTATCATACTCTGCCAAAACATGCTTTTCAGCCCCTGAAAAGCACATTTTGGCCATAAAAACTTTAAATGTCCCCTGCAACCAAACAAACTGTCGGAGACACAAATCTACAATGGACATAGTGTAAAATGGTCCAATTCAAGTAAGTTATTCATTTGGCATCATTCAAATGGATAGAAATCAAGTTTTAATGAAAATTATCATACTCGGCCAAAACATGCTTTTCAGCCCCTGAAAAGCACATTTTGGCCATAAAAACTGAAAATGTCCCCTGCAACCAAACGAACTGTCGGAGACACAAATCTACAATGGACATAGTGTAAAATGGTCCAATTCAAGTAAGTTATTCATTTGGCATCATTCGAAGTGATAGAAATCAAGTTTTAATGAAAATTATCATACTCGGCCAAAACATGCTTTTCAGCCCCTGAAAAGCACATTTTGGCCATAAAAACTTAATATGTCCCCTGCAACCAAACGAACTGTCAGAGACACAAATCTACAATGGATATAGTGTAAAATGGTCCAATTCAAGTAAGTTATTCATTTGGCATCATTCGAAGTGATAGAAATCAAGTTTTAATGAAAATTATCATATTCGGCCAAAACATGCTTTTCAGCCCCTGAAAGCACATTTTGGCCATAAAAACTGAATATGTCCCCTGCAACCAAACGAACTGTCAGAGACACAAATCTACAATGGACATAGTGTAAAATGGTCCAATTCAAGTAAGTTATTCATTTGGCATCATTCAAATGGATAGAAATCAAGTTTTAATGAAAATTATCATACTCGGCCAAAACATGCTTTTCAGCCCCTGAAAAGCACATTTTGGCCATTAAAACTGAAAATGTCCCCTGCAACCAAACAAACTGACGGAGACACAAATCTACAATGGACATAGTGTAAAATGGTCCAATTCAAGTAAGTTATTCATTTGGCATCATTCGAAGTGATAGAAATCAAGTTTTAATGAAATTATCATATTCGGCCAAAACATGCTTTTCAGCCCCTGAAAAGCACATTTTGGCAATAAAAACTGAATATGTCCCCTGCAACCAAACGAACTGTCAGAGACACAAATCTACAATGGACATAGTGTAAAATGGTCCAATTCAAGTAAGTTATTCATTTGGCATCATTCGAAGTGATAGAAATCAAGTTTTAATGAAAATTATCATATTCGGCCAAAACATGCTTTTCAGCCCCTGAAAAGCACATTTTGGCCATAAAAACTGAATATGTCCCCTGCAACCAAACGAACTGTCAGAGACACAAATCTACAATGGACATAGTGTAAAATGGTCCAATTCAAGTAAGTTATTCATTTGGCATCATTCAAATAGATAGAAATCAAGTTTTAATGAAAATTATCATACTCGGCCAAAACATGCTTTTCAGCCCCTGAAAAGCACATTTTGGCCATAAAAACTTAATATGTCCCCTGCAACCAAACAAACTGTCGGAGACACAAATCTACAATGGACAGAGTGTAAAATGGTCCAATTCAAGTAAGTTATTCATTTGGCATCATTCGAAGTGATAGAAATCAAGTTTTAATGAAAATTATCATATTCGGCCAAAACATGCTTTTCAGCCCCTGAAAAGCACATTTTGGCAATAAAAACTGAATATGTCCCCTGCAACCAAACGAACTGTCGGAGACACAAATCTACAATGGACATAGTGTAAAATGGTCCAATTCAAGTAAGTTATTCATTTGGCATCATTCGAAGTGATAGAAATCAAGTTTTAATGAAAATTATCATACTCGGCCAAAACATGCTTTTCAGCCCCTGAAAAGCACATTTTGGCCATAAAAACTGAAAATGTCCCCTGCAACCAAACAAACTGTCGGAGACACAAATCTACAATGGACATAGTGTAAAATGGTCCAATTCAAGTAAGTTATTCATTTGGCATCATTCGAAGTGATAGAAATCAAGTTTTAATGAAAATTATCATATTCGGCCAAAACATGCTTTTCAGCCCCTGAAAAGCACATTTTGGCCATAAAAACTGAATATGTCCCCTGCAACCAAACGAACTGTCAGAGACACAAATCTACAATGGACATAGTGTAAAATGGTCCAATTCAAGTAAGTTATTCATTTGGCATCATTCGAAGTGATAAAAATCAAGTTTTAATGAAAATTATCATATTCGGCCAAAACATGCTTTTCAGCCCCTGAAAAGCACATTTTGGCCATTAAAACTGAATATGTCCCCTGCAACCAAACGAACTGTCAGAGACACAAATCTACAATGGACATAGTGTAAAATGGTCCAATTCAAGTAAGTTATTCATTTGGCATCATTCAAATGGATAGAAATCAAGTTTTAATGAAAATTATCATACTCTGCCAAAACATGCTTTTCAGCCCCTGAAAAGCACATTTTGGCCATAAAAACTTTAAATGTCCCCTGCAACCAAACAAACTGTCGGAGACACAAATCTACAATGGACATAGTGTAAAATGGTCCAATTCAAGTAAGTTATTCATTTGGCATCATTCAAATGGATAGAAATCAAGTTTTAATGAAAATTATCATACTCGGCCAAAACATGCTTTTCAGCCCCTGAAAAGCACATTTTGGCCATAAAAACTGAAAATGTCCCCTGCAACCAAACGAACTGTCGGAGACACAAATCTACAATGGACATAGTGTAAAATGGTCCAATTCAAGTAAGTTATTCATTTGGCATCATTCGAAGTGATAGAAATCAAGTTTTAATGAAAATTATCATACTCGGCCAAAACATGCTTTTCAGCCCCTGAAAAGCACATTTTGGCCATAAAAACTTAATATGTCCCCTGCAACCAAACGAACTGTCAGAGACACAAATCTACAATGGATATAGTGTAAAATGGTCCAATTCAAGTAAGTTATTCATTTGGCATCATTCGAAGTGATAGAAATCAAGTTTTAATGAAAATTATCATATTCGGCCAAAACATGCTTTTCAGCCCCTGAAAGCACATTTTGGCCATAAAAACTGAATATGTCCCCTGCAACCAAACGAACTGTCAGAGACACAAATCTACAATGGACATAGTGTAAAATGGTCCAATTCAAGTAAGTTATTCATTTGGCATCATTCAAATGGATAGAAATCAAGTTTTAATGAAAATTATCATACTCGGCCAAAACATGCTTTTCAGCCCCTGAAAAGCACATTTTGGCCATAAAAACTGAAAATGTCCCCTGCAACCAAACGAACTGTCGGAGACACAAATCTACAATGGACATAGTGTAAAATGGTCCAATTCAAGTAAGTTATTCATTTGGCATCATTCGAAGTGATAGAAATCAAGTTTTAATGAAAATTATCATACTCGGCCAAAACATGCTTTTCAGCCCCTGAAAAGCACATTTTGGCCATAAAAACTGAATATGTCCCCTGCAACCAAACGAACTGTCAGAGACACAAATCTACAATGGACATAGTGTAAAATGGTCCAATTCAAGTAAGTTATTCATTTGGCATCATTCAAATGGATAGAAATCAAGTTTTAATGAAAATTATCATACTCGGCCAAAACATGCTTTTCAGCCCCTGAAAAGCACATTTTGGCCATTAAAACTGAAAATGTCCCCTGCAACCAAACAAACTGACGGAGACACAAATCTACAATGGACATAGTGTAAAATGGTCCAATTCAAGTAAGTTATTCATTTGGCATCATTCGAAGTGATAGAAATCAAGTTTTAATGAAAATTATCATATTCGGCCAAAACATGCTTTTCAGCCCCTGAAAAGCACATTTTGGCAATAAAAACTGAATATGTCCCCTGCAACCAAACGAACTGTCAGAGACACAAATCTACAATGGACATAGTGTAAAATGGTCCAATTCAAGTAAGTTATTCATTTGGCATCATTCGAAGTGATAGAAATCAAGTTTTAATGAAAATTATCATATTCGGCCAAAACATGCTTTTCAGCCCCTGAAAAGCACATTTTGGCCATAAAAACTGAATATGTCCCCTGCAACCAAACGAACTGTCAGAGACACAAATCTACAATGGACATAGTGTAAAATGGTCCAATTCAAGTAAGTTATTCATTTGGCATCATTCAAATAGATAGAAATCAAGTTTTAATGAAAATTATCATACTCGGCCAAAACATGCTTTTCAGCCCCTGAAAAGCACATTTTGGCCATAAAAACTTAATATGTCCCCTGCAACCAAACAAACTGTCGGAGACACAAATCTACAATGGACAGAGTGTAAAATGGTCCAATTCAAGTAAGTTATTCATTTGGCATCATTCGAAGTGATAGAAATCAAGTTTTAATGAAAATTATCATATTCGGCCAAAACATGCTTTTCAGCCCCTGAAAAGCACATTTTGGCAATAAAAACTGAATATGTCCCCTGCAACCAAACGAACTGTCGGAGACACAAATCTACAATGGACATAGTGTAAAATGGTCCAATTCAAGTAAGTTATTCATTTGGCATCATTCGAAGTGATAGAAATCAAGTTTTAATGAAAATTATCATACTCGGCCAAAACATGCTTTTCAGCCCCTGAAAAGCACATTTTGGCCATAAAAACTGAAAATGTCCCCTGCAACCAAACAAACTGTCGGAGACACAAATCTACAATGGACATAGTGTAAAATGGTCCAATTCAAGTAAGTTATTCATTTGGCATCATTCGAAGTGATAGAAATCAAGTTTTAATGAAAATTATCATATTCGGCCAAAACATGCTTTTCAGCCCCTGAAAAGCACCTTTTGGCCATAAAAACTGAATATGTCCCCTGCAACCAAACGAACTGTCAGAGACACAAATCTACAATGGACATAGTGTAAAATGGTCCAATTCAAGTAAGTTATTCATTTGGCATCATTCGAAGTGATAAAAATCAAGTTTTAATGAAAATTATCATATTCGGCCAAAACATGCTTTTCAGCCCCTGAAAAGCACATTTTGGCCATAAAAACTGAATATGTCCCCTGCAACCAAACGAACTGTCAGAGACACAAATCTACAATGGACATAGTGTAAAATGGTCCAATTCAAGTAAGTTATTCATTTGGCATCATTCGAAGTGATAAAAATCAATTTTTAATGAAAATTATCATATTCGGCCAAAACATGCTTTTCAGCCCCTGAAAAGCACATTTTGGCCATAAAAACTGAATATGTCCCCTGCAACCAAACGAACTGTCAGAGACACAAATCTACAATGGACATAGTGTAAAATGGTCCAATTCAAGTAAGTTATTCATTTGACATCATTCAAATGGATAGAAATCAAGTTTTAATGAAAATTATCATACTCGGCCAAAACATGCTTTTCAGCCCCTGAAAAGCACATTTTGGCCATAAAAACTGAAAATGTCCCCTGCAACCAAACGAACTGTCGGAGACACAAATCTACAATGGACATAGTGTAAAATGGTCCAATTCAAGTAAGTTATTCATTTGGCATCATTCGAAGTGATAGAAATCAAGTTTTAATGAAAATTATCATACTCGGCCAAAACATGCTTTTCAGCCCCTGAAAAGCACATTTTGGCCATAAAAACTTAATATGTCCCCTGCAACCAAACGAACTGTCAGAGACACAAATCTACAATGGACATAGTGTAAAATGGTCCAATTCAAGTAGTTATTCATTTGGCATCATTCAATCGGATAGAAATCAAGTTTTAATGAAAATTATCATACTCGGCCAAAACATGCTTTTCAGCCCCTGAAAAGCACATTTTGGCCATAAAAACTGAAAATGTCCCCTGCAACCAAACAAACTGTCGGAGACACAAATCTACAATGGACAGAGTGTAAAATGGTCCAATTCAAGTAAGTTATTCATTTGGCATCATTCGAAGTGATAGAAATCAAGTTTTAATGAAAATTATCATATTCGGCCAAAACATGCTTTTCAGCCCCTGAAAAGCACATTTTGGCAATAAAAACTGAATATGTCCCCTGCAACCAAACGAACTGTCAGAGACACAAATCTACAATGGACATAGTGTAAAATGGTCCAATTCAAGTAAGTTATTCATTTGGCATCATTCGAAGTGATAGAAATCAAGTTTTAATGAAAATTATCATATTCGGCCAAAACATGCTTTTCAGCCCCTGAAAAGCACATTTTGGCCATAAAAACTGAATATGTCCCCTGCAACCAAACGAACTGTCAGAGACACAAATCTACAATGGACATAGTGTAAAATGGTCCAATTCAAGTAAGTTATTCATTTGGCATCATTCAAATGGATAGAAATCAAGTTTTAATGAAAATTATCATACTCGGCCAAAACATGCTTTTCAGCCCCTGAAAAGCACATTTTGGCCATAAAAACTGAAAATGTCCCCTGCAACCAAACAAACTGTCGGAGACACAAATCTACAATGGACATAGTGTAAAATGGTCCAATTCAAGTAAGTTATTCATTTGGCATCATTCGAAGTGATAGAAATCAAGTTTTAATGAAAATTATCATATTCGGCCAAAACATGCTTTTCAGCCCCTGAAAAGCACATTTTGGCCATAAAAACTGAAAATGTCCCCTGCAACCAAACGAACTGTCGGAGACACAAATCTACAATGGACATAGTGTAAAATGGTCCAATTCAAGTAAGTTATTCATTTGGCATCATTCGAAGTGATAGAAATCAAGTTTTAATGAAAATTATCATACTCGGCCAAAACATGCTTTTCAGCCCCTGAAAAGCACATTTTGGCCATAAAAACTTAATATGTCCCCTGCAACCAAACGAACTGTCAGAGACACAAATCTACAATGGATATAGTGTAAAATGGTCCAATTCAAGTAAGTTATTCATTTGGCATCATTCGAAGTGATAGAAATCAAGTTTTAATGAAAATTATCATATTCGGCCAAAACATGCTTTTCAGCCCCTGAAAGCACATTTTGGCCATAAAAACTGAATATGTCCCCTGCAACCAAACGAACTGTCAGAGACACAAATCTACAATGGACATAGTGTAAAATGGTCCAATGCAAGTAAGTTATTCATTTGGCATCATTCAAATGGATAGAAATCAAGTTTTAATGAAAATTATCATACTCGGCCAAAACATGCTTTTCAGCCCCTGAAAAGCACATTTTGGCCATAAAAACTGAAAATGTCCCCTGCAACCAAACAAACTGTCGGAGACACAAATCTACAATGGACATAGTGTAAAATGGTCCAATTCAAGTAAGTTATTCATTTGGCATCATTCGAAGTGATAGAAATCAAGTTTTAATGAAAATTATCATATTCGGCCAAAACATGCTTTTCAGCCCCTGAAAAGCACATTTTGGCCATAAAAACTGAATATGTCCCCTGCAACCAAACGAACTGTCAGAGACACAAATCTACAATGGACATAGTGTAAAATGGTCCAATTCAAGTAAGTTATTCATTTGGCATCATTCGAAGTGATAAAAATCAAGTTTTAATGAAAATTATCATATTCGGCCAAAACATGCTTTTCAGCCCCTGAAAAGCACATTTTGGCCATAAAAACTGAATATGTCCCCTGCAACCAAACGAACTGTCAGAGACACAAATCTACAATGGACATAGTGTAAAATGGTCCAATTCAAGTAAGTTATTCATTTGGCATCATTCGAAGTGATAAAAATCAAGTTTTAATGAAAATTATCATATTCGGCCAAAACATGCTTTTCAGCCCCTGAAAAGCACATTTTGGCCATAAAAACTGAATATGTCCCCTGCAACCAAACGAACTGTCAGAGACACAAATCTACAATGGACATAGTGTAAAATGGTCCAATTCAAGTAAGTTATTCATTTGACATCATTCAAATGGATAGAAATCAAGTTTTAATGAAAATTATCATACTCGGCCAAAACATGCTTTTCAGCCCCTGAAAAGCACATTTTGGCCATAAAAACTGAAAATGTCCCCTGCAACCAAACGAACTGTCGGAGACACAAATCTACAATGGACATAGTGTAAAATGGTCCAATTCAAGTAAGTTATTCATTTGGCATCATTCGAAGTGATAGAAATCAAGTTTTAATGAAAATTATCATACTCGGCCAAAACATGCTTTTCAGCCCCTGAAAAGCACATTTTGGCCATAAAAACTTAATATGTCCCCTGCAACCAAACGAACTGTCAGAGACACAAATCTACAATGGACATAGTGTAAAATGGTCCAATTCAAGTAAGTTATTCATTTGGCATCATTCAATCGGATAGAAATCAAGTTTTAATGAAAATTATCATACTCGGCCAAAACATGCTTTTCAGCCCCTGAAAAGCACATTTTGGCCATAAAAACTGAAAATGTCCCCTGCAACCAAACAAACTGTCGGAGACACAAATCTACAATGGACAGAGTGTAAAATGGTCCAATTCAAGTAAGTTATTCATTTGGCATCATTCGAAGTGATAGAAATCAAGTTTTAATGAAAATTATCATATTCGGCCAAAACATGCTTTTCAGCCCCTGAAAAGCACATTTTGGCCATAAAAACTGAATATGTCCCCTGCAACCAAACGAACTGTCAGAGACACAAATCTACAATGAACATAGTGTAAAATGGTCCAATTCAAGTAAGTTATTCATTTGGCATCATTCGAAGTGATAGAAATCAAGTTTTAATGAAAATTACCATATTCGGCCAAAACATGCTTTTCAGCCCCTGAAAAGCACATTTTGGCCATAAAAACTGAATATGTCCCCTGCAACCAAACGAACTGTCAGAGACACAAATCTACAATGGACAAAGTGTAAAATGGTCCAATTCAAGTAAGTTATTCATTTGGCATCATTCAAATGGATAGAAATCAAGTTTTAATGAAAATTATCATACTCGGCCAAAACATGCTTTTCAGCCCCTGAAAAGCACATTTTGGCCATAAAAACTGAAAATGTCCCCTGCAATCAAACGAACTGTCGGAGACACAAATCTACAATGGACATAGTGTAAAATGGTCCAATTCAAGTAAGTTATTCATTTGGCATCATTCAAATGGATAGAAATCAAGTTTTAATGAAAATTATCATACTCGGCCAAAACATGCTTTTCAGCCCCTGAAAAGCACATTTTGGCCATAAAAACTGAATATGTCCCCTGCAACCAAACGAACTGTCAGAGACACAAATCTACAATGGACATAGTGTAAAATGGTCCAATTCAAGTAAGTTATTCATTTGGCATCATTCAAATGGATAGAAATCAAGTTTTAATGCAAATTATCATACTCGGCCAAAACATGCTTTTCAGCCCCTGAAAAGCACATTTTGGCCATAAAAACTGAAAATGTCCCCTCAACCAAACAAACTGTCGGAGACACAAATCTACAATGGACATAGTGTAAAATGGTCCAATTCAAGTAAGTTATTCATTTGGCATCATTCGAAGTGATAGAAATCAAGTTTTAATGAAAATTATCATATTCGGCCAAAACATGCTTTTCAGCCCCTGAAAAGCACATTTTGGCCATAAAAACTGAAAATGTCCCCTGCAACCAAACAAACTGTCGGAGACACAAATCTACAATGGACATAGTGTAAAATGGTCCAATTCAAGTAAGTTATTCATTTGGCATCATTCGAAGTGATAGAAATCAAGTTTTAATGAAAATTATCATACTCGGCCAAAACATGCTTTTCAGCCCCTGAAAAGCACATTTTGGCCATAAAAACTTAATATGTCCCCTGCAACCAAACGAACTGTCAGAGACACAAATCTACAATGGACATAGTGTAAAATGGTCCAATTCAAGTAAGTTATTCATTTGGCATCATTCGAAGTGATAGAAATCAAGTTTTAAGGAAAATTATCATATTCGGCCAAAACATGCTTTTCAGCCCCTGAAAAGCACATTTTGGCCATAAAAACTGAATATGTCCCCTGCAACCAAACGAACTGTCAGAGACACAAATCTACAATGGACATAGTGTAAAATGGTCCAATTCAAGTAAGTTATTCATTTGGCATCATTCAAATGGATAGAAATCAAGTTTTAATGAAAATTATCATACTCGGCCAAAACATGCTTTTCAGCCCCTGAAAAGCACATTTTGGCCATAAAAACTGAAAATGTCCCCTGCAACCAAACAAACTGTCGGAGACACAAATCTACAATGGACATAGTGTAAAATGGTCCAATTCAAGTAAGTTATTCATTTGGCATCATTCGAAGTGATAGAAATCAAGTTTTAATGAAAATTATCATATTCGGCCAAAACATGCTTTTCAGCCCCTGAAAAGCACATTTTGGCAATAAAAACTGAATATGTCCCCTGCAACCAAACGAACTGTCAGAGACACAAATCTACAATGGACATAGTGTAAAATGGTCCAATTCAAGTAAGTTATTCATTTGGCATCATTCGAAGTGATAGAAATCAAGTTTTAATGAAAATTATCATATTCGGCCAAAACATGCTTTTCAGCCCCTGAAAAGCACATTTTGGCCATAAAAACTGAATATGTCCCCTGCAACCAAACGAACTGTCAGAGACACAAATCTACAATGGACATAGTGTAAAATGGTCCAATTCAAGTAAGTTATTCATTTGGCATCATTCAAATGGATAGAAATCAAGTTTTGATGAAAAATATCATACTCGGCCAAAACATGCTTTTCAGCCCCTGAAAAGCACATTTTGGCCATAAAAACTGAAAATGTCCCCTGCATCCAAACAAACTGTCGGAGACACAAATCTACAATGGACATAGTGTAAAATGGTCCAATTCAAGTAAGTTATTCATTTGGCATCATTCGAAGTGATAGAAATCAAGTTTTAATGAAAATTATCATATTCGGCCAAAACATGCTTTTCAGCCCCTGAAAAGCACATTTTGGCCATAAAAACTGAAAATGTCCCCTGCAACCAAACGAACTGTCGGAGACACAAATCTACAATGGACATAGTGTAAAATGGTCCAATTCAAGTAAGTTATTCATTTGGCATCATTCGAAGTGATAGAAATCAAGTTTTAATGAAAATTATCATACTCGGCCAAAACATGCTTTTCAGCCCCTGAAAAGCACATTTTGGCCATAAAAACTTAATATGTCCCCTGCAACCAAACGAACTGTCAGAGACACAAATCTACAATGGATATAGTGTAAAATGGTCCAATTCAAGTAAGTTATTCATTTGGCATCATTCGAAGTGATAGAAATCAAGTTTTAATGAAAATTATCATATTCGGCCAAAACATGCTTTTCAGCCCCTGAAAGCACATTTTGGCCATAAAAACTGAATATGTCCCCTGCAACCAAACGAACTGTCAGAGACACAAATCTACAATGGACATAGTGTAAAATGGTCCAATTCAAGTAAGTTATTCATTTGGCATCATTCAAATGGATAGAAATCAAGTTTTAATGAAAATTATCATACTCGGCCAAAACATGCTTTTCAGCCCCTGAAAAGCACATTTTGGCCATAAAAACTGAAAATGTCCCCTGCAACCAAACAAACTGTCGGAGACACAAATCTACAATGGACATAGTGTAAAATGGTCCAATTCAAGTAAGTTATTCATTTGGCATCATTCGAAGTGATAGAAATCAAGTTTTAATGAAAATTATCATATTCGGCCAAAACATGCTTTTCAGCCCCTGAAAAGCACATTTTGGCCATAAAAACTGAATATGTCCCCTGCAACCAAACGAACTGTCAGAGACACAAATCTACAATGGACATAGTGTAAAATGGTCCAATTCAAGTAAGTTATTCATTTGGCATCATTCGAAGTGATAAAAATCAAGTTTTAATGAAAATTATCATATTCGGCCAAAACATGCTTTTCAGCCCCTGAAAAGCACATTTTGGCCATTAAAACTGAATATGTCCCCTGCAACCAAACGAACTGTCAGAGACACAAATCTACAATGGACATAGTGTAAAATGGTCCAATTCAAGTAAGTTATTCATTTGGCATCATTCAAATGGATAGAAATCAAGTTTTAATGAAAATTATCATACTCTGCCAAAACATGCTTTTCAGCCCCTGAAAAGCACATTTTGGCCATAAAAACTTTAAATGTCCCCTGCAACCAAACAAACTGTCGGAGACACAAATCTACAATGGACATAGTGTAAAATGGTCCAATTCAAGTAAGTTATTCATTTGGCATCATTCAAATGGATAGAAATCAAGTTTTAATGAAAATTATCATACTCGGCCAAAACATGCTTTTCAGCCCCTGAAAAGCACATTTTGGCCATAAAAACTGAAAATGTCCCCTGCAACCAAACGAACTGTCGGAGACACAAATCTACAATGGACATAGTGTAAAATGGTCCAATTCAAGTAAGTTATTCATTTGGCATCATTCGAAGTGATAGAAATCAAGTTTTAATGAAAATTATCATACTCGGCCAAAACATGCTTTTCAGCCCCTGAAAAGCACATTTTGGCCATAAAAACTTAATATGTCCCCTGCAACCAAACGAACTGTCAGAGACACAAATCTACAATGGATATAGTGTAAAATGGTCCAATTCAAGTAAGTTATTCATTTGGCATCATTCGAAGTGATAGAAATCAAGTTTTAATGAAAATTATCATATTCGGCCAAAACATGCTTTTCAGCCCCTGAAAGCACATTTTGGCCATAAAAACTGAATATGTCCCCTGCAACCAAACGAACTGTCAGAGACACAAATCTACAATGGACATAGTGTAAAATGGTCCAATTCAAGTAAGTTATTCATTTGGCATCATTCAAATGGATAGAAATCAAGTTTTAATGAAAATTATCATACTCGGCCAAAACATGCTTTTCAGCCCCTGAAAAGCACATTTTGGCCATAAAAACTGAAAATGTCCCCTGCAACCAAACAAACTGTCGGAGACACAAATCTACAATGGACATAGTGTAAAATGGTCCAATTCAAGTAAGTTATTCATTTGGCATCATTCGAAGTGACAGAAATCAAGTTTTAATGAAAATTATCATATTCGGCCAAAACATGCTTTTCAGCCCCTGAAAAGCACATTTTGGCCATAAAAACTGAATATGTCCCCTGCAACCAAACGAACTGTCAGAGACACAAATCTACAATGGACATAGTGTAAAATGGTCCAATTCAAGTAAGTTATTCATTTGGCATCATTCGAAGTGATAAAAATCAAGTTTTAATGAAAATTATCATATTCGGCCAAAACATGCTTTTCAGCCCCTGAAAAGCACATTTTGGCCATTAAAACTGAATATGTCCCCTGCAACCAAACGAACTGTCAGAGACACAAATCTACAATGGACATAGTGTAAAATGGTCCAATTCAAGTAAGTTATTCATTTGGCATCATTCAAATGGATAGAAATCAAGTTTTAATGAAAATTATCATACTCTGCCAAAACATGCTTTTCAGCCCCTGAAAAGCACATTTTGGCCATAAAAACTTTAAATGTCCCCTGCAACCAAACAAACTGTCGGAGACACAAATCTACAATGGACATAGTGTAAAATGGTCCAATTCAAGTAAGTTATTCATTTGGCATCATTCGAAGTGATAGAAATCAAGTTTTAATGAAAATTATCATATTCGGCCAAAACATGCTTTTCAGCCCCTGAAAAGCACATTTTGGCCATAAAAACTGAATATGTCCCCTGCAACCAAACGAACTGTCAGAGACACAAATCTACAATGGACATAGTGTAAAATGGTCCAATTCAAGTAAGTTATTCATTTGGCATCATTCGAAGTGATAGAAATCAAGTTTTAATGAAAATTATCATATTCGGCCAAAACATGCTTTTCAGCCCCTGAAAAGCACATTTTGGCCATAAAAACTGAATATGTCCCCTGCAACCAAACGAACTGTCAGAGACACAAATCTACAATGGACATAGTGTAAAATGGTCCAATTCAAGTAAGTTATTCATTTGGCATCATTCAAATGGATAGAAATCAAGTTTTAATGAAAATTATCATACTCGGCCAAAACATGCTTTTCAGCCCCTGAAAAGCACATTTTGGCCATAAAAACTGAAAATGTCCCCTGCAACCAAACAAACTGTCGGAGACACAAATCTACAATGGACATAGTGTAAAATGGTCCAATTCAAGTAAGTTATTCATTTGGCATCATTCGAAGTGATAGAAATCAAGTTTTAATGAAAATTATCATATTCGGCCAAAACATGCTTTTCAGCCCCTGAAAAGCACATTTTGGCCATAAAAACTGAAAATGTCCCCTGCAACCAAACGAACTGTCGGAGACACAAATCTACAATGGACATAGTGTAAAATGGTCCAATTCAAGTAAGTTATTCATTTGGCATCATTCGAAGTGATAGAAATCAAGTTTTAATGAAAATTATCATACTCGGCCAAAACATGCTTTTCAGCCCCTGAAAAGCACATTTTGGCCATAAAAACTTAATATGTCCCCTGCAACCAAACGAACTGTCAGAGACACAAATCTACAATGGATATAGTGTAAAATGGTCCAATTCAAGTAAGTTATTCATTTGGCATCATTCGAAGTGATAGAAATCAAGTTTTAATGAAAATTATCATATTCGGCCAAAACATGCTTTTCAGCCCCTGAAAGCACATTTTGGCCATAAAAACTGAATATGTCCCCTGCAACCAAACGAACTGTCAGAGACACAAATCTACAATGCACAAAGTGTAAAATGGTCCAATTCAAGTAAGTTATTCATTTGGCATCATTCGAAGTGATAGAAATCAAGTTTTAATGAAAATTATCATATTCGGCCAAAACATGCTTTTCAGCCCCTGAAAAGCACATTTTGGCCATAAAAACTGAAAATGTCCCCTGCAACCAATCGAACTGTCGGAGACACAAATCTACAATGGACATAGTGTAAAATGGTCCAATTCAAGTAAGTTATTCATTTGGCATCATTCGAAGTGATAGAAATCAAGTTTTAATGAAAATTATCATACTCGGCCAAAACATGCTTTTCAGCCCCTGAAAAGCACATTTTGGCCATAAAAACTTAATATGTCCCCTGCAACCAAACGAACTGTCAGAGACACAAATCTACAATGGACATAGTGTAAAATGGTCCAATTCAAGTAAGTTATTCATTTGGCATCATTCGAAGTGATAGAAATCAAGTTTTAATGAAAATTATCATATTCGGCCAAAACATGCTTTTCAGCCCCTGAAAAGCACATTTTGGCCATTAAAACTGAATATGTCCCCTGCAACCAAACGAACTGTCAGAGACACAAATCTACAATGGACATAGTGTAAAATGGTCCAATTCAAGTAAGTTATTCATTTGGCATCATTCAAATGGATAGAAATCAAGTTTTAATGAAAATTATCATATTCGGCCAAAACATGCTTTTCAGCCCCTGAAAAGCACATTTTGGCCATAAAAACTGAATATGTCCCCTGCAACCAAACGAACTGTCAGAGACACAAATCTACAATGGACATAGTGTAAAATGGTCCAATTCAAGTAAGTTATTCATTTGGCATCATTCGAAGTGATAGAAATCAAGTTTTAATGAAAATTATCATATTCGGCCAAAACATGCTTTTCAGCCCCTGAAAAGCACATTTTGGCCATAAAAACTGAATATGTCCCCTGCAACCAAACGAACTGTCAGAGACACAAATCTACAATGGACATAGTGTAAAATGGTCCAATTCAAGTAAGTTATTCATTTGGCATCATTCAAATGGATAGAAATCAAGTTTTAATGAAAATTATCATACTCGGCCAAAACATGCTTTTCAGCCCCTGAAAAGCACATTTTGGCCATAAAAACTGAAAATGTCCCCTGCAACCAAACAAACTGTCGGAGACACAAATCTACAATGGACATAGTGTAAAATGGTCCAATTCAAGTAAGTTATTCATTTGGCATCATTCGAAGTGATAGAAATCAAGTTTTAATGAAAATTATCATATTCGGCCAAAACATGCTTTTCAGCCCCTGAAAAGCACATTTTGGCCATAAAAACTGAAAATGTCCCCTGCAACCAAACGAACTGTCGGAGACACAAATCTACAATGGACATAGTGTAAAATGGTCCAATTCAAGTAAGTTATTCATTTGGCATCATTCGAAGTGATAGAAATCAAGTTTTAATGAAAATTATCATACTCGGCCAAAACATGCTTTTCAGCCCCTGAAAAGCACATTTTGGCCATAAAAACTTAATATGTCCCCTGCAACCAAACGAACTGTCAGAGACACAAATCTACAATGGATATAGTGTAAAATGGTCCAATTCAAGTAAGTTATTCATTTGGCATCATTCGAAGTGATAGAAATCAAGTTTTAATGAAAATTATCATATTCGGCCAAAACATGCTTTTCAGCCCCTGAAAGCACATTTTGGCCATAAAAACTGAATATGTCCCCTGCAACCAAACGAACTGTCAGAGACACAAATCTACAATGGACATAGTGTAAAATGGTCCAATTCAAGTAAGTTATTCATTTGGCATCATTCAAATGGATAGAAATCAAGTTTTAATGAAAATTATCATACTCGGCCAAAACATGCTTTTCAGCCCCTGAAAAGCACATTTTGGCCATTAAAACTGAAAATGTCCCCTGCAACCAAACAAACTGTCGGAGACACAAATCTACAATGGACATAGTGTAAAATGGTCCAATTCAAGTAAGTTATTCATTTGGCATCATTCGAAGTGATAGAAATCAAGTTTTAATGAAAATTATCATATTCGGCCAAAACATGCTTTTCAGCCCCTGAAAAGCACATTTTGGCAATAAAAACTGAATATGTCCCCTGCAACCAAACGAACTGTCAGAGACACAAATCTACAATGGACATAGTGTAAAATGGTCCAATTCAAGTAAGTTATTCATTTGGCATCATTCGAAGTGATAGAAATCAAGTTTTAATGAAAATTATCATATTCGGCCAAAACATGCTTTTCAGCCCCTGAAAAGCACATTTTGGCCATAAAAACTGAATATGTCCCCTGCAACCAAACGAACTGTCAGAGACACAAATCTACAATGGACATAGTGTAAAATGGTCCAATTCAAGTAAGTTATTCATTTGGCATCATTCAAATGGATAGAAATCAAGTTTTAATGAAAATTATCATACTCGGCCAAAACATGCTTTTCAGCCCCTGAAAAGCACATTTTGGCCATAAAAACTGAAAATGTCCCCTGCAACCAAACAAACTGTCGGAGACACAAATCTACAATGGACATAGTGTAAAATGGTCCAATTCAAGTAAGTTATTCATTTGGCATCATTCGAAGTGATAGAAATCAAGTTTTAATGAAAATTATCATATTCGGCCAAAACATGCTTTTCAGCCCCTGAAAAGCACATTTTGGCCATAAAAACTGAAAATGTCCCCTGCAACCAAACGAACTGTCGGAGACACAAATCTACAATGGACATAGTGTAAAATGGTCCAATTCAAGTAAGTTATTCATTTGGCATCATTCGAAGTGATAGAAATCAAGTTTTAATGAAAATTATCATACTCGGCCAAAACATGCTTTTCAGCCCCTGAAAAGCACATTTTGGCCATAAAAACTTAATATGTCCCCTGCAACCAAACGAACTGTCAGAGACACAAATCTACAATGGATATAGTGTAAAATGGTCCAATTCAAGTAAGTTATTCATTTGGCATCATTCGAAGTGATAGAAATCAAGTTTTAATGAAAATTATCATATTCGGCCAAAACATGCTTTTCAGCCCCTGAAAGCACATTTTGGCCATAAAAACTGAATATGTCCCCTGCAACCAAACGAACTGTCAGAGACACAAATCTACAATGGACATAGTGTAAAATGGTCCAATTCAAGTAAGTTATTCATTTGGCATCATTCAAATGGATAGAAATCAAGTTTTAATGAAAATTATCATACTCGGCCAAAACATGCTTTTCAGCCCCTGAAAAGCACATTTTGGCCATAAAAACTGAAAATGTCCCCTGCAACCAAACAAACTGTCGGAGACACAAATCTACAATGGACATAGTGTAAAATGGTCCAATTCAAGTAAGTTATTCATTTGGCATCATTCGAAGTGATAGAAATCAAGTTTTAATGAAAATTATCATATTCGGCCAAAACATGCTTTTCAGCCCCTGAAAAGCACATTTTG
This sequence comes from Stigmatopora argus, assembly GCF_051989625.1. Lineage (NCBI taxonomy): Eukaryota > Metazoa > Chordata > Actinopteri > Syngnathiformes > Syngnathidae > Stigmatopora > Stigmatopora argus. The sequence continues at coordinate 306,545 of NC_135399.1, forward strand.
GCCATAAAAACTGAATATGTCCCCTGCAACCAAACGAACTGTCAGAGACACAAATCTACAATGGACATAGTGTAAAATGGTCCAATTCAAGTAAGTTATTCATTTGGCATCATTCGAAGTGATAAAAATCAAGTTTTAATGAAAATTATCATATTCGGCCAAAACATGCTTTTCAGCCCCTGAAAAGCACATTTTGGCCATTAAAACTGAATATGTCCCCTGCAACCAAACGAACTGTCAGAGACACAAATCTACAATGGACATAGTGTAAAATGGTCCAATTCAAGTAAGTTATTCATTTGGCATCATTCAAATGGATAGAAATCAAGTTTTAATGAAAATTATCATACTCTGCCAAAACATGCTTTTCAGCCCCTGAAAAGCACATTTTGGCCATAAAAACTTTAAATGTCCCCTGCAACCAAACAAACTGTCGGAGACACAAATCTACAATGGACATAGTGTAAAATGGTCCAATTCAAGTAAGTTATTCATTTGGCATCATTCAAATGGATAGAAATCAAGTTTTAATGAAAATTATCATACTCGGCCAAAACATGCTTTTCAGCCCCTGAAAAGCACATTTTGGCCATAAAAACTGAAAATGTCCCCTGCAACCAAACGAACTGTCGGAGACACAAATCTACAATGGACATAGTGTAAAATGGTCCAATTCAAGTAAGTTATTCATTTGGCATCATTCGAAGTGATAGAAATCAAGTTTTAATGAAAATTATCATACTCGGCCAAAACATGCTTTTCAGCCCCTGAAAAGCACATTTTGGCCATAAAAACTTAATATGTCCCCTGCAACCAAACGAACTGTCAGAGACACAAATCTACAATGGATATAGTGTAAAATGGTCCAATTCAAGTAAGTTATTCATTTGGCATCATTCGAAGTGATAGAAATCAAGTTTTAATGAAAATTATCATATTCGGCCAAAACATGCTTTTCAGCCCCTGAAAGCACATTTTGGCCATAAAAACTGAATATGTCCCCTGCAACCAAACGAACTGTCAGAGACACAAATCTACAATGGAGATAGTGTAAAATGGTCCAATTCAAGTAAGTTATTCATTTGGCATCATTCAAATGGATAGAAATCAAGTTTTAATGAAAATTATCATACTCGGCCAAAACATGCTTTTCAGCCCCTGAAAAGCACATTTTGGCCATAAAAACTGAAAATGTCCCCTGCAACCAAACAAACTGTCGGAGACACAAATCTACAATGGACATAGTGTAAAATGGTCCAATTCAAGTAAGTTATTCATTTGGCATCATTCGAAGTGACAGAAATCAAGTTTTAATGAAAATTATCATATTCGGCCAAAACATGCTTTTCAGCCCCTGAAAAGCACATTTTGGCCATAAAAACTGAATATGTCCCCTGCAACCAAACGAACTGTCAGAGACACAAATCTACAATGGACATAGTGTAAAATGGTCCAATTCAAGTAAGTTATTCATTTGGCATCATTCGAAGTGATAAAAATCAAGTTTTAATGAAAATTATCATATTCGGCCAAAACATGCTTTTCAGCCCCTGAAAAGCACATTTTGGCCATTAAAACTGAATATGTCCCCTGCAACCAAACGAACTGTCAGAGACACAAATCTACAATGGACATAGTGTAAAATGGTCCAATTCAAGTAAGTTATTCATTTGGCATCATTCAAATGGATAGAAATCAAGTTTTAATGAAAATTATCATACTCTGCCAAAACATGCTTTTCAGCCCCTGAAAAGCACATTTTGGCCATAAAAACTTTAAATGTCCCCTGCAACCAAACAAACTGTCGGAGACACAAATCTACAATGGACATAGTGTAAAATGGTCCAATTCAAGTAAGTTATTCATTTGGCATCATTCGAAGTGATAGAAATCAAGTTTTAATGAAAATTATCATATTCGGCCAAAACATGCTTTTCAGCCCCTGAAAAGCACATTTTGGCCATAAAAACTGAATATGTCCCCTGCAACCAAACGAACTGTCAGAGACACAAATCTACAATGGACATAGTGTAAAATGGTCCAATTCAAGTAAGTTATTCATTTGGCATCATTCGAAGTGATAGAAATCAAGTTTTAATGAAAATTATCATATTCGGCCAAAACATGCTTTTCAGCCCCTGAAAAGCACATTTTGGCCATAAAAACTGAATATGTCCCCTGCAACCAAACGAACTGTCAGAGACACAAATCTACAATGGACATAGTGTAAAATGGTCCAATTCAAGTAAGTTATTCATTTGGCATCATTCAAATTGATAGAAATCAAGTTTTAATGAAAATTATCATACTCGGCCAAAACATGCTTTTCAGCCCCTGAAAAGCACATTTTGGCCATAAAAACTGAAAATGTCCCCTGCAACCAAACAAACTGTCGGAGACACAAATCTACAATGGACATAGTGTAAAATGGTCCAATTCAAGTAAGTTATTCATTTGGCATCATTCGAAGTGATAGAAATCAAGTTTTAATGAAAATTATCATATTCGGCCAAAACATGCTTTTCAGCCCCTGAAAAGCACATTTTGGCCATAAAAACTGAAAATGTCCCCTGCAACCAAACGAACTGTCGGAGACACAAATCTACAATGGACATAGTGTAAAATGGTCCAATTCAAGTAAGTTATTCATTTGGCATCATTCGAAGTGATAGAAATCAAGTTTTAATGAAAATTATCATACTCGGCCAAAACATGCTTTTCAGCCCCTGAAAAGCACATTTTGGCCATAAAAACTTAATATGTCCCCTGCAACCAAACGAACTGTCAGAGACACAAATCTACAATGGATATAGTGTAAAATGGTCCAATTCAAGTAAGTTATTCATTTGGCATCATTCGAAGTGATAGAAATCAAGTTTTAATGAAAATTATCATATTCGGCCAAAACATGCTTTTCAGCCCCTGAAAGCACATTTTGGCCATAAAAACTGAATATGTCCCCTGCAACCAAACGAACTGTCAGAGACACAAATCTACAATGCACAAAGTGTAAAATGGTCCAATTCAAGTAAGTTATTCATTTGGCATCATTCAAATGGATATAAATCAAGTTTTAATGAAAATCATCATACTCGGCCAAAACATGCTTTTCAGCCCCTGAAAAGCACATTTTGGCCATAAAAACTGAAAATGTCCCCTGCAATCAAACGAACTGTCGGAGACACAAATCTACAATGGACATAGTGTAAAATGGTCCAATTCAAGTAAGTTATTCATTTGGCATCATTCAAATGGATAGAAATCAAGTTTTAATGAAAATTATCATACTCGGCCAAAACATGCTTTTCAGCCCCTGAAAAGCACATTTTGGCCATAAAAACTGAAAATGTCCCCTGCAACCAAACAAACGGTCGGAGACACAAATCTACAATGGACATAGCGTAAAATTGTCCAATTCAAGTAAGTTATTCATTTGGCATCATTCGAAGTGATAGAAATCAAGTTTTAATGAAAATTATCATATTCGGCCAAAACATGCTTTTCAGCCCCTGAAAAGCACATTTTGGCCATAAAAACTGAAAATGTCCCCTGCAACCAATCGAACTGTCGGAGACACAAATCTACAATGGACATAGTGTAAAATGGTCCAATTCAAGTAAGTTATTCATTTGGCATCATTCGAAGTGATAGAAATCAAGTTTTAATGAAAATTATCATACTCGGCCAAAACATGCTTTTCAGCCCCTGAAAAGCACATTTTGGCCATAAAAACTTAATATGTCCCCTGCAACCAAACGAACTGTCAGAGACACAAATCTACAATGGACATAGTGTAAAATGGTCCAATTCAAGTAAGTTATTCATTTGGCATCATTCGAAGTGATAGAAATCAAGTTTTAATGAAAATTATCATATTCGGCCAAAACATGCTTTTCAGCCCCTGAAAAGCACATTTTGGCCATTAAAACTGAATATGTCCCCTGCAACCAAACGAACTGTCAGAGACACAAATCTACAATGGACATAGTGTAAAATGGTCCAATTCAAGTAAGTTATTCATTTGGCATCATTCAAATGGATAGAAATCAAGTTTTAATGAAAATTATCATATTCGGCCAAAACATGCTTTTCAGCCCCTGAAAAGCACATTTTGGCCATAAAAACTGAATATGTCCCCTGCAACCAAACGAACTGTCAGAGACACAAATCTACAATGGACATAGTGTAAAATGGTCCAATTCAAGTAAGTTATTCATTTGGCATCATTCGAAGTGATAGAAATCAAGTTTTAATGAAAATTATCATATTCGGCCAAAACATGCTTTTCAGCCCCTGAAAAGCACATTTTGGCCATAAAAACTGAATATGTCCCCTGCAACCAAACGAACTGTCAGAGACACAAATCTACAATGGACATAGTGTAAAATGGTCCAATTCAAGTAAGTTATTCATTTGGCATCATTCAAATGGATAGAAATCAAGTTTTAATGAAAATTATCATACTCGGCCAAAACATGCTTTTCAGCCCCTGAAAAGCACATTTTGGCCATAAAAACTGAAAATGTCCCCTGCAACCAAACAAACTGTCGGAGACACAAATCTACAATGGACATAGTGTAAAATGGTCCAATTCAAGTAAGTTATTCATTTGGCATCATTCGAAGTGATAGAAATCAAGTTTTAATGAAAATTATCATATTCGGCCAAAACATGCTTTTCAGCCCCTGAAAAGCACATTTTGGCCATAAAAACTGAAAATGTCCCCTGCAACCAAACGAACTGTCGGAGACACAAATCTACAATGGACATAGTGTAAAATGGTCCAATTCAAGTAAGTTATTCATTTGGCATCATTCGAAGTGATAGAAATCAAGTTTTAATGAAAATTATCATACTCGGCCAAAACATGCTTTTCAGCCCCTGAAAAGCACATTTTGGCCATAAAAACTTAATATGTCCCCTGCAACCAAACGAACTGTCAGAGACACAAATCTACAATGGATATAGTGTAAAATGGTCCAATTCAAGTAAGTTATTCATTTGGCATCATTCGAAGTGATAGAAATCAAGTTTTAATGAAAATTATCATATTCGGCCAAAACATGCTTTTCAGCCCCTGAAAGCACATTTTGGCCATAAAAACTGAATATGTCCCCTGCAACCAAACGAACTGTCAGAGACACAAATCTACAATGGACATAGTGTAAAATGGTCCAATTCAAGTAAGTTATTCATTTGGCATCATTCAAATGGATAGAAATCAAGTTTTAATGAAAATTATCATACTCGGCCAAAACATGCTTTTCAGCCCCTGAAAAGCACATTTTGGCCATTAAAACTGAAAATGTCCCCTGCAACCAAACAAACTGTCGGAGACACAAATCTACAATGGACATAGTGTAAAATGGTCCAATTCAAGTAAGTTATTCATTTGGCATCATTCGAAGTGATAGAAATCAAGTTTTAATGAAAATTATCATATTCGGCCAAAACATGCTTTTCAGCCCCTGAAAAGCACATTTTGGCAATAAAAACTGAATATGTCCCCTGCAACCAAACGAACTGTCAGAGACACAAATCTACAATGGACATAGTGTAAAATGGTCCAATTCAAGTAAGTTATTCATTTGGCATCATTCGAAGTGATAGAAATCAAGTTTTAATGAAAATTATCATATTCGGCCAAAACATGCTTTTCAGCCCCTGAAAAGCACATTTTGGCCATAAAAACTGAATATGTCCCCTGCAACCAAACGAACTGTCAGAGACACAAATCTACAATGGACATAGTGTAAAATGGTCCAATTCAAGTAAGTTATTCATTTGGCATCATTCAAATGGATAGAAATCAAGTTTTAATGAAAATTATCATACTCGGCCAAAACATGCTTTTCAGCCCCTGAAAAGCACATTTTGGCCATAAAAACTGAAAATGTCCCCTGCAACCAAACAAACTGTCGGAGACACAAATCTACAATGGACATAGTGTAAAATGGTCCAATTCAAGTAAGTTATTCATTTGGCATCATTCGAAGTGATAGAAATCAAGTTTTAATGAAAATTATCATATTCGGCCAAAACATGCTTTTCAGCCCCTGAAAAGCACATTTTGGCCATAAAAACTGAATATGTCCCCTGCAACCAAACGAACTGTCAGAGACACAAATCTACAATGGACATAGTGTAAAATGGTCCAATTCAAGTAAGTTATTCATTTGGCATCATTCGAAGTGATAAAAATCAAGTTTTAATGAAAATTATCATATTCGGCCAAAACATGCTTTTCAGCCCCTGAAAAGCACATTTTGGCCATAAAAACTGAATATGTCCCCTGCAACCAAACGAACTGTCAGAGACACAAATCTACAATGGACATAGTGTAAAATGGTCCAATTCAAGTAAGTTATTCATTTGGCATCATTCGAAGTGATAAAAATCAAGTTTTAATGAAAATTATCATATTCGGCCAAAACATGCTTTTCAGCCCCTGAAAAGCACATTTTGGCCATAAAAACTGAATATGTCCCCTGCAACCAAACGAACTGTCAGAGACACAAATCTACAATGGACATAGTGTAAAATGGTCCAATTCAAGTAAGTTATTCATTTGACATCATTCAAATGGATAGAAATCAAGTTTTAATGAAAATTATCATACTCGGCCAAAACATGCTTTTCAGCCCCTGAAAAGCACATTTTGGCCATAAAAACTGAAAATGTCCCCTGCAACCAAACGAACTGTCGGAGACACAAATCTACAATGGACATAGTGTAAAATGGTCCAATTCAAGTAAGTTATTCATTTGGCATCATTCGAAGTGATAGAAATCAAGTTTTAATGAAAATTATCATACTCGGCCAAAACATGCTTTTCAGCCCCTGAAAAGCACATTTTGGCCATAAAAACTGAAAATGTCCCCTGCAACCAAACAAACTGTCGGAGACACAAATCTACAATGGACAGAGTGTAAAATGGTCCAATTCAAGTAAGTTATTCATTTGGCATCATTCGAAGTGATAGAAATCAAGTTTTAATGAAAATTATCATATTCGGCCAAAACATGCTTTTCAGCCCCTGAAAAGCACATTTTGGCAATAAAAACTGAATATGTCCCCTGCAACCAAACGAACTGTCAGAGACACAAATCTACAATGGACATAGTGTAAAATGGTCCAATTCAAGTAAGTTATTCATTTGGCATCATTCGAAGTGATAGAAATCAAGTTTTAATGAAAATTATCATACTCGGCCAAAACATGCTTTTCAGCCCCTGAAAAGCACATTTTGGCCATAAAAACTTAATATGTCCCCTGCAACCAAACGAACTGTCAGAGACACAAATCTACAATGGACATAGTGTAAAATGGTCCAATTCAAGTAAGTTATTCATTTGGCATCATTCGAAGTGATAGAAATCAAGTTTTAATGAAAATTATCATATTCGGCCAAAACATGCTTTTCAGCCCCTGAAAAGCACATTTTGGCCATTAAAACTGAATATGTCCCCTGCAACCAAACGAACTGTCAGAGACACAAATCTACAATGGACATAGTGTAAAATGGTCCAATTCAAGTAAGTTATTCATTTGGCATCATTCAAATGGATAGAAATCAAGTTTTAATGAAAATTATCATATTCGGCCAAAACATGCTTTTCAGCCCCTGAAAAGCACATTTTGGCCATAAAAACTGAATATGTCCCCTGCAACCAAACGAACTGTCAGAGACACAAATCTACAATGGACATAGTGTAAAATGGTCCAATTCAAGTAAGTTATTCATTTGGCATCATTCGAAGTGATAGAAATCAAGTTTTAATGAAAATTATCATATTCGGCCAAAACATGCTTTTCAGCCCCTGAAAAGCACATTTTGGCCATAAAAACTGAATATGTCCCCTGCAACCAAACGAACTGTCAGAGACACAAATCTACAATGGACATAGTGTAAAATGGTCCAATTCAAGTAAGTTATTCATTTGGCATCATTCAAATGGATAGAAATCAAGTTTTAATGAAAATTATCATACTCGGCCAAAACATGCTTTTCAGCCCCTGAAAAGCACATTTTGGCCATAAAAACTGAAAATGTCCCCTGCAACCAAACAAACTGTCGGAGACACAAATCTACAATGGACATAGTGTAAAATGGTCCAATTCAAGTAAGTTATTCATTTGGCATCATTCGAAGTGATAGAAATCAAGTTTTAATGAAAATTATCATATTCGGCCAAAACATGCTTTTCAGCCCCTGAAAAGCACATTTTGGCCATAAAAACTGAAAATGTCCCCTGCAACCAAACGAACTGTCGGAGACACAAATCTACAATGGACATAGTGTAAAATGGTCCAATTCAAGTAAGTTATTCATTTGGCATCATTCGAAGTGATAGAAATCAAGTTTTAATGAAAATTATCATACTCGGCCAAAACATGCTTTTCAGCCCCTGAAAAGCACATTTTGGCCATAAAAACTTAATATGTCCCCTGCAACCAAACGAACTGTCAGAGACACAAATCTACAATGGATATAGTGTAAAATGGTCCAATTCAAGTAAGTTATTCATTTGGCATCATTCGAAGTGATAGAAATCAAGTTTTAATGAAAATTATCATATTCGGCCAAAACATGCTTTTCAGCCCCTGAAAGCACATTTTGGCCATAAAAACTGAATATGTCCCCTGCAACCAAACGAACTGTCAGAGACACAAATCTACAATGGACATAGTGTAAAATGGTCCAATTCAAGTAAGTTATTCATTTGGCATCATTCAAATGGATAGAAATCAAGTTTTAATGAAAATTATCATACTCGGCCAAAACATGCTTTTCAGCCCCTGAAAAGCACATTTTGGCCATTAAAACTGAAAATGTCCCCTGCAACCAAACAAACTGTCGGAGACACAAATCTACAATGGACATAGTGTAAAATGGTCCAATTCAAGTAAGTTATTCATTTGGCATCATTCGAAGTGATAGAAATCAAGTTTTAATGAAAATTATCATATTCGGCCAAAACATGCTTTTCAGCCCCTGAAAAGCACATTTTGGCAATAAAAACTGAATATGTCCCCTGCAACCAAACGAACTGTCAGAGACACAAATCTACAATGGACATAGTGTAAAATGGTCCAATTCAAGTAAGTTATTCATTTGGCATCATTCGAAGTGATAGAAATCAAGTTTTAATGAAAATTATCATATTCGGCCAAAACATGCTTTTCAGCCCCTGAAAAGCACATTTTGGCCATAAAAACTGAATATGTCCCCTGCAACCAAACGAACTGTCAGAGACACAAATCTACAATGGACATAGTGTAAAATGGTCCAATTCAAGTAAGTTATTCATTTGGCATCATTCAAATGGATAGAAATCAAGTTTTAATGAAAATTATCATACTCGGCCAAAACATGCTTTTCAGCCCCTGAAAAGCACATTTTGGCCATAAAAACTGAAAATGTCCCCTGCAACCAAACAAACTGTCGGAGACACAAATCTACAATGGACATAGTGTAAAATGGTCCAATTCAAGTAAGTTATTCATTTGGCATCATTCGAAGTGATAGAAATCAAGTTTTAATGAAAATTATCATATTCGGCCAAAACATGCTTTTCAGCCCCTGAAAAGCACATTTTGGCCATAAAAACTGAATATGTCCCCTGCAACCAAACGAACTGTCAGAGACACAAATCTACAATGGACATAGTGTAAAATGGTCCAATTCAAGTAAGTTATTCATTTGGCATCATTCGAAGTGATAAAAATCAAGTTTTAATGAAAATTATCATATTCGGCCAAAACATGCTTTTCAGCCCCTGAAAAGCACATTTTGGCCATAAAAACTGAATATGTCCCCTGCAACCAAACGAACTGTCAGAGACACAAATCTACAATGGACATAGTGTAAAATGGTCCAATTCAAGTAAGTTATTCATTTGGCATCATTCGAAGTGATAAAAATCAAGTTTTAATGAAAATTATCATATTCGGCCAAAACATGCTTTTCAGCCCCTGAAAAGCACATTTTGGCCATAAAAACTGAATATGTCCCCTGCAACCAAACGAACTGTCAGAGACACAAATCTACAATGGACATAGTGTAAAATGGTCCAATTCAAGTAAGTTATTCATTTGACATCATTCAAATGGATAGAAATCAAGTTTTAATGAAAATTATCATACTCGGCCAAAACATGCTTTTCAGCCCCTGAAAAGCACATTTTGGCCATAAAAACTGAAAATGTCCCCTGCAACCAAACGAACTGTCGGAGACACAAATCTACAATGGACATAGTGTAAAATGGTCCAATTCAAGTAAGTTATTCATTTGGCATCATTCGAAGTGATAGAAATCAAGTTTTAATGAAAATTATCATACTCGGCCAAAACATGCTTTTCAGCCCCTGAAAAGCACATTTTGGCCATAAAAACTGAAAATGTCCCCTGCAACCAAACAAACTGTCGGAGACACAAATCTACAATGGACAGAGTGTAAAATGGTCCAATTCAAGTAAGTTATTCATTTGGCATCATTCGAAGTGATAGAAATCAAGTTTTAATGAAAATTATCATATTCGGCCAAAACATGCTTTTCAGCCCCTGAAAAGCACATTTTGGCAATAAAAACTGAATATGTCCCCTGCAACCAAACGAACTGTCAGAGACACAAATCTACAATGGACATAGTGTAAAATGGTCCAATTCAAGTAAGTTATTCATTTGGCATCATTCGAAGTGATAGAAATCAAGTTTTAATGAAAATTATCATATTCGGCCAAAACATGCTTTTCAGCCCCTGAAAAGCACATTTTGGCCATAAAAACTGAATATGTCCCCTGCAACCAAACGAACTGTCAGAGACACAAATCTACAATGGACATAGTGTAAAATGGTCCAATTCAAGTAAATTATTCATTTGGCATCATTCAAATGGATAGAAATCAAGTTTTAATGAAAATTATCATACTCGGCCAAAACATGCTTTTCAGCCCCTGAAAAGCACATTTTGGCCATAAAAACTGAAAATGTCCCCTGCAACCAAACAAACTGTCGGAGACACAAATCTACAATGGACATAGTGTAAAATGGTCCAATTCAAGTAAGTTATTCATTTGGCATCATTCGAAGTGATAGAAATCAAGTTTTAATGAAAATTATCATATTCGGCCAAAACATGCTTTTCAGCCCCTGAAAAGCACATTTTGGCCATAAAAACTGAAAATGTCCCCTGCAACCAAACGAACTGTCGGAGACACAAATCTACAATGGACATAGTGTAAAATGGTCCAATTCAAGTAAGTTATTCATTTGGCATCATTCGAAGTGATAGAAATCAAGTTTTAATGAAAATTATCATACTCGGCCAAAACATGCTTTTCAGCCCCTGAAAAGCACATTTTGGCCATAAAAACTTAATATGTCCCCTGCAACCAAACGAACTGTCAGAGACACAAATCTACAATGGATATAGTGTAAAATGGTCCAATTCAAGTAAGTTATTCATTTGGCATCATTCGAAGTGATAGAAATCAAGTTTTAATGAAAATTATCATATTCGGCCAAAACATGCTTTTCAGCCCCTGAAAGCACATTTTGGCCATAAAAACTGAATATGTCCCCTGCAACCAAACGAACTGTCAGAGACACAAATCTACAATGGACATAGTGTAAAATGGTCCAATTCAAGTAAGTTATTCATTTGGCATCATTCAAATGGATAGAAATCAAGTTTTAATGAAAATTATCATACTCGGCCAAAACATGCTTTTCAGCCCCTGAAAAGCACATTTTGGCCATAAAAACTGAAAATGTCCCCTGCAACCAAACAAACTGTCGGAGACACAAATCTACAATGGACATAGTGTAAAATGGTCCAATTCAAGTAAGTTATTCATTTGGCATCATTCGAAGTGATAGAAATCAAGTTTTAATGAAAATTATCATATTCGGCCAAAACATGCTTTTCAGCCCCTGAAAAGCACATTTTGGCCATAAAAACTGAATATGTCCCCTGCAACCAAACGAACTGTCAGAGACACAAATCTACAATGGACATAGTGTAAAATGGTCCAATTCAAGTAAGTTATTCATTTGGCATCATTCGAAGTGATAAAAATCAAGTTTTAATGAAAATTATCATATTCGGCCAAAACATGCTTTTCAGCCCCTGAAAAGCACATTTTGGCCATAAAAACTGAATATGTCCCCTGCAACCAAACGAACTGTCAGAGACACAAATCTACAATGGACATAGTGTAAAATGGTCCAATTCAAGTAAGTTATTCATTTGGCATCATTCGAAGTGATAAAAATCAAGTTTTAATGAAAATTATCATATTCGGCCAAAACATGCTTTTCAGCCCCTGAAAAGCACATTTTGGCCATAAAAACTGAATATGTCCCCTGCAACCAAACGAACTGTCAGAGACACAAATCTACAATGGACATAGTGTAAAATGGTCCAATTCAAGTAAGTTATTCATTTGACATCATTCAAATGGATAGAAATCAAGTTTTAATGAAAATTATCATACTCGGCCAAAACATGCTTTTCAGCCCCTGAAAAGCACATTTTGGCCATAAAAACTGAAAATGTCCCCTGCAACCAAACGAACTGTCGGAGACACAAATCTACAATGGACATAGTGTAAAATGGTCCAATTCAAGTAAGTTATTCATTTGGCATCATTCGAAGTGATAGAAATCAAGTTTTAATGAAAATTATCATACTCGGCCAAAACATGCTTTTCAGCCCCTGAAAAGCACATTTTGGCCATAAAAACTTAATATGTCCCCTGCAACCAAACGAACTGTCAGAGACACAAATCTACAATGGACATAGTGTAAAATGGTCCAATTCAAGTAAGTTATTCATTTGGCATCATTCAATCGGATAGAAATCAAGTTTTAATGAAAATTATCATACTCGGCCAAAACATGCTTTTCAGCCCCTGAAAAGCACATTTTGGCCATAAAAACTGAAAATGTCCCCTGCAACCAAACAAACTGTCGGAGACACAAATCTACAATGGACAGAGTGTAAAATGGTCCAATTCAAGTAAGTTATTCATTTGGCATCATTCGAAGTGATAGAAATCAAGTTTTAATGAAAATTATCATATTCGGCCAAAACATGCTTTTCAGCCCCTGAAAAGCACATTTTGGCCATAAAAACTGAATATGTCCCCTGCAACCAAACGAACTGTCAGAGACACAAATCTACAATGAACATAGTGTAAAATGGTCCAATTCAAGTAAGTTATTCATTTGGCATCATTCGAAGTGATAGAAATCAAGTTTTAATGAAAATTATCATATTCGGCCAAAACATGCTTTTCAGCCACTGAAAAGCACATTTTGGCCATAAAAACTGAATATGTCCCCTGCAACCAAACGAACTGTCAGAGACACAAATCTACAATGGACAAAGTGTAAAATGGTCCAATTCAAGTAAGTTATTCATTTGGCATCATTCGAAGTGATAAAAATCAAGTTTTAATGAAAATTATCATATTCGGCCAAAACATGCTTTTCAGCCCCTGAAAAGCACATTTTGGCCATAAAAACTGAATATGTCCCCTGCAACCAAACGAACTGTCAGAGACACAAATCTACAATGGACATAGTGTAAAATGGTCCAATTCAAGTAAGTTATTCATTTGACATCATTCAAATGGATAGAAATCAAGTTTTAATGAAAATTATCATACTCGGCCAAAACATGCTTTTCAGCCCCTGAAAAGCACATTTTGGCCATAAAAACTGAAAATGTCCCCTGCAACCAAACGAACTGTCGGAGACACAAATCTACAATGGACATAGTGTAAAATGGTCCAATTCAAGTAAGTTATTCATTTGGCATCATTCGAAGTGATAGAAATCAAGTTTTAATGAAAATTATCATACTCGGCCAAAACATGCTTTTCAGCCCCTGAAAAGCACATTTTGGCCATAAAAACTTAATATGTCCCCTGCAACCAAACGAACTGTCAGAGACACAAATCTACAATGGACATAGTGTAAAATGGTCCAATTCAAGTAAGTTATTCATTTGGCATCATTCAATCGGATAGAAATCAAGTTTTAATGAAAATTATCATACTCGGCCAAAACATGCTTTTCAGCCCCTGAAAAGCACATTTTGGCCATAAAAACTGAAAATGTCCCCTGCAACCAAACAAACTGTCGGAGACACAAATCTACAATGGACAGAGTGTAAAATGGTCCAATTCAAGTAAGTTATTCATTTGGCATCATTCGAAGTGATAGAAATCAAGTTTTAATGAAAATTATCATATTCGGCCAAAACATGCTTTTCAGCCCCTGAAAAGCACATTTTGGCCATAAAAACTGAATATGTCCCCTGCAACCAAACGAACTGTCAGAGACACAAATCTACAATGAACATAGTGTAAAATGGTCCAATTCAAGTAAGTTATTCATTTGGCATCATTCGAAGTGATAGAAATCAAGTTTTAATGAAAATTATCATATTCGGCCAAAACATGCTTTTCAGCCCCTGAAAAGCACATTTTGGCCATAAAAACTGAATATGTCCCCTGCAACCAAACGAACTGTCAGAGACACAAATCTACAATGGACAAAGTGTAAAATGGTCCAATTCAAGTAAGTTATTCATTTGGCATCATTCAAATGGATAGAAATCAAGTTTTAATGAAAATTATCATACTCGGCCAAAACATGCTTTTCAGCCCCTGAAAAGCACATTTTGGCCATAAAAACTGAAAATGTCCCCTGCAATCAAACGAACTGTCGGAGACACAAATCTACAATGGACATAGTGTAAAATGGTCCAATTCAAGTAAGTTATTCATTTGGCATCATTCAAATGGATAGAAATCAAGTTTTAATGAAAATTATCATACTCGGCCAAAACATGCTTTTCAGCCCCTGAAAAGCACATTTTGGCCATAAAAACTGAATATGTCCCCTGCAACCAAACGAACTGTCAGAGACACAAATCTACAATGGACATAGTGTAAAATGGTCCAATTCAAGTAAGTTATTCATTTGGCATCATTCAAATGGATAGAAATCAAGTTTTAATGCAAATTATCATACTCGGCCAAAACATGCTTTTCAGCCCCTGAAAAGCACATTTTGGCCATAAAAACTGAAAATGTCCCCTCAACCAAACAAACTGTCGGAGACACAAATCTACAATGGACATAGTGTAAAATGGTCCAATTCAAGTAAGTTATTCATTTGGCATCATTCGAAGTGATAGAAATCAAGTTTTAATGAAAATTATCATATTCGGCCAAAACATGCTTTTCAGCCCCTGAAAAGCACATTTTGGCCATAAAAACTGAAAATGTCCCCTGCAACCAAACAAACTGTCGGAGACACAAATCTACAATGGACATAGTGTAAAATGGTCCAATTCAAGTAAGTTATTCATTTGGCATCATTCGAAGTGATAGAAATCAAGTTTTAATGAAAATTATCATACTCGGCCAAAACATGCTTTTCAGCCCCTGAAAAGCACATTTTGGCCATAAAAACTTAATATGTCCCCTGCAACCAAACGAACTGTCAGAGACACAAATCTACAATGGACATAGTGTAAAATGGTCCAATTCAAGTAAGTTATTCATTTGGCATCATTCGAAGTGATAGAAATCAAGTTTTAAGGAAAATTATCATATTCGGCCAAAACATGCTTTTCAGCCCCTGAAAAGCACATTTTGGCCATAAAAACTGAATATGTCCCCTGCAACCAAACGAACTGTCAGAGACACAAATCTACAATGGACATAGTGTAAAATGGTCCAATTCAAGTAAGTTATTCATTTGGCATCATTCAAATGGATAGAAATCAAGTTTTAATGAAAATTATCATACTCGGCCAAAACATGCTTTTCAGCCCCTGAAAAGCACATTTTGGCCATAAAAACTGAAAATGTCCCCTGCAACCAAACAAACTGTCGGAGACACAAATCTACAATGGACATAGTGTAAAATGGTCCAATTCAAGTAAGTTATTCATTTGGCATCATTCGAAGTGATAGAAATCAAGTTTTAATGAAAATTATCATATTCGGCCAAAACATGCTTTTCAGCCCCTGAAAAGCACATTTTGGCCATAAAAACTGAATATGTCCCCTGCAACCAAACGAACTGTCAGAGACACAAATCTACAATGGACATAGTGTAAAATGGTCCAATTCAAGTAAGTTATTCATTTGGCATCATTCGAAGTGATAGAAATCAAGTTTTAATGAAAATTATCATATTCGGCCAAAACATGCTTTTCAGCCCCTGAAAAGCACATTTTGGCCATAAAAACTAAATATGTCCCCTGCAACCAAACGAACTGTCAGAGACACAAATCTACAATGGACATAGTGTAAAATGGTCCAATTCAAGTAAGTTATTCATTTGGCATCATTCGAAGTGATAGAAATCAAGTTTTAATGAAAATTATCATATTCGGCCAAAACATGCTTTTCAGCCCCTGAAAAGCACATTTTGGCCATAAAAACTGAATATGTCCCCTGCAACCAAACGAACTGTCAGAGACACAAATCTACAATGGACATAGTGTAAAATGGTCCAATTCAAGTAAGTTATTCATTTGGCATCATTCAAATGGATAGAAATCAAGTTTTAATGAAAATTATCATACTCGGCCAAAACATGCTTTTCAGCCCCTGAAAAGCACATTTTGGCCATAAAAACTGAAAATGTCCCCTGCAACCAAACGAACTGTCGGAGACACAAATCTACAATGGACATAGTGTAAAATGGTCCAATTCAAGTAAGTTATTCATTTGGCATCATTCGAAGTGATAGAAATCAAGTTTTAATGAAAATTATCATACTCGGCCAAAACATGCTTTTCAGCCCCTGAAAAGCACATTTTGGCCATAAAAACTTAATATGTCCCCTGCAACCAAACGAACTGTCAGAGACACAAATCTACAATGGACATAGTGTAAAATGGTCCAATTCAAGTAAGTTATTCATTTGGCATCATTCGAAGTGATAGAAATCAAGTTTTAAGGAAAATTATCATATTCGGCCAAAACATGCTTTTCAGCCCCTGAAAAGCACATTTTGGCCATAAAAACTGAATATGTCCCCTGCAACCAAACGAACTGTCAGAGACACAAATCTACAATGGACATAGTGTAAAATGGTCCAATTCAAGTAAGTTATTCATTTGGCATCATTCAAATGGATAGAAATCAAGTTTTAATGAAAATTATCATACTCGGCCAAAACATGCTTTTCAGCCCCTGAAAAGCACATTTTGGCCATAAAAACTGAAAATGTCCCCTGCAACCAAACAAACTGTCGGAGACACAAATCTACAATGGACATAGTGTAAAATGGTCCAATTCAAGTAAGTTATTCATTTGGCATCATTCGAAGTGATAGAAATCAAGTTTTAATGAAAATTATCATATTCGGCCAAAACATGCTTTTCAGCCCCTGAAAAGCACATTTTGGCCATAAAAACTGAATATGTCCCCTGCAACCAAACGAACTGTCAGAGACACAAATCTACAATGGACATAGTGTAAAATGGTCCAATTCAAGTAAGTTATTCATTTGGCATCATTCAAATGGATAGAAATCAAGTTTTAATGAAAATTATCATACTCGGCCAAAACATGCTTTTCAGCCCCTGAAAAGCACATTTTGGCCATAAAAACTGAAAATGTCCCCTGCAACCAAACAAACTGTCGGAGACACAAATCTACAATGGACATAGTGTAAAATGGTCCAATTCAAGTAAGTTATTCATTTGGCATCATTCAAATGGATAGAAATCAAGTTTTAATGAAAATTATCATACTCGGCCAAAACATGCTTTTCAGCCCCTGAAAAGCACATTTTGGCCATAAAAACTGAATATGTCCCCTGCAACCAAACGAACTGTCAGAGACACAAATCTACAATGGACATAGTGTAAAATGGTCCAATTCAAGTAAGTTATTCATTTGGCATCATTCAAATGGATAGAAATCAAGTTTTAATGCAAATTATCATACTCGGCCAAAACATGCTTTTCAGCCCCTGAAAAGCACATTTTGGCCATAAAAACTGAAAATGTCCCCTCAACCAAACAAACTGTCGGAGACACAAATCTACAATGGACATAGTGTAAAATGGTCCAATTCAAGTAAGTTATTCATTTGGGATCATTCGAAGTGATAGAAATCAAGTTTTAATGAAAATTATCATATTCGGCCAAAACATGCTTTTCAGCCCCTGAAAAGCACATTTTGGCCATAAAAACTGAAAATGTCCCCTGCAACCAAACAAACTGTCGGAGACACAAATCTACAATGGACATAGTGTAAAATGGTCCAATTCAAGTAAGTTATTCATTTGGCATCATTCGAAGTGATAGAAATCAAGTTTTAATGAAAATTATCATACTCGGCCAAAACATGCTTTTCAGCCCCTGAAAAGCACATTTTGGCCATAAAAACTTAATATGTCCCCTGCAACCAAACGAACTGTCAGAGACACAAATCTACAATGGACATAGTGTAAAATGGTCCAATTCAAGTAAGTTATTCATTTGGCATCATTCGAAGTGATAGAAATCAAGTTTTAAGGAAAATTATCATATTCGGCCAAAACATGCTTTTCAGCCCCTGAAAAGCACATTTTGGCCATAAAAACTGAATATGTCCCCTGCAACCAAACGAACTGTCAGAGACACAAATCTACAATGGACATAGTGTAAAATGGTCCAATTCAAGTAAGTTATTCATTTGGCATCATTCAAATGGATAGAAATCAAGTTTTAATGAAAATTATCATACTCGGCCAAAACATGCTTTTCAGCCCCTGAAAAGCACATTTTGGCCATAAAAACTGAAAATGTCCCCTGCAACCAAACAAACTGTCGGAGACACAAATCTACAATGGACATAGTGTAAAATGGTCCAATTCAAGTAAGTTATTCATTTGGCATCATTCGAAGTGATAGAAATCAAGTTTTAATGAAAATTATCATATTCGGCCAAAACATGTTTTTCAGCCCCTGAAAAGCACATTTTGGCCATAAAAACTGAATATGTCCCCTGCAACCAAACGAACTGTCAGAGACACAAATCTACAATGGACATAGTGTAAAATGGTCCAATTCAAGTAAGTTATTCATTTGGCATCATTCGAAGTGATAGAAATCAAGTTTTAATGAAAATTATCATATTCGGCCAAAACATGCTTTTCAGCCCCTGAAAAGCACATTTTGGCCATAAAAACTAAATATGTCCCCTGCAACCAAACGAACTGTCAGAGACACAAATCTACAATGGACATAGTGTAAAATGGTCCAATTCAAGTAAGTTATTCATTTGGCATCATTCGAAGTGATAGAAATCAAGTTTTAATGAAAATTATCATATTCGGCCAAAACATGCTTTTCAGCCCCTGAAAAGCACATTTTGGCCATAAAAACTGAATATGTCCCCTGCAACCAAACGAACTGTCAGAGACACAAATCTACAATGGACATAGTGTAAAATGGTCCAATTCAAGTAAGTTATTCATTTGGCATCATTCAAATGGATAGAAATCAAGTTTTAATGAAAATTATCATACTCGGCCAAAACATGCTTTTCAGCCCCTGAAAAGCACATTTTGGCCATAAAAACTGAAAATGTCCCCTGCAACCAAACGAACTGTCGGAGACACAAATCTACAATGGACATAGTGTAAAATGGTCCAATTCAAGTAAGTTATTCATTTGGCATCATTCGAAGTGATAGAAATCAAGTTTTAATGAAAATTATCATACTCGGCCAAAACATGCTTTTCAGCCCCTGAAAAGCACATTTTGGCCATAAAAACTTAATATGTCCCCTGCAACCAAACGAACTGTCAGAGACACAAATCTACAATGGACATAGTGTAAAATGGTCCAATTCAAGTAAGTTATTCATTTGGCATCATTCGAAGTGATAGAAATCAAGTTTTAAGGAAAATTATCATATTCGGCCAAAACATGCTTTTCAGCCCCTGAAAAGCACATTTTGGCCATAAAAACTGAATATGTCCCCTGCAACCAAACGAACTGTCAGAGACACAAATCTACAATGGACATAGTGTAAAATGGTCCAATTCAAGTAAGTTATTCATTTGGCATCATTCAAATGGATAGAAATCAAGTTTTAATGAAAATTATCGTACTCGGCCAAAACATGCTTTTCAGCCCCTGAAAAGCACATTTTGGCCATAAAAACTGAAAATGTCCCCTGCAACCAAACAAACTGTCGGAGACACAAATCTACAATGGACATAGTGTAAAATGGTCCAATTCAAGTAAGTTATTCATTTGGCATCATTCGAAGTGATAGAAATCAAGTTTTAATGAAAATTATCATATTCGGCCAAAACATGCTTTTCAGCCCCTGAAAAGCACATTTTGGCCATAAAAACTGAAAATGTCCCCTGCAACCAAACGAACTGTCAGAGACACAAATCTACAATGGACATAGTGTAAATGGTCCAATTCAAGTAAGTTATTCATTTGGCATCATTCGAAGTGATAGAAATCAAGTTTTAATGAAAATTATCATATTCGGCCAAAACATGCTTTTCAGCCCCTGAAAAGCACATTTTGGCCATAAAAACTGAATATGTCCCCTGCAACCAAACGAACTGTCGGAGACACAAATCTACAATGGACATAGTGTAAAATGGTCCAATTCAAGTAAGTTATTCATTTGGCATCATTCGAAGTGATAGAAATCAAGTTTTAATGAAAATTATCATATTCGGCCAAAACATGCTTTTCAGCCCCTGAAAAGCACATTTTGGCCATAAAAACTGAAAATGTCCCCTGCAACCAAACGAACTGTCAGAGACACAAATCTACAATGGACATAGTGTAAAATGGTCCAATTCAAGTAAGTTATTCATTTGGCATCATTCAAATGGATAGAAATCAAGTTTTAATGAAAATTATCATACTCGGCCAAAACATGCTTTTCAGCCCCTGAAAAGCACATTTTGGCCATAAAAACTGAAAATGTCCCCTGCAACCAAACAAACTGTCGGAGACAC
This sequence comes from Stigmatopora argus, assembly GCF_051989625.1. NCBI lineage: Eukaryota > Metazoa > Chordata > Actinopteri > Syngnathiformes > Syngnathidae > Stigmatopora > Stigmatopora argus. Next base: position 327,560 of record NC_135399.1, read on the forward strand.
AAATCTACAATGGACATAGTGTAAAATGGTCCAATTCAAGTAAGTTATTCATTTGGCATCATTCGAAGTGATAGAAATCAAGTTTTAATGAAAATTATCATATTCGGCCAAAACATGCTTTTCAGCCCCTGAAAAGCACATTTTGGCCATAAAAACTGAATATGTCCCCTGCAACCAAACGAACTGTCAGAGACACAAATCTACAATGGACATAGTGTAAAATGGTCCAATTCAAGTAAGTTATTCATTTGGCATCATTCAAATGGATAGAAATCAAGTTTTAATGAAAATTATCATACTCGGCCAAAACATGCTTTTCAGCCCCTGAAAAGCACATTTTGGCCATAAAAACTGAAAATGTCCCCTGCAACCAAACAAACTGTCGGAGACACAAATCTACAATGGACATAGTGTAAAATGGTCCAATTCAAGTAAGTTATTCATAGGGGCATCATTCGAAGTGATAGAAATCAAGTTTTAATGAAAATTATCATATTCGGCCAAAACATGCTTTTCAGCCCCTGAAAAGCACATTTTGGCCATAAAAACTGAAAATGTCCCCTGCAACCAAACGAACTGTCGGAGACACAAATCTACAATGGACATAGTGTAAAATGGTCCAATTCAAGTAAGTTATTCATTTGGCATCATTCGAAGTGATAGAAATCAAGTTTTAATGAAAATTATCATACTCGGCCAAAACATGCTTTTCAGCCCCTGAAAAGCACATTTTGGCCATAAAAACTTAATATGTCCCCTGCAACCAAACGAACTGTCAGAGACACAAATCTACAATGGACATAGTGTAAAATGGTCCAATTCAAGTAAGTTATTCATTTGGCATCATTCGAAGTGATAGAAATCAAGTTTTAATGAAAATTATCATATTCGGCCAAAACATGCTTTTCAGCCCCTGAAAAGCACATTTTGGCCATAAAAACTGAATATGTCCCCTGCAACCAAACGAACTGTCAGAGACACAAATCTACAATGGACATAGTGTAAAATGGTCCAATTCAAGTAAGTTATTCATTTGGCATCATTCAAATGGATAGAAATCAAGTTTTAATGAAAATTATCATACTCGGCCAAAACATGCTTTTCAGCCCCTGAAAAGCACATTTTGGCCATAAAAACTGAAAATGTCCCCTGCAACCAAACAAACTGTCGGAGACACAAATCTACAATGGACATAGTGTAAAATGGTCCAATTCAAGTAAGTTATTCATTTGGCATCATTCGAAGTGATAGAAATCAAGTTTTAATGAAAATTATCATACTCGGCCAAAACATGCTTTTCAGCCCCTGAAAAGCACATTTTGGCCATAAAAACTGAATATGTCCCCTGCAACCAAACGAACTGTCAGAGAAACAAATCTACAATGGACATAGTGTAAAATGGTCCAATTCAAGTAAGATATTCATTTGGCATCATTCGAATGGATAGAAATCAAGTTTTAATGAAAATTATCATATTCTGCCAAAACGTGCTTTTCAGCCCCTGAAAAGCACATTTTGGCCATAAAAACTGAATATGTCCCCTGCAACCAAACGAACTGTCAGAGATACAAATCTACAATGGACATAGTGTAAAATGGTCCAATTCAAGTAAATTATTCATTTGGCATCATTCGAAGTGATAGAAATTAAGTTTTAATGAAAATTATCAAACTCGGCCAAAACATGCTTTTCAGCCCCTGAAAAGCACATTTTGGCCATAAAAACTGAATATGTCCCCTGCAACCAAACGAACTGTCAGAGACACAAATCTACAATGGACATAGTGTAAAATGGTCCAATTCAAGTAAGTTATTCATTTGGCATCATTCAAATGGATAGAAATCAAGTTTTAATGAAAATTATCATACTCGGCCAAAACATGCTTTTCAGCCCCTGAAAAGCACATTTTGGCCATAAAAACTGTAAATGTCCCCTGCAACCAAACAAACTGTCGGAGACACAAATCTACAATGGACATAGTGTAAAATGGTCCAATTCAAGTAAGTTATTCATTTGGCATCATTCGAAGTGATAGAAATCAAGTTTTAATGAAAATTATCATATTCGGCCAAAACATGCTTTTCAGCCCCTGAAAAGCACATTTTGGCCATAAAAACTGAATATGTCCCCTGCAACCAAACGAACTGTCAGAGACACAAATCTACAATGGACATAGTGTAAAATGGTCCAATTCAAGAAAGTTATTCATTTGGCATCATTCAAATGGATAGAAATCAAGTTTTAATGAAAATTATCATACTCGGCCAAAACATGCTTTTCAGCCCCTGAAAAGCACATTTTGGCCATAAAAACTGAATATGTCCCCTGCAACCAAACGAACTGTCAGAGACACAAATCTACAATGGACATAGTGTAAAATGGTCCAATTCAAGTAAGTTATTCATTTGGCATCATTCAAATGGATAGAAATCAAGTTTTAATGAAAATTATCATACTCGGCCAAAACATGCTTTTCAGCCCCTGAAAAGCACATTTTGGCCATAAAAACTGAAAATGTCCCCTGCAACCAAACAAACTGTCGGAGACACAAATCTACAATGGACATAGTGTAAAATGGTCCAATTCAAGTAAGTTATTCATTTGGCATCATTCGAAGTGATAGAAATCAAGTTTTAATGAAAATTATCATATTCGGCCAAAACATGCTTTTCAGCCCCTGAAAAGCACATTTTGGCCATAAAAACTGAAAATGTCCCCTGCAACCAATCGAACTGTCGGAGACACAAATCTACAATGGACATAGTGTAAAATGGTCCAATTCAAGTAAGTTATTCATTTGGCATCATTCGAAGTGATAGAAATCAAGTTTTAATGAAAATTATCATACTCGGCCAAAACATGCTTTTCAGCCCCTGAAAAGCACATTTTGGCCATAAAAACTTAATATGACCCTGCAACCAAACGAACTGTCAGAGACACAAATCTACAATGGACATAGTGTAAAATGGTCCAATTCAAGTAAGTTATTCATTTGGCATCATTCGAAGTGATAGAAATCAAGTTTTAATGAAAATTATCATATTCGGCCAAAACATGCTTTTCAGCCCCTGAAAAGCACATTTTGGCCATTAAAACTGAATATGTCCCCTGCAACCAAACGAACTGTCAGAGACACAAATCTACAATGGACATAGTGTAAAATGGTCCAATTCAAGTAAGTTATTCATTTGGCATCATTCAAATGGATAGAAATCAAGTTTTAATGAAAATTATCATACTCGGCCAAAACATGCTTTTCAGCCCCTGAAAAGCACATTTTGGCCATAAAAACTGTAAATGTCCCCTGCAACCAAACAAACTGTCGGAGACACAAATCTACAATGGACATAGTGTAAAATGGTCCAATTCAAGTAAGTTATTCATTTGGCATCATTCGAAGTGATAGAAATCAAGTTTTAATGAAAATTATCATATTCGGCCAAAACATGCTTTTCAGCCCCTGAAAAGCACATTTTGGCCATAAAAACTGAATATGTCCCCTGCAACCAAACGAACTGTCAGAGACACAAATCTACAATGGACATAGTGTAAAATGGTCCAATTCAAGTAAGTTATTCATTTGGCATCATTCAAATGGATAGAAATCAAGTTTTAATGAAAATTATCATACTCGGCCAAAACATGCTTTTCAGCCCCTGAAAAGCACATTTTGGCCATAAAAACTGAAAATGTCCCCTGCAACCAAACAAACTGTCGGAGACACAAATCTACAATGGACATAGTGTAAAATGGTCCAATTCAAGTAAGTAATTCATTTGGCATCATTCGAAGTGATAGAAATCAAGTTTTAATGAAAATTATCATATTCGGCCAAAACATGCTTTTCAGCCCCTGAAAAGCACATTTTGGCCATAAAAACTGAAAATGTCCCCTGCAACCAAACGAACTGTCAGAGGCACAAATCTACAATGGACATAGTGTAAAATGGTCCAATTCAAGTAAGTTATTCATTTGGCATCATTCGAAGTGATAGAAATCAAGTTTTAATGAAAATTATCATACTCGGCCAAAACATGCTTTTCAGCCCCTGAAAGCACATTTTGGCCATAAAAACTGAATATGTCCCCTGCAACCAAACGAACTGTCGGAGACACAAATCTACAATGGACATAGTGTAAAATGGTCCAATTCAAGTAAGTTATTCATTTGGCATCATTCGAAGTGATAGAAATCAAGTTTTAATGAAAATTATCATACTCGGCCAAAACATGCTTTTCAGCCCCTGAAAAGCACATTTTGACCATAAAAACTGAAAATGTCCCCTGCAACCAAACGAACTGTCGGAGACACAAATCTACAATGGACATAGTGTAAAATGGTCCAATTCAAGTAAGTTATTCATTTGGCATCATTCGAAGTGATAGAAATCAAGTTTTAATGAAAATTATCATACTCGGCCAAAACATGCTTTTCAGCCCCTGAAAAGCACATTTTGGCCATAAAAACTTAATATGTCCCCTGCAACCAAACGAACTGTCAGAGACACAAATCTACAATGGACATAGTGTAAAATGGTCCAATTCAAGTAAGTTATTCATTTGGCATCATTCGAAGTGATAGAAATCAAGTTTTAATGAAAATTATCATATTCGGCCAAAACATGCTTTTCAGCCCCTGAAAAGCACATTTTGGCCATAAAAACTGAATATGTCCCCTGCAACCAAACGAACTGTCAGAGACACAAATCTACAATGGACATAGTGTAAAATGGTCCAATTCAAGTAAGTTATTCATTTGGCATCATTCGAAGTGATAGAAATCAAGTTTTAATGAAAATTATCATACTCGGCCAAAACATGCTTTTCAGCCCCTGAAAAGCACATTTTGGCCATAAAAACTTAATATGTCCCCTGCAACCAAACGAACTGTCAGAGACACAAATCTACAATGGACATAGTGTAAAATGGTCCAATTCAAGTAAGTTATTCATTTGGCATCATTCGAAGTGATATAAATCAAGTTTTAATGAAAATTATCATATTCGGCCAAAACATGCTTTTCAGCCCCTGAAAACAGTATTTTGGCCATAAAAACTGAATATGTCCCCTGCAACCAAACGAACTGTCAGAGACACAAATCTACAATGGACATAGTGTAAAATGGTCCAATTCAAGTAAGTTATTCATTTGGCATCATTCAAATGGATAGAAATCAAGTTTTAATGAAAATTATCATACTCGGCCAAAACATGCTTTTCAGCCCCTGAAAAGCACATTTTGGCCATAAAAACTGAAAATGTCCCCTGCAACCAAACAAACTGTCGGAGACACAAATCTACAATGGACATAGTGTAAAATGGTCCAATTCAAGTAAGTTATTCATTTGGCATCATTCGAAGTGATAGAAATCAAGTTTTAATGAAAATTATCATATTCGGCCAAAACATGCTTTTCAGCCCCTGAAAAGCACATTTTGGCCATAAAAACTGAATATGTCCCCTGCAACCAAACGAACTGTCAGAGACACAAATCTACAATGGACATAGTGTAAAATGGTCCAATTCAAGTAAGTTATTCATTTGGCATCATTCAAATGGATAGAAATCAAGTTTTAATGAAAATTATCATACTCGGCCAAAACATGCTTTTCAGCCCCTGAAAAGCACATTTTGGCCATAAAAACTGAAAATGTCCCCTGCAACCAAACAAACTGTCGGAGACACAAATCTACAATGGACATAGTGTAAAATGGTCCAATTCAAGTAAGTTATTCATTTGGCATCATTCGAAGTGATAGAAATCAAGTTTTAATGAAAATTATCATATTCGGCCAAAACATGCTTTTCAGCCCCTGAAAAGCACATTTTGGCCATAAAAACTGAAAATGTCCCCTGCAACCAAACGAACTGTCGGAGACACAAATCTACAATGGACATAGTGTAAAATGTTCAAATTCAAGTAAGTTATTCATTTGGCATCATTCGAAGTGATAGAAATTAAGTTTTAATTAAAATTATCATACTCTGCCAAAACATGCTTTTCAGCCTCTGAAAAGCACATTTTGGCCATAAAAACTGAAAATGTCCCCTGCAACCAAACGAACTGTCAGAGACACAAATCTACAATGGACATAGTGTAAAATGGTCCAATTCAAGTAAGTTATTCATTTGGCATCATTCGAAGTGATAGAAATCATGTTTTAATGAAAATTATCATACTCGGCCAAAACATGCTTTTCAGCCCCTGAAAAGCACATTTTGGCCATAAAAACTGAATATGTCCCCTGCAACCAAACGAACTGTCGGAGACACAAATCTACAATGGACATAGTGTAAAATGGTCCAATTCAAGTAAGTCATTCATTTGGCATCATTCGAAGTGATAGAAATCAAGTTTTAATGAAAATTATCATACTCGGCCAAAACATGCTTTTCAGCCCCTGAAAAGCACATTTTGACCATAAAAACTGAAAATGTCCCCTGCAACCAAACGAAATGTCGGAGACACAAATCTACAATGGACATAGTGTAAAATGGTCCAATTCAAGTAAGTTATTCATTTGGCATCATTCGAAGTGATAGAAATCAAGTTTTAATGAAAATTATCATACTCGGCCAAAACATGCTTTTCAGCCCCTGAAAAGCACATTTTGGCCATAAAAACTTAATATGTCCCCTGCAACCAAACGAACTGTCAGAGACACAAATCTACAATGGACATAGTGTAAAATGGTCCAATTCAAGTAAGTTATTCATTTGGCATCATTCGATGTGATAGAAATCAAGTTTTAATGAAAATTATCATATTCGGCCAAAACATGCTTTTCAGCCCCTGAAAAGCACATTTTGGCCATAAAAACTTAATATGTCCCCTGCAACCAAACGAACTGTCAGAGACACAAATCTACAATGGACATAGTGTAAAATGGTCCAATTCAAGTAAGTTATTCATTTGGCATCATTCAATCGGATAGAAATCAAGTTTTAATGAAAATTATCATACTCGGCCAAAACATGCTTTTCAGCCCCTGAAAAGCACATTTTGGCCATAAAAACTGAATATGTCCCCTGCAACCAAACGAACTGTCAGAGACACAAATCTACAATGGACATAGTGTAAAATGGTCCAATTCAAGTAAGTTATTCATTTGGCATCATTCAAATGGATAGAAATCAAGTTTTAATGAAAATTATCATACTCGGCCAAAACATGCTTTTCAGCCCCTGAAAAGCACATTTTGGCCATAAAAACTGAAAATGTCCCCTGCAACCAAACAAACTGTCGGAGACACAAATCTACAATGGACATAGTGTAAAATGGTCCAATTCAAGTAAGTTATTCATTTGGCATCATTCGAAGTGATAGAAATCAAGTTTTAATGAAAATTATCATATTCGGCCAAAACATGCTTTTCAGCCCCTGAAAAGCACATTTTGGCCATAAAAACTGAAAATGTCCCCTGCAACCAAACGAACTGTCGGAGACACAAATCTACAATGGACATAGTGTAAAATGTTCAAATTCAAGTAAGTTATTCATTTGGCATCATTCGAAGTGATAGAAATTAAGTTTTAATGAAAATTATCATACTCTGCCAAAACATGCTTTTCAGCCTCTGAAAAGCACATTTTGGCCATAAAAACTGAAAATGTCCCCTGCAACCAAACGAACTGTCAGAGACACAAATCTACAATGGACATAGTGTAAAATGGTCCAATTCAAGTAAGTTATTCATTTGGCATCATTCAAAGTGATAGAAATCAAGTTTTAATGAAAATTATCATACTCGGCCAAAACATGCTTTTCAGCCCCTGAAAAGCACATTTTGGCCATAAAAACTGAATATGTCCCCTGCAACCAAACGAACTGTCGGAGACACAAATCTACAATGGACATAGTGTAAAATGGTCCAATTCAAGTAAGTTATTCATTTGGCATCATTCGAAGTGATAGAAATCAAGTTTTAATGAAAATTATCATACTCGGCCAAAACATGCTTTTCAGCCCCTGAAAAGCACATTTTGACCATAAAAACTGAAAATGTCCCCTGCAACCAAACGAACTGTCAGAGACACAAATCTACAATGGACATAGTGTAAAATGGTCCAATTCAAGTAAGTTATTCATTTGGCATCATTCAATCGGATAGAAATCAAGTTTTAATGAAAATTATCATACTCGGCCAAAACATGCTTTTCAGCCCCTGAAAAGCACATTTTGGCCATAAAAACTGAATATGTCCCCTGCAACCAAACGAACTGTCAGAGACACAAATCTACAATGGACATAGTGTAAAATGGTCCAATTCAAGTAAGTTATTCATTTGGCATCATTCAAATGGATAGAAATCAAGTTTTAATGAAAATTATCATACTCGGCCAAAACATGCTTTTCAGCCCCTGAAAAGCACATTTTGGCCATAAAAACTGAATATGTCCCCTGCAACCAAACGAACTGTCAGAGACACAAATCTACAATGGACAAAGTGTAAAATGGTCCAATTCAAGTAAGTTATTCATTTGGCATCATTCAAATGGATATAAATCAAGTTTTAATGAAAATTATCATACTCGGCCAAAACATGCTTTTCAGCCCCTGAAAAGCACATTTTGGCCATAAAAACTGAAAATGTCCCCTGCAATCAAACGAACTGTCGGAGACACAAATCTACAATGGACATAGTGTAAAATGGTCCAATTCAAGTAAGTTATTCATTTGGCATCATTCAAATGGATAGAAATCAAGTTTTAATGAAAATTATCATACTCGGCCAAAACATGCTTTTCAGCCCCTGAAAAGCACATTTTGGCCATAAAAACTGAAAATGTCCCCTGCAACCAAACAAACTGTCGGAGACACAAATCTACAATGGACATAGTGTAAAATGGTCCAATTCAAGTAAGTTATTCATTTGGCATCATTCGAAGTGATAGAAATCAAGTTTTAATGAAAATTATCATATTCGGCCAAAACATGCTTTTCAGCCCCTGAAAAGCACATTTTGGCCATAAAAACTGAAAATGTCCCCTGCAACCAATCGAACTGTCGGAGACACAAATCTACAATGGACATAGTGTAAAATGGTCCAATTCAAGTAAGTTATTCATTTGGCATCATTCGAAGTGATAGAAATCAAGTTTTAATGAAAATTATCATACTCGGCCAAAACATGCTTTTCAGCCCCTGAAAAGCACATTTTGGCCATAAAAACTTAATATGTCCCCTGCAACCAAACGAACTGTCAGAGACACAAATCTACAATGGACATAGTGTAAAATGGTCCAATTCAAGTAAGTTATTCATTTGGCATCATTCGAAGTGATAGAAATCAAGTTTTAATGAAAATTATCATATTCGGCCAAAACATGCTTTTCAGCCCCTGAAAAGCACATTTTGGCCATTAAAACTGAATATGTCCCCTGCAACCAAACGAACTGTCAGAGACACAAATCTACAATGGACATAGTGTAAAATGGTCCAATTCAAGTAAGTTATTCATTTGGCATCATTCAAATGGATAGAAATCAAGTTTTAATGAAAATTATCATATTCGGCCAAAACATGCTTTTCAGCCCCTGAAAAGCACATTTTGGCCATAAAAACTGAATATGTCCCCTGCAACCAAACGAACTGTCAGAGACACAAATCTACAATGGACATAGTGTAAAATGGTCCAATTCAAGTAAGTTATTCATTTGGCATCATTCGAAGTGATAGAAATCAAGTTTTAATGAAAATTATCATATTCGGCCAAAACATGCTTTTCAGCCCCTGAAAAGCACATTTTGGCCATAAAAACTGAATATGTCCCCTGCAACCAAACGAACTGTCAGAGACACAAATCTACAATGGACATAGTGTAAAATGGTCCAATTCAAGTAAGTTATTCATTTGGCATCATTCAAATGGATAGAAATCAAGTTTTAATGAAAATTATCATACTCGGCCAAAACATGCTTTTCAGCCCCTGAAAAGCACATTTTGGCCATAAAAACTGAAAATGTCCCCTGCAACCAACAAACTGTCGGAGACACAAATCTACAATGGACATAGTGTAAAATGGTCCAATTCAAGTAAGTTATTCATTTGGCATCATTCGAAGTGATAGAAATCAAGTTTTAATGAAAATTATCATATTCGGCCAAAACATGCTTTTCAGCCCCTGAAAAGCACATTTTGGCCATAAAAACTGAAAATGTCCCCTGCAACCAAACGAACTGTCGGAGACACAAATCTACAATGGACATAGTGTAAAATGGTCCAATTCAAGTAAGTTATTCATTTGGCATCATTCGAAGTGATAGAAATCAAGTTTTAATGAAAATTATCATACTCGGCCAAAACATGCTTTTCAGCCCCTGAAAAGCACATTTTGGCCATAAAAACTTAATATGTCCCCTGCAACCAAACGAACTGTCAGAGACACAAATCTACAATGGATATAGTGTAAAATGGTCCAATTCAAGTAAGTTATTCATTTGGCATCATTCGAAGTGATAGAAATCAAGTTTTAATGAAAATTATCATATTCGGCCAAAACATGCTTTTCAGCCCCTGAAAGCACATTTTGGCCATAAAAACTGAATATGTCCCCTGCAACCAAACGAACTGTCAGAGACACAAATCTACAATGGACATAGTGTAAAATGGTCCAATTCAAGTAAGTTATTCATTTGGCATCATTCAAATGGATAGAAATCAAGTTTTAATGAAAATTATCATACTCAGCCAAAACATGCTTTTCAGCCCCTGAAAAGCACATTTTGGCCATAAAAACTGAAAATGTCCCCTGCAACCAAACAAACTGTCGGAGACACAAATCTACAATGGACATAGTGTTAAATGGTCCAATTCAAGTAAGTTATTCATTTGGCATCATTCGAAGTGATAGAAATCAAGTTTTAATGAAAATTATCATACTCGGCCAAAACATGCTTTTCAGCCCCTGAATAGCACATTTTGGCCATAAAAACTTAATATGTCCCCTGCAACCAAACGAACTGTCAGAGACACAAATCTACAATGGATATAGTGTAAAATGGTCCAATTCAAGTAAGTTATTCATTTGGCATCATTCGAAGTGATAGAAATCAAGTTTTAATGAAAATTATCATATTCGGCCAAAACATGCTTTTCAGCCCCTGAAAGCACATTTTGGCCATAAAAACTGAATATGTCCCCTGCAACCAAACGAACTGTCAGAGACACAAATCTACAATGGACATAGTGTAAAATGGTCCAATTCAAGTAAGTTATTCATTTGGCATCATTCAAATGGATAGAAATCAAGTTTTAATGAAAATTATCATACTCGGCCAAAACATGCTTTTCAGCCCCTGAAAAGCACATTTTGGCCATAAAAACTGAAAATGTCCACTGCAACCAAACAAACTGTCGGAGACACAAATCTACAATGGACATAGTGTAAAATGGTCCAATTCAAGTAAGTTATTCATTTGGCATCATTCGAAGTGATAGAAATCAAGTTTTAATGAAAATTATCATATTCGGCCAAAACATGCTTTTCAGCCCCTGAAAAGCACATTTTGGCCATAAAAACTGAAAATGTCCCCTGCAACCAAACGAACTGTCGGAGACACAAATCTACAATGGACATAGTGTAAAATGGTCCAATTCAAGTAAGTTATTCATTTGGCATCATTCGAAGTGATAGAAATCAAGTTTTAATGAAAATTATCATACTCGGCCAAAACATGCTTTTCAGCCCCTGAAAAGCACATTTTGGCCATAAAAACTTAATATGTCCCCTGCAACCAAACGAACTGTCAGAGACACAAATCTACAATGGATATAGTGTAAAATGGTCCAATTCAAGTAAGTTATTCATTTGGCATCATTCGAAGTGATAGAAATCAAGTTTTAATGAAAATTATCATATTCGGCCAAAACATGCTTTTCAGCCCCTGAAAGCACATTTTGGCCATAAAAACTGAATATGTCCCCTGCAACCAAACGAACTGTCAGAGACACAAATCTACAATGGACATAGTGTAAAATGGTCCAATTCAAGTAAGTTATTCATTTGGCATCATTCAAATGGATAGAAATCAAGTTTTAATGAAAATTATCATACTCGGCCAAAACATGCTTTTCAGCCCCTGAAAAGCACATTTTGGCCATAAAAACTGAAAATGTCCCCTGCAACCAAACAAACTGTCGGAGACACAAATCTACAATGGACATAGTGTAAAATGGTCCAATTCAAGTAAGTTATTCATTTGGCATCATTCGAAGTGATAGAAATCAAGTTTTAATGAAAATTATCATATTCGGCCAAAACATGCTTTTCAGCCCCTGAAAAGCACATTTTGGCCATAAAAACTGAATATGTCCCCTGCAACCAAACGAACTGTCAGAGACACAAATCTACAATGGACATAGTGTAAAATGGTCCAATTCAAGTAAGTTATTCATTTGGCATCATTCGAAGTGATAGAAATCAAGTTTTAATGAAAATTATCATATTCGGCCAAAACATGCTTTTCAGCCCCTGAAAAGCACATTTTGGCCATAAAAACTGAATATGTCCCCTGCAACCAAACGAACTGTCAGAGACACAAATCTACAATGGACATAGTGTAAAATGGTCCAATTCAAGTAAGTTATTCATTTGGCATCATTCAAATGGATAGAAATCAAGTTTTAATGAAAATTATCATACTCGGCCAAAACATGCTTTTCAGCCCCTGAAAAGCACATTTTGGCCATAAAAACTGAAAATGTCCCCTGCAACCAAACAAACTGTCGGAGACACAAATCTACAATGGACATAGTGTAAAATGGTCCAATTCAAGTAAGTTATTCATTTGGCATCATTCGAAGTGATAGAAATCAAGTTTTAATGAAAATTATCATATTCGGCCAAAACATGCTTTTCAGCCCCTGAAAAGCACATTTTGGCCATAAAAACTGAAAATGTCCCCTGCAACCAAACGAACTGTCGGAGACACAAATCTACAATGGACATAGTGTAAAATGTTCAAATTCAAGTAAGTTATTCATTTGGCATCATTCGAAGTGATAGAAATTAAGTTTTAATGAAAATTATCATACTCTGCCAAAACATGCTTTTCAGCCTCTGAAAAGCACATTTTGGCCATAAAAACTGAAAATGTCCCCTGCAACCAAACGAACTGTCAGAGACACAAATCTACAATGGACATAGTGTAAAATGGTCCAATTCAAGTAAGTTATTCATTTGGCATCATTCAAAGTGATAGAAATCAAGTTTTAATGAAAATTATCATACTCGGCCAAAACATGCTTTTCAGCCCCTGAAAAGCACATTTTGGCCATAAAAACTGAATATGTCCCCTGCAACCAAACGAACTGTCGGAGACACAAATCTACAATGGACATAGTGTAAAATGGTCCAATTCAAGTAAGTTATTCATTTGGCATCATTCGAAGTGATAGAAATCAAGTTTTAATGAAAATTATCATACTCGGCCAAAACATGCTTTTCAGCCCCTGAAAAGCACATTTTGACCATAAAAACTGAAAATGTCCCCTGCAACCAAACGAACTGTCAGAGACACAAATCTACAATGGACATAGTGTAAAATGGTCCAATTCAAGTAAGTTATTCATTTGGCATCATTCAATCGGATAGAAATCAAGTTTTAATGAAAATTATCATACTCGGCCAAAACATGCTTTTCAGCCCCTGAAAAGCACATTTTGGCCATAAAAACTGAATATGTCCCCTGCAACCAAACGAACTGTCAGAGACACAAATCTACAATGGACATAGTGTAAAATGGTCCAATTCAAGTAAGTTATTCATTTGGCATCATTCAAATGGATAGAAATCAAGTTTTAATGAAAATTATCATACTCGGCCAAAACATGCTTTTCAGCCCCTGAAAAGCACATTTTGGCCATAAAAACTGAATATGTCCCCTGCAACCAAACGAACTGTCAGAGACACAAATCTACAATGGACAAAGTGTAAAATGGTCCAATTCAAGTAAGTTATTCATTTGGCATCATTCAAATGGATATAAATCAAGTTTTAATGAAAATTATCATACTCGGCCAAAACATGCTTTTCAGCCCCTGAAAAGCACATTTTGGCCATAAAAACTGAAAATGTCCCCTGCAATCAAACGAACTGTCGGAGACACAAATCTACAATGGACATAGTGTAAAATGGTCCAATTCAAGTAAGTTATTCATTTGGCATCATTCAAATGGATAGAAATCAAGTTTTAATGAAAATTATCATACTCGGCCAAAACATGCTTTTCAGCCCCTGAAAAGCACATTTTGGCCATAAAAACTGAAAATGTCCCCTGCAACCAAACAAACTGTCGGAGACACAAATCTACAATGGACATAGTGTAAAATGGTCCAATTCAAGTAAGTTATTCATTTGGCATCATTCGAAGTGATAGAAATCAAGTTTTAATGAAAATTATCATATTCGGCCAAAACATGCTTTTCAGCCCCTGAAAAGCACATTTTGGCCATAAAAACTGAAAATGTCCCCTGCAACCAATCGAACTGTCGGAGACACAAATCTACAATGGACATAGTGTAAAATGGTCCAATTCAAGTAAGTTATTCATTTGGCATCATTCGAAGTGATAGAAATCAAGTTTTAATGAAAATTATCATACTCGGCCAAAACATGCTTTTCAGCCCCTGAAAAGCACATTTTGGCCATAAAAACTTAATATGTCCCCTGCAACCAAACGAACTGTCAGAGACACAAATCTACAATGGACATAGTGTAAAATGGTCCAATTCAAGTAAGTTATTCATTTGGCATCATTCGAAGTGATAGAAATCAAGTTTTAATGAAAATTATCATATTCGGCCAAAACATGCTTTTCAGCCCCTGAAAAGCACATTTTGGCCATTAAAACTGAATATGTCCCCTGCAACCAAACGAACTGTCAGAGACACAAATCTACAATGGACATAGTGTAAAATGGTCCAATTCAAGTAAGTTATTCATTTGGCATCATTCAAATGGATAGAAATCAAGTTTTAATGAAAATTATCATATTCGGCCAAAACATGCTTTTCAGCCCCTGAAAAGCACATTTTGGCCATAAAAACTGAATATGTCCCCTGCAACCAAACGAACTGTCAGAGACACAAATCTACAATGGACATAGTGTAAAATGGTCCAATTCAAGTAAGTTATTCATTTGGCATCATTCGAAGTGATAGAAATCAAGTTTTAATGAAAATTATCATATTCGGCCAAAACATGCTTTTCAGCCCCTGAAAAGCACATTTTGGCCATAAAAACTGAATATGTCCCCTGCAACCAAACGAACTGTCAGAGACACAAATCTACAATGGACATAGTGTAAAATGGTCCAATTCAAGTAAGTTATTCATTTGGCATCATTCAAATGGATAGAAATCAAGTTTTAATGAAAATTATCATACTCGGCCAAAACATGCTTTTCAGCCCCTGAAAAGCACATTTTGGCCATAAAAACTGAAAATGTCCCCTGCAACCAACAAACTGTCGGAGACACAAATCTACAATGGACATAGTGTAAAATGGTCCAATTCAAGTAAGTTATTCATTTGGCATCATTCGAAGTGATAGAAATCAAGTTTTAATGAAAATTATCATATTCGGCCAAAACATGCTTTTCAGCCCCTGAAAAGCACATTTTGGCCATAAAAACTGAAAATGTCCCCTGCAACCAAACGAACTGTCGGAGACACAAATCTACAATGGACATAGTGTAAAATGGTCCAATTCAAGTAAGTTATTCATTTGGCATCATTCGAAGTGATAGAAATCAAGTTTTAATGAAAATTATCATACTCGGCCAAAACATGCTTTTCAGCCCCTGAAAAGCACATTTTGGCCATAAAAACTTAATATGTCCCCTGCAACCAAACGAACTGTCAGAGACACAAATCTACAATGGATATAGTGTAAAATGGTCCAATTCAAGTAAGTTATTCATTTGGCATCATTCGAAGTGATAGAAATCAAGTTTTAATGAAAATTATCATATTCGGCCAAAACATGCTTTTCAGCCCCTGAAAGCACATTTTGGCCATAAAAACTGAATATGTCCCCTGCAACCAAACGAACTGTCAGAGACACAAATCTACAATGGACATAGTGTAAAATGGTCCAATTCAAGTAAGTTATTCATTTGGCATCATTCAAATGGATAGAAATCAAGTTTTAATGAAAATTATCATACTCAGCCAAAACATGCTTTTCAGCCCCTGAAAAGCACATTTTGGCCATAAAAACTGAAAATGTCCCCTGCAACCAAACAAACTGTCGGAGACACAAATCTACAATGGACATAGTGTTAAATGGTCCAATTCAAGTAAGTTATTCATTTGGCATCATTCGAAGTGATAGAAATCAAGTTTTAATGAAAATTATCATACTCGGCCAAAACATGCTTTTCAGCCCCTGAATAGCACATTTTGGCCATAAAAACTTAATATGTCCCCTGCAACCAAACGAACTGTCAGAGACACAAATCTACAATGGATATAGTGTAAAATGGTCCAATTCAAGTAAGTTATTCATTTGGCATCATTCGAAGTGATAGAAATCAAGTTTTAATGAAAATTATCATATTCGGCCAAAACATGCTTTTCAGCCCCTGAAAGCACATTTTGGCCATAAAAACTGAATATGTCCCCTGCAACCAAACGAACTGTCAGAGACACAAATCTACAATGGACATAGTGTAAAATGGTCCAATTCAAGTAAGTTATTCATTTGGCATCATTCAAATGGATAGAAATCAAGTTTTAATGAAAATTATCATACTCGGCCAAAACATGCTTTTCAGCCCCTGAAAAGCACATTTTGGCCATAAAAACTGAAAATGTCCACTGCAACCAAACAAACTGTCGGAGACACAAATCTACAATGGACATAGTGTAAAATGGTCCAATTCAAGTAAGTTATTCATTTGGCATCATTCGAAGTGATAGAAATCAAGTTTTAATGAAAATTATCATATTCGGCCAAAACATGCTTTTCAGCCCCTGAAAAGCACATTTTGGCCATAAAAACTGAAAATGTCCCCTGCAACCAAACGAACTGTCGGAGACACAAATCTACAATGGACATAGTGTAAAATGGTCCAATTCAAGTAAGTTATTCATTTGGCATCATTCGAAGTGATAGAAATCAAGTTTTAATGAAAATTATCATACTCGGCCAAAACATGCTTTTCAGCCCCTGAAAAGCACATTTTGGCCATAAAAACTTAATATGTCCCCTGCAACCAAACGAACTGTCAGAGACACAAATCTACAATGGATATAGTGTAAAATGGTCCAATTCAAGTAAGTTATTCATTTGGCATCATTCGAAGTGATAGAAATCAAGTTTTAATGAAAATTATCATATTCGGCCAAAACATGCTTTTCAGCCCCTGAAAGCACATTTTGGCCATAAAAACTGAATATGTCCCCTGCAACCAAACGAACTGTCAGAGACACAAATCTACAATGGACATAGTGTAAAATGGTCCAATTCAAGTAAGTTATTCATTTGGCATCATTCAAATGGATAGAAATCAAGTTTTAATGAAAATTATCATACTCGGCCAAAACATGCTTTTCAGCCCCTGAAAAGCACATTTTGGCCATAAAAACTGAAAATGTCCCCTGCAACCAAACAAACTGTCGGAGACACAAATCTACAATGGACATAGTGTAAAATGGTCCAATTCAAGTAAGTTATTCATTTGGCATCATTCGAAGTGATAGAAATCAAGTTTTAATGAAAATTATCATATTCGGCCAAAACATGCTTATCAGCCCCTGAAAAGCACATTTTGGCCATAAAAACTGAATATGTCCCCTGCAACCAAACGAACTGTCAGAGACACAAATCTACAATGGACATAGTGTAAATTGGTCCAATTCAAGTAAGTTATTCATTTGGCATCATTCGAAGTGATAGAAATCAAGTTTTAATGAAAATTATCATATTCGGCCAAAACATGCTTTTCAGCCCCTGAAAAGCACATTTTGGCCATAAAAACTGAATATGTCCCCTGCAACCAAACGAACTGTCAGAGACACAAATCTACAATGGACATAGTGTAAAATGGTCCAATTCAAGTAAGTTATTCATTTGGCATCATTCAAATGGATAGAAATCAAGTTTTAATGAAAATTATCATACTCGGCCAAAACATGCTTTTCAGCCCCTGAAAAGCACATTTTGGCCATAAAAACTGAAAATGTCCCCTGCAACCAAACAAACTGTCGGAGACACAAATCTACAATGGACATAGTGTAAAATGGTCCAATTCAAGTAAGTTATTCATTTGGCATCATTCGAAGTGATAGAAATCAAGTTTTAATGAAAATTATCATATTCGGCCAAAACATGCTTTTCAGCCCCTGAAAAGCACATTTTGGCCATAAAAACTGAAAATGTCCCCTGCAACCAAACGAACTGTCGGAGACACAAATCTACAATGGACATAGTGTAAAATGGTCCAATTCAAGTAAGTTATTCATTTGGCATCATTCGAAGTGATAGAAATCAAGTTTTAATGAAAATTATCATACTCGGCCAAAACATGCTTTTCAGCCCCTGAAAAGCACATTTTGGCCATAAAAACTTAATATGTCCCCTGCAACCAAACGAACTGTCAGAGACACAAATCTACAATGGATATAGTGTAAAATGGTCCAATTCAAGTAAGTTATTCATTTGGCATCATTCGAAGTGATAGAAATCAAGTTTTAATGAAAATTATCATATTCGGCCAAAACATGCTTTTCAGCCCCTGAAAGCACATTTTGGCCATAAAAACTGAATATGTCCCCTGCAACCAAACGAACTGTCAGAGACACAAATCTACAATGGACATAGTGTAAAATGGTCCAATTCAAGTAAGTTATTCATTTGGCATCATTCAAATGGATAGAAATCAAGTTTTAATGAAAATTATCATACTCGGCCAAAACATGCTTTTCAGCCCCTGAAAAGCACATTTTGGCCATAAAAACTGAAAATGTCCCCTGCAACCAAACAAACTGTCGGAGACACAAATCTACAATGGACATAGTGTAAAATGGTCCAATTCAAGTAAGTTATTCATTTGGCATCATTCGAAGTGATAGAAATCAAGTTTTAATGAAAATTATCATATTCGGCCAAAACATGCTTTTCAGCCCCTGAAAAGCACATTTTGGCCATAAAAACTGAAAATGTCCCCTGCAACCAAACAAACTGTCGGAGACACAAATCTACAATGGACATAGTGTAAAATGGTCCAATTCAAGTAAGTTATTCATTTGGCATCATTCGAAGTGATAGAAATCAAGTTTTAATGAAAATTATCATACTCGGCCAAAACATGCTTTTCAGCCCCTGAAAAGCACATTTTGGCCATAAAAACTTAATATGTCCCCTGCAACCAAACGAACTGTCAGAGACACAAATCTACAATGGATATAGTGTAAAATGGTCCAATTCAAGTAAGTTATTCATTTGGCATCATTCGAAGTGATAGAAATCAAGTTTTAATGAAAATTATCATATTCGGCCAAAACATGCTTTTCAGCCCCTGAAAGCACATTTTGGCCATAAAAACTGAATATGTCCCCTGCAACCAAACGAACTGTCAGAGACACAAATCTACAATGGACATAGTGTAAAATGGTCCAATTCAAGTAAGTTATTCATTTGGCATCATTCAAATGGATAGAAATCAAGTTTTAATGAAAATTATCATACTCGGCCAAAACATGCTTTTCAGCCCCTGAAAAGCACATTTTGGACATAAAAACTGAAAATGTCCCCTGCAACCAAACAAACTGTCGGAGACACAAATCTACAATGGACATAGTGTAAAATGGTCCAATTCAAGTAAGTTATTCATTTGGCATCATTCGAAGTGATAGAAATCAAGTTTTAATGAAAATTATCATATTCGGCCAAAACATGCTTTTCAGCCCCTGAAAAGCACATTTTGGCCATAAAAACTGAAAATGTCCCCTGCAACCAAACGAACTGTCGGAGACACAAATCTACAATGGACATAGTGTAAAATGGTCCAATTCAAGTAAGTTATTCATTTGGCATCATTCGAAGTGATAGAAATCAAGTTTTAATGAAAATTATCATACTCGGCCAAAACATGCTTTTCAGCCCCTGAAAAGCACATTTTGGCCATAAAAACTTAATATGTCCCCTGCAACCAAACGAACTGTCAGAGACACAAATCTACAATGGATATAGTGTAAAATGGTCCAATTCAAGTAAGTTATTCATTTGGCATCATTCGAAGTGATAGAAATCAAGTTTTAATGAAAATTATCATATTCGGCCAAAACATGCTTTTCAGCCCCTGAAAGCACATTTTGGCCATAAAAACTGAATATGTCCCCTGCAACCAAACGAACTGTCAGAGACACAAATCTACAATGGACATAGTGTAAAATGGTCCAATTCAAGTAAGTTATTCATTTGGCATCATTCAAATGGATAGAAATCAAGTTTTAATGAAAATTATCATACTCGGCCAAAACATGCTTTTCAGCCCCTGAAAAGCACATTTTGGCCATAAAAACTGAAAATGTCCCCTGCAACCAAACAAACTGTCGGAGACACAAATCTACAATGGACATAGTGTAAAATGGTCCAATTCAAGTAAGTTATTCATTTGGCATCATTCGAAGTGATAGAAATCAAGTTTTAATGAAAATTATCATATTCGGCCAAAACATGCTTTTCAGCCCCTGAAAAGCACATTTTGGCCATAAAAACTGAATATGTCCCCTGCAACCAAACGAACTGTCAGAGACACAAATCTACAATGGACATAGTGTAAAATGGTCCAATTCAAGTAAGTTATTCATTTGGCATCATTCAAATGGATAGAAATCAAGTTTCAATGAAAATTATCATACTCGGCCAAAACATGCTTTTCAGCCCCTGAAAAGCACATTTTGGCCATAAAAACTGAAAATGTCCCCTGCAACCAAACAAACTGTCGGAGACACAAATCTACAATGGACATAGTGTAAGATGGTCCAATTCAAGTAAGTTATTCATTTGGCATCATTCGAAGTGATAGAAATCAAGTTTTAATGAAAATTATCATATTCGGCCAAAACATGCTTTTCAGCCCCTGAAAAGCACATTTTGGCCATAAAAACTGAAAATGTCCCCTGCAACCAAACGAACTGTCGGAGACACAAATCTACAATGGACATAGTGTAAAATGGTCCAATTCAAGTAAGTTATTCATTTGGCATCATTCGAAGTGATAGAAATCAAGTTTTAATGAAAATTATCATACTCGGCCAAAACATGCTTTTCAGCCCCTGAAAAGCACATTTTGGCCATAAAAACTTAATATGTCCCCTGCAACCAAACGAACTGTCAGAGACACAAATCTACAATGGATATAGTGTAAAATGGTCCAATTCAAGTAAGTTATTCATTTGGCATCATTCGAAGTGATAGAAATCAAGTTTTAATGAAAATTATCATATTCGGCCAAAACATGCTTTTCAGCCCCTGAAAGCACATTTTGGCCATAAAAACTGAATATGTCCCCTGCAACCAAACGAACTGTCAGAGACACAAATCTACAATGGACATAGTGTAAAATGGTCCAATTCAAGTAAGTTATTCATTTGGCATCATTCAAATGGATAGAAATCAAGTTTTAATGAAAATTATCATACTCGGCCAAAACATGCTTTTCAGCCCCTGAAAAGCACATTTTGGCCATAAAAACTGAAAATGTCCCCTGCAACCAAACAAACTGTCGGAGACACAAATCTACAATGGACATAGTGTAAAATGGTCCAATTCAAGTAAGTTATTCATTTGGCATCATTCGAAGTGATAGAAATCAAGTTTTAATGAAAATTATCATATTCGGCCAAAACATGCTTTTCAGCCCCTGAAAAGCACATTTTGGCCATAAAAACTGAATATGTCCCCTGCAACCAAACGAACTGTCAGAGACACAAATCTACAATGGACATAGTGTAAAATGGTCCAATTCAAGTAAGTTATTCATTTGGCATCATTCGAAGTGATAAAAATCAAGTTTTAATGAAAATTATCATATTCGGCCAAAACATGCTTTTCAGCCCCTGAAAAGCACATTTTGGCCATAAAAACTGAATATGTCCCCTGCAACCAAACGAACTGTCAGAGACACAAATCTACAATGGACATAGTGTAAAATGGTCCAATTCAAGTAAGTTATTCATTTGGCATCATTCGAAGTGATAAAAATCAAGTTTTAATGAAAATTATCATATTCGGCCAAAACATGCTTTTCAGCCCCTGAAAAGCACATTTTGGCCATAAAAACTGAATATGTCCCCTGCAACCAAACGAACTGTCAGAGACACAAATCTACAATGGACAAAGTGTAAAATGGTCCAATTCAAGTAAGTTATTCATTTGGCATCATTCAAATGGATAGAAATCAAGTTTTAATGAAAATTATCATACTCGGCCAAAACATGCTTTTCAGCCCCTGAAAAGCACATTTTGGCCATAAAAACTGAAAATGTCCCCTGCAATCAAACGAACTGTCGGAGACACAAATCTACAATGAACATAGTGTAAAATGGTCCAATTCAAGTAAGTTATTCATTTGGCATCATTCAAATGGATAGAAATCAAGTTTTAATGAAAATTATCATACTCGGCCAAAACATGCTTTTCAGCCCCTGAAAAGCACATTTTGGCCATAAAAACTTAATATGTCCCCTGCAACCAAACAAACGGTCGGAGACACAAATCTACAATGGACATAGTGTAAAATGGTCCAATTCAAGTAAGTTATTCATTTGGCATCATTCGAAGTGATAGAAATCAAGTTTTAATGAAAATTATCATATTCGGCCAAAACATGCTTTTCAGCCCCTGAAAAGCACATTTTGGCCATTAAAACTGAATATGTCCCCTGCAACCAAACGAACTGTCAGAGACACAAATCTACAATGGACATAGTGTAAAATGGTCCAATTCAAGTAAGTTATTCATTTGGCATCATTCAAATGGATAGAAATCAAGTTTTAATGAAAATTATCATACTCTGCCAAAACATGCTTTTCAGCCCCTGAAAAGCACATTTTGGCCATAAAAACTGTAAATGTCCCCTGCAACCAAACAAACTGTCGGAGACACAAATCTACAATGGACATAGTGTAAAATGGTCCAATTCAAGTAAGTTATTCATTTGGCATCATTCGAAGTGATAGAAATCAAGTTTTAATGAAAATTATCATATTCGGCCAAAACATGCTTTTCAGCCCCTGAAAAGCACATTTTGGCCATAAAAACTGAATATGTCCCCTGCAACCAAACGAACTGTCAGAGACACAAATCTACAATGGACATAGTGTAAAATGGTCCAATTCAAGTAAGTTATTCATTTGGCATCATTCGAAGTGATAGAAATCAAGTTTTAATGAAAATTATCATATTCGGCCAAAACATGCTTTTCAGCCCCTGAAAAGCACATTTTGGCCATAAAAACTGAATATGTCCCCTGCAACCAAACGAACTGTCAGAGACACAAATCTACAATGGACATAGTGTAAAATGGTCCAATTCAAGTAAGTTATTCATTTGGCATCATTCAAATGGATAGAAATCAAGTTTTAATGAAAATTATCATACTCGGCCAAAACATGCTTTTCAGCCCCTGAAAAGCACATTTTGGCCATAAAAACTGAAAATGTCCCCTGCAACCAAACAAACGGTCGGAGACACAAATCTACAATGGACATAGTGTAAAATGGTCCAATTCAAGTAAGTTATTCATTTGGCATCATTCGAAGTGATAGAAATCAAGTTTTAATGAAAATTATCATATTCGGCCAAAACATGCTTTTCAGCCCCTGAAAAGCACATTTTGGCCATAAAAACTGAAAATGTCCCCTGCAACCAATCGAACTGTCGAAGACACAAATCTACAATGGACATAGTGTAAAATGGTCCAATTCAAGTAAGTTATTCATTTGGCATCATTCGAAGTGATAGAAATCAAGTTTTAATGAAAATTATCATACTCGGCCAAAACATGCTTTTCAGCCCCTGAAAAGCACATTTTGGCCATAAAAACTTAATATGTCCCCTGCAACCAAACGAACTGTCAGAGACACAAATCTACAATGGATATAGTGTAAAATGGTCCAATTCAAGTAAGTTATTCATTTGGCATCATTCGAAGTGATAGAAATCAAGTTTTAATGAAAATTATCATATTCGGCCAAAACATGCTTTTCAGCCCCTGAAAGCACATTTTGGCCATAAAAACTGAATATGTCCCCTGCAACCAAACGAACTGTCAGAGACACAAATCTACAATGGACATAGTGTAAAATGGTCCAATTCAAGTAAGTTATTCATTTGGCATCATTCAAATGGATAGAAATCAAGTTTTAATGAAAATTATCATACTCGGCCAAAACATGCTTTTCAGCCCCTGAAAAGCACATTTTGGCCATAAAAACTGAAAATGTCCGCTGCAACCAAACAAACTGTCGGAGACACAAATCTACAATGGACATAGTGTAAAATGGTCCAATTCAAGTAAGTTATTCATTTGGCATCATTCGAAGTGATAGAAATCAAGTTTTAATGAAAATTATCATATTCGGCCAAAACATGCTTTTCAGCCCCTGAAAAGCACATTTTGGCCATAAAAACTGAATATGTCCCCTGCAACCAAACGAACTGTCAGAGACACAAATCTACAATGGACATAGTGTAAAATGGTCCAATTCAAGTAAGTTATTCATTTGGCATCATTCGAAGTGATAAAAATCAAGTTTTAATGAAAATTATCATATTCGGCCAAAACATGCTTTTCAGCCCCTGAAAAGCACATTTTGGCCATAAAAACTGAATATGTCCCCTGCAACCAAACGAACTGTCAGAGACACAAATCTACAATGGACATAGTGTAAAATGGTCCAATTCAAGTAAGTTATTCATTTGGCATCATTCGAAGTGATAAAAATCAAGTTTTAATGAAAATTATCATATTCGGCCAAAACATGCTTTTCAGCCCCTGAAAAGCACATTTTGGCCATAAAAACTGAATATGTCCCCTGCAACCAAACGAACTGTCAGAGACACAAATCTACAATGGACAAAGTGTAAAATGGTCCAATTCAAGTAAGTTATTCATTTGGCATCATTCAAATGGATAGAAATCAAGTTTTAATGAAAATTATCATACTCGGCCAAAACATGCTTTTCAGCCCCTGAAAAGCACATTTTGGCCATAAAAACTGAAAATGTCCCCTGCAATCAAACGAACTGTCGGAGACACAAATCTACAATGAACATAGTGTAAAATGGTCCAATTCAAGTAAGTTATTCATTTGGCATCATTCAAATGGATAGAAATCAAGTTTTAATGAAAATTATCATACTCGGCCAAAACATGCTTTTCAGCCCCTGAAAAGCACATTTTGGCCATAAAAACTTAATATGTCCCCTGCAACCAAACAAACGGTCGGAGACACAAATCTACAATGGACATAGTGTAAAATGGTCCAATTCAAGTAAGTTATTCATTTGGCATCATTCGAAGTGATAGAAATCAAGTTTTAATGAAAATTATCATATTCGGCCAAAACATGCTTTTCAGCCCCTGAAAAGCACATTTTGGCCATTAAAACTGAATATGTCCCCTGCAACCAAACGAACTGTCAGAGACACAAATCTACAATGGACATAGTGTAAAATGGTCCAATTCAAGTAAGTTATTCATTTGGCATCATTCAAATGGATAGAAATCAAGTTTTAATGAAAATTATCATACTCTGCCAAAACATGCTTTTCAGCCCCTGAAAAGCACATTTTGGCCATAAAAACTGTAAATGTCCCCTGCAACCAAACAAACTGTCGGAGACACAAATCTACAATGGACATAGTGTAAAATGGTCCAATTCAAGTAAGTTATTCATTTGGCATCATTCGAAGTGATAGAAATCAAGTTTTAATGAAAATTATCATATTCGGCCAAAACATGCTTTTCAGCCCCTGAAAAGCACATTTTGGCCATAAAAACTGAATATGTCCCCTGCAACCAAACGAACTGTCAGAGACACAAATCTACAATGGACATAGTGTAAAATGGTCCAATTCAAGTAAGTTATTCATTTGGCATCATTCGAAGTGATAGAAATCAAGTTTTAATGAAAATTATCATATTCGGCCAAAACATGCTTTTCAGCCCCTGAAAAGCACATTTTGGCCATAAAAACTGAATATGTCCCCTGCAACCAAACGAACTGTCAGAGACACAAATCTACAATGGACATAGTGTAAAATGGTCCAATTCAAGTAAGTTATTCATTTGGCATCATTCAAATGGATAGAAATCAAGTTTTAATGAAAATTATCATACTCGGCCAAAACATGCTTTTCAGCCCCTGAAAAGCACATTTTGGCCATAAAAACTGAAAATGTCCCCTGCAACCAAACAAACGGTCGGAGACACAAATCTACAATGGACATAGTGTAAAATGGTCCAATTCAAGTAAGTTATTCATTTGGCATCATTCGAAGTGATAGAAATCAAGTTTTAATGAAAATTATCATATTCGGCCAAAACATGCTTTTCAGCCCCTGAAAAGCACATTTTGGCCATAAAAACTGAAAATGTCCCCTGCAACCAATCGAACTGTCGAAGACACAAATCTACAATGGACATAGTGTAAAATGGTCCAATTCAAGTAAGTTATTCATTTGGCATCATTCGAAGTGATAGAAATCAAGTTTTAATGAAAATTATCATACTCGGCCAAAACATGCTTTTCAGCCCCTGAAAAGCACATTTTGGCCATAAAAACTTAATATGTCCCCTGCAACCAAACGAACTGTCAGAGACACAAATCTACAATGGACATAGTGTAAAATGGTCCAATTCAAGTAAGTTATTCATTTGGCATCATTCGAAGTGATAGAAATCAAGTTTTAATGAAAATTATCATATTCGGCCAAAACATGCTTTTCAGCCCCTGAAAAGCACATTTTGGCCATAAAAACTTAATATGTCCCCTGCAACCAAACGAACTGTCAGAGACACAAATCTACAATGGACATAGTGTAAAATGGTCCAATTCAAGTAAGTTATTCATTTGGCATCATTCGAAGTGATAGAAATCAAGTTTTAATGAAAATTATCATATTCGGCCAAAACATGCTTTTCAGCCCCTGAAAAGCACATTTTGGCCATAAAAACTGAATATGTCCCCTGCAACCAAACGAACTGTCAGAGACACAAATCTACAATGGACATAGTGTAAAATGGTCCAATTCAAGTAAGTTATTCATTTGGCATCATTCAAATGGATAGAAATCAAGTTTTAATGAAAATTATCATACTCGGCCAAAACATGCTTTTCAGCCCCTGAAAAGCACATTTTGGCCATAAAAACTGAAAATGTCCCCTGCAACCAAACAAACGGTCGGAGACACAAATCTACAATGGACATAGTGTAAAATGGTCCAATTCAAGTAAGTTATTCATTTGGCATCATTCGAAGTGATAGAAATCAAGTTTTAATGAAAATTATCATATTCGGCCAAAACATGCTTTTCAGCCCCTGAAAAGCACATTTTGGCCATAAAAACTGAAAATGTCCCCTGCAACCAATCGAACTGTCGAAGACACAAATCTACAATGGACATAGTGTAAAATGGTCCAATTCAAGTAAGTTATTCATTTGGCATCATTCGAAGTGATAGAAATCAAGTTTTAATGAAAATTATCATACTCGGCCAAAACATGCTTTTCAGCCCCTGAAAAGCACATTTTGGCCATAAAAACTTAATATGTCCCCTGCAACCAAACGAACTGTCAGAGACACAAATCTACAATGGACATAGTGTAAAATGGTCCAATTCAAGTAAGTTATTCATTTGGCATCATTCGAAGTGATAGAAATCAAGTTTTAATGAAAATTATCATATTCGGCCAAAACATGCTTTTCAGCCCCTGAAAAGCACATTTTGGCCATAAAAACTTAATATGTCCCCTGCAACCAAACGAACTGTCAGAGACACAAATCTACAATGGACATAGTGTAAAATGGTCCAATTCAAGTAAGTTATTCATTTGGCATCATTCGAAGTGATAGAAATCAAGTTTTAATGAAAATTATCATATTCGGCCAAAACATGCTTTTCAGCCCCTGAAAAGCACATTTTGGCCATAAAAACTGAAAATGTCCCCTGCAACCAAACGAACTGTCGGAGACACAAATCTACAATGGACATAGTGTAAAATGTTCAAATTCAAGTAAGTTATTCATTTGGCATCATTCGAAGTGATAGAAATTAAGTTTTAATGAAAATTATCATACTCTGCCAAAACATGCTTTTCAGCCTCTGAAAAGCACATTTTGGCCATAAAAACTGAAAATGTCCCCTGCAACCAAACGAACTGTCAGAGACACAAATCTACAATGGACATAGTGTAAAATGGTCCAATTCAAGTAAGTTATTCATTTGGCATCATTCGAAGTGATAGAAATCAAGTTTTAATGAAAATTATCATACTCGGCCAAAACATGCTTTTCAGCCCCTGAAAAGCACATTTTGGCCATAAAAACTGAATATGTCCCCTGCAACCAAACGAACTGTCGGAGACACAAATCTACAATGGACATAGTGTAAAATGGTCCAATTCAAGTAAGTCATTCATTTGGCAACATTCGAAGTGATAGAAATCAAGTTTTAATGAAAATTATCATACTCGGCCAAAACATGCTTTTCAGCCCCTGAAAAGCACATTTTGACCATAAAAACTGAAAATGTCCCCTGCAACCAAACGAACTGTCGGAGACACAAATCTACAATGGACATAGTGTAAAATGGTCCAATTCAAGTAAGTTATTCATTTGGCATCATTCGAAGTGATAGAAATCAAGTTTTAATGAAAATTATCATACTCGGCCAAAACATGCTTTTCAGCCCCTGAAAAGCACATTTTGGCCATAAAAACTTAATATGTCCCCTGCAACCAAACGAACTGTCAGAGACACAAATCTACAATGGACATAGTGTAAAATGGTCCAATTCAAGTAAGTTATTCATTTGGCATCATTCGAAGTGATAGAAATCAAGTTTTAATGAAAATTATCATATTCGGCCAAAACATGCTTTTCAGCCCCTGAAAAGCACATTTTGGCCATAAAAACTTAATATGTCCCCTGCAACCAAACGAACTGTCAGAGACACAAATCTACAATGGACATAGTGTAAAATGGTCCAATTCAAGTAAGTTATTCATTTGGCATCATTCAATCGGATAGAAATCAAGTTTTAATGAAAATTATCATACTCGGCCAAAACATGCTTTTCAGCCCCTGAAAAGCACATTTTGGCCATAAAAACTGAATATGTCCCCTGCAACCAAACGAACTGTCAGAGACACAAATCTACAATGGACATAGTGTAAAATGGTCCAATTCAAGTAAGTTATTCATTTGGCATCATTCAAATGGATAGAAATCAAGTTTTAATGAAAATTATCATACTCGGCCAAAACATGCTTTTCAGCCCCTGAAAAGCACATTTTGGCCATAAAAACTGAAAATGTCCCCTGCAACCAAACAAACTGTCGGAGACACAAATCTACAATGGACATAGTGTAAAATGGTCCAATTCAAGTAAGTTATTCATTTGGCATCATTCGAAGTGATAGAAATCAAGTTTTAATGAAAATTATCATATTCGGCCAAAACATGCTTTTCAGCCCCTGAAAAGCACATTTTGGCCATAAAAACTGAAAATGTCCCCTGCAACCAAACGAACTGTCGGAGACACAAATCTACAATGGACATAGTGTAAAATGTTCAAATTCAAGTAAGTTATTCATTTGGCATCATTCGAAGTGATAGAAATTAAGTTTTAATGAAAATTATCATACTCTGCCAAAACATGCTTTTCAGCCTCTGAAAAGCACATTTTGGCCATAAAAACTGAAAATGTCCCCTGCAACCAAACGAACTGTCAGAGACACAAATCTACAATGGACATAGTGTAAAATGGTCCAATTCAAGTAAGTTATTCATTTGGCATCATTCGAAGTGATAGAAATCAAGTTTTAATGAAAATTATCATACTCGGCCAAAACATGCTTTTCAGCCCCTGAAAAGCACATTTTGGCCATAAAAACTTAATATGTCCCCTGCAACCAAACGAACTGTCAGAGACACAAATCTACAATGGACATAGTGTAAAATGGTCCAATTCAAGTAAGTTATTCATTTGGCATCATTCGAAGTGATAGAAATCAAGTTTTAATGAAAATTATCATATTCGGCCAAAACATGCTTTTCAGCCCCTGAAAAGCACATTTTGGCCATAAAAACTTAATATGTCCCCTGCAACCAAACGAACTGTCAGAGACACAAATCTACAATGGACATAGTGTAAAATGGTCCAATTCAAGTAAGTTATTCATTTGGCATCATTCGAAGTGATAGAAATCAAGTTTTAATGAAAATTATCATATTCGGCCAAAACATGCTTTTCAGCCCCTGAAAAGCACATTTTGGCCATAAAAACTGAAAATGTCCCCTGCAACCAAACGAACTGTCGGAGACACAAATCTACAATGGACATAGTGTAAAATGTTCAAATTCAAGTAAGTTATTCATTTGGCATCATTCGAAGTGATAGAAATTAAGTTTTAATGAAAATTATCATACTCTGCCAAAACATGCTTTTCAGCCTCTGAAAAGCACATTTTGGCCATAAAAACTGAAAATGTCCCCTGCAACCAAACGAACTGTCAGAGACACAAATCTACAATGGACATAGTGTAAAATGGTCCAATTCAAGTAAGTTATTCATTTGGCATCATTCGAAGTGATAGAAATCAAGTTTTAATGAAAATTATCATACTCGGCCAAAACATGCTTTTCAGCCCCTGAAAAGCACATTTTGGCCATAAAAACTGAATATGTCCCCTGCAACCAAACGAACTGTCGGAGACACAAATCTACAATGGACATAGTGTAAAATGGTCCAATTCAAGTAAGTCATTCATTTGGCAACATTCGAAGTGATAGAAATCAAGTTTTAATGAAAATTATCATACTCGGCCAAAACATGCTTTTCAGCCCCTGAAAAGCACATTTTGACCATAAAAACTGAAAATGTCCCCTGCAACCAAACGAACTGTCGGAGACACAAATCTACAATGGACATAGTGTAAAATGGTCCAATTCAAGTAAGTTATTCATTTGGCATCATTCGAAGTGATAGAAATCAAGTTTTAATGAAAATTATCATACTCGGCCAAAACATGCTTTTCAGCCCCTGAAAAGCACATTTTGGCCATAAAAACTTAATATGTCCCCTGCAACCAAACGAACTGTCAGAGACACAAATCTACAATGGACATAGTGTAAAATGGTCCAATTCAAGTAAGTTATTCATTTGGCATCATTCGAAGTGATAGAAATCAAGTTTTAATGAAAATTATCATATTCGGCCAAAACATGCTTTTCAGCCCCTGAAAAGCACATTTTGGCCATAAAAACTTAATATGTCCCCTGCAACCAAACGAACTGTCAGAGACACAAATCTACAATGGACATAGTGTAAAATGGTCCAATTCAAGTAAGTTATTCATTTGGCATCATTCAATCGGATAGAAATCAAGTTTTAATGAAAATTATCATACTCGGCCAAAACATGCTTTTCAGCCCCTGAAAAGCACATTTTGGCCATAAAAACTGAATATGTCCCCTGCAACCAAACGAACTGTCAGAGACACAAATCTACAATGGACATAGTGTAAAATGGTCCAATTCAAGTAAGTTATTCATTTGGCATCATTCAAATGGATAGAAATCAAGTTTTAATGAAAATTATCATACTCGGCCAAAACATGCTTTTCAGCCCCTGAAAAGCACATTTTGGCCATAAAAACTGAAAATGTCCCCTGCAACCAAACAAACTGTCGGAGACACAAATCTACAATGGACATAGTGTAAAATGGTCCAATTCAAGTAAGTTATTCATTTGGCATCATTCGAAGTGATAGAAATCAAGTTTTAATGAAAATTATCATATTCGGCCAAAACATGCTTTTCAGCCCCTGAAAAGCACATTTTGGCCATAAAAACTGAAAATGTCCCCTGCAACCAAACGAACTGTCGGAGACACAAATCTACAATGGACATAGTGTAAAATGTTTAAATTCAAGTAAGTTATTCATTTGGCATCATTCGAAGTGATAGAAATTAAGTTTTAATGAAAATTATCATACTCTGCCAAAACATGCTTTTCAGCCTCTGAAAAGCACATTTTGGCCATAAAAACTGAAAATGTCCCCTGCAACCAAACGAACTGTCAGAGACACAAATCTACAATGGACATAGTGTAAAATGGTCCAATTCAAGTAAGTTATTCATTTGGCATCATTCGAAGTGATAGAAATCAAGTTTTAATGAAAATTATCATACTCGGCCAAAACATGCTTTTCAGCCCCTGAAAAGCACATTTTGGCCATAAAAACTGAATATGTCCCCTGCAACCAAACGAACTGTCGGAGACACAAATCTACAATGGACATAGTGTAAAATGGTCCAATTCAAGTAAGTTATTCATTTGGCATCATTCGAAGTGATAGAAATCAAGTTTTAATGAAAATTATCATACTCGGCCAAAACATGCTTTTCAGCCCCTGAAAAGCACATTTTGACCATAAAAACTGAAAATGTCCCCTGCAACCAAACGAACTGTCGGAGACACAAATCTACAATGGGCATAGTGTAAAATGGTCCAATTCAAGTAAGTTATTCATTTGGCATAATTCGAAGTGATAGAAATCAAGTTTTAATGAAAATTATCATATTCGGCCAAAACATGCTTTTCAGCCCCTGAAAAGCACATTTTGGCCATAAAAACTGAATATGTCCCCTGCAACCAAACGAACTGTCAGAGACACAAATCTACAATGGACATAGTGTAAAATGGTCCAATTCAAGTAAGTTATTCATTTGGCATCATTCAAATGGATAGAAATCAAGTTTTAATGAAAATTATCATACTCGGCCAAAACATGCTTTTCAGCCCCTGAAAAGCACATTTTGGCCATAAAAACTGAAAATGTCCCCTGCAACCAAACAAACGGTCGGAGACACAAATCTACAATGGACATAGTGTAAAATGGTCCAATTCAAGTAAGTTATTCATTTGGCATCATTCGAAGTGATAGAAATCAAGTTTTAATGAAAATTATCATATTCGGCCAAAACATGCTTTTCAGCCCCTGAAAAGCACATTTTGGCCATAAAAACTGAAAATGTCCCCTGCAACCAATCGAACTGTCGGAGACACAAATCTACAATGGACATAGTGTAAAATGGTCCAATTCAAGTAAGTTATTCATTTGGCATCATTCGAAGTGATAGAAATCAAGTTTTAATGAAAATTATCATACTCGGCCAAAACATGCTTTTCAGCCCCTGAAAAGCACATTTTGGCCATAAAAACTGTAAATGTCCCCTGCAACCAAACAAACTGTCAGAGACACAAATCTACAATGGACATAGTGTAAAATGGTCCAATTCAAGTAAGTTATTCATTTGGCATCATTCGAAGTGATAGAAATCAAGTTTTAATGAAAATTATCATATTCGGCCAAAACATGCTTTTCAGCCCCTGAAAAGCACATTTTGGCCATAAAAACTGAATATGTCCCCTACAACCAAACGAACTGTCAGAGACACAAATCTACAATGGACATAGTGTAAAATGGTCCAATTCAAGTAAGTTATTCATTTGGCATCATTCGAAGTGATAGAAATCAAGTTTTAATGAAAATTATCATATTCGGCCAAAACATGCTTTTCAGCCCCTGAAAAGCACATTTTGGCCATAAAAACTGAATATGTCCCCTGCAACCAAACGAACTGTCAGAGACACAAATCTACAATGGACATAGTGTAAAATGGTCCAATTCAAGTAAGTTATTCATTTGGCATCATTCAAATGGATAGAAATCAAGTTTTAATGAAAATTATCATACTCGGCCAAAACATGCTTTTCAGCCCCTGAAAAGTACATTTTGGCCATAAAAACTGAAAATGTCCCCTGCAACCAAACAAACGGTCGGAGACACAAATCTACAATGGACATAGTGTAAAATGGTCCAATTCAAGTAAGTTATTCATTTGGCATCATTCGAAGTGATAGAAATCAAGTTTTAATGAAAATTATCATATTCGGCCAAAACATGCTTTTCAGCCCCTGAAAAGCACATTTTGGCCATAAAAACTGAAAATGTCCCCTGCAACCAATCGAACTGTCGGAGACACAAATCTACAATGGACATAGTGTAAAATGGTCCAATTCAAGTAAGTTATTCATTTGGCATCATTCGAAGTGATAGAAATCAAGTTTTAATGAAAATTATCATACTCGGCCAAAACATGCTTTTCAGCCCCTGAAAAGCACATTTTGGCCATAAAAACTTAATATGTCCCCTGCAACCAAACGAACTGTCAGAGACACAAATCTACAATGGACATAGTGTAAAATGGTCCAATTCAAGTAAGTTATTCATTTGGCATCATTCGAAGTGATAGAAATCAAGTTTTAATGAAAATTATCATATTCGGCCAAAACATGCTTTTCAGCCCCTGAAAAGCACATTTTGGCCATTAAAACTGAATATGTCCCCTGCAACCAAACGAACTGTCAGAGACACAAATCTACAATGGACATAGTGTAAAATGGTCCAATTCAAGTAAGTTATTCATTTGGCATCATTCAAATGGATAGAAATCAAGTTTTAATGAAAATTATCATACTCTGCCAAAACATG
This sequence comes from Stigmatopora argus, assembly GCF_051989625.1. NCBI lineage: Eukaryota > Metazoa > Chordata > Actinopteri > Syngnathiformes > Syngnathidae > Stigmatopora > Stigmatopora argus. Next base: position 362,355 of record NC_135399.1, read on the forward strand.
CTTTTCAGCCCCTGAAAAGCACATTTTGGCCATAAAAACTGAATATGTCCCCTGCAACCAAACGAACTGTCAGAGACACAAATCTACAATGGACATAGTGTAAAATGGTCCAATTCAAGTAAGTTATTCATTTGGCATCATTCGAAGTGATAGAAATCAAGTTTTAATGAAAATTATCATATTCGGCCAAAACATGCTTTTCAGCCCCTGAAAAGCACATTTTGGCCATAAAAACTTTAAATGTCCCCTGCAACCAAACAAACTGTCGGAGACACAAATCTACAATGGACATAGTGTAAAATGGTCCAATTCAAGTAAGTTATTCATTTGGCATCATTCGAAGTGATAGAAATAGAGTTTTAATGAAAATTATCATATTCGGCCAAAACATGCTTTTCAGCCCCTGAAAAGCACATTTTGGCCATAAAAACTGAATATGTCCCCTGCAACCAAACGAACTGTCAGAGACACAAATCTACAATGGACATAGTGTAAAATGGTCCAATTCAAGTAAGTTATTCATTTGGCATCATTCGAAGTGATAGAAATCAAGTTTTAATGAAAATTATCATATTCGGCCAAAACATGCTTTTCAGCCCCTGAAAAGCACATTTTGGCCATAAAAACTGAATATGTCCCCTGCAACCAAACGAACTGTCAGAGACACAAATCTACAATGGACATAGTGTAAAATGGTCCAATTCAAGTAAGTTATTCATTTGGCATCATTCAAATGGATAGAAATCAAGTTTTAATGAAAATTATCATACTCGGCCAAAACATGCTTTTCAGCCCCTGAAAAGCACATTTTGGCCATAAAAACTGAAAATGTCCCCTGCAACCAAACAAACTGTCGGAGACACAAATCTACAATGGACATAGTGTAAAATGGTCCAATTCAAGTAAGTTATTCATTTGGCATCATTCGAAGTGATAGAAATCAAGTTTTAATGAAAATTATCATATTCGGCCAAAACATGCTTTTCAGCCCCTGAAAAGCACATTTTGGCCATAAAAACTGAAAATGTCCCCTGCAACCAAACGAACTGTCGGAGACACAAATCTACAATGGACATAGTGTAAAATGGTCCAATTCAAGTAAGTTATTCATTTGGCATCATTCGAAGTGATAGAAATCAAGTTTTAATGAAAATTATCATACTCGGCCAAAACATGCTTTTCAGCCCCTGAAAAGCACATTTTGGCCATAAAAACTTAATATGTCCCCTGCAACCAAACGAACTGTCAGAGACACAAATCTACAATGGATATAGTGTAAAATGGTCCAATTCAAGTAAGTTATTCATTTGGCATCATTCGAAGTGATAGAAATCAAGTTTTAATGAAAATTATCATATTCGGCCAAAACATGCTTTTCAGCCCCTGAAAAGCACATTTTGGCCATTAAAACTGAATATGTCCCCTGCAACCAAACGAACTGTCAGAGACACAAATCTACAATGGACATAGTGTAAAATGGTCCAATTCAAGTAAGTTATTCATTTGGCATCATTCAAATGGATAGAAATCAAGTTTTAATGAAAATTATCATACTCGGCCAAAACATGCTTTTCAGCCCCTGAAAAGTACATTTTGGCCATAAAAACTGAAAATGTCCCCTGCAACCAAACAAACGGTCGGAGACACAAATCTACAATGGACATAGTGTAAAATGGTCCAATTCAAGTAAGTTATTCATTTGGCATCATTCGAAGTGATAGAAATCAAGTTTTAATGAAAATTATCATATTCGGCCAAAACATGCTTTTCAGCCCCTGAAAAGCACATTTTGGCCATAAAAACTGAAAATGTCCCCTGCAACCAATCGAACTGTCGGAGACACAAATCTACAATGGACATAGTGTAAAATGGTCCAATTCAAGTAAGTTATTCATTTGGCATCATTCGAAGTGATAGAAATCAAGTTTTAATGAAAATTATCATACTCGGCCAAAACATGCTTTTCAGCCCCTGAAAAGCACATTTTGGCCATAAAAACTTAATATGTCCCCTGCAACCAAACGAACTGTCAGAGACACAAATCTACAATGGACATAGTGTAAAATGGTCCAATTCAAGTAAGTTATTCATTTGGCATCATTCGAAGTGATAGAAATCAAGTTTTAATGAAAATTATCATATTCGGCCAAAACATGCTTTTCAGCCCCTGAAAAGCACATTTTGGCCATTAAAACTGAATATGTCCCCTGCAACCAAACGAACTGTCAGAGACACAAATCTACAATGGACATAGTGTAAAATGGTCCAATTCAAGTAAGTTATTCATTTGGCATCATTCAAATGGATAGAAATCAAGTTTTAATGAAAATTATCATACTCTGCCAAAACATGCTTTTCAGCCCCTGAAAAGCACATTTTGGCCATAAAAACTGAATATGTCCCCTGCAACCAAACGAACTGTCAGAGACACAAATCTACAATGGACATAGTGTAAAATGGTCCAATTCAAGTAAGTTATTCATTTGGCATCATTCGAAGTGATAGAAATCAAGTTTTAATGAAAATTATCATATTCGGCCAAAACATGCTTTTCAGCCCCTGAAAAGCACATTTTGGCCATAAAAACTTTAAATGTCCCCTGCAACCAAACAAACTGTCGGAGACACAAATCTACAATGGACATAGTGTAAAATGGTCCAATTCAAGTAAGTTATTCATTTGGCATCATTCGAAGTGATAGAAATAGAGTTTTAATGAAAATTATCATATTCGGCCAAAACATGCTTTTCAGCCCCTGAAAAGCACATTTTGGCCATAAAAACTGAATATGTCCCCTGCAACCAAACGAACTGTCAGAGACACAAATCTACAATGGACATAGTGTAAAATGGTCCAATTCAAGTAAGTTATTCATTTGGCATCATTCGAAGTGATAGAAATCAAGTTTTAATGAAAATTATCATATTCGGCCAAAACATGCTTTTCAGCCCCTGAAAAGCACATTTTGGCCATAAAAACTGAATATGTCCCCTGCAACCAAACGAACTGTCAGAGACACAAATCTACAATGGACATAGTGTAAAATGGTCCAATTCAAGTAAGTTATTCATTTGGCATCATTCAAATGGATAGAAATCAAGTTTTAATGAAAATTATCATACTCGGCCAAAACATGCTTTTCAGCCCCTGAAAAGTACATTTTGGCCATAAAAACTGAAAATGTCCCCTGCAACCAAACAAACTGTCGGAGACACAAATCTACAATGGACATAGTGTAAAATGGTCCAATTCAAGTAAGTTATTCATTTGGCATCATTCGAAGTGATAGAAATCAAGTTTTAATGAAAATTATCATATTCGGCCAAAACATGCTTTTCAGCCCCTGAAAAGCACATTTTGGCCATAAAAACTGAAAATGTCCCCTGCAACCAATCGAACTGTCGGAGACACAAATCTACAATGGACATAGTGTAAAATGGTCCAATTCAAGTAAGTTATTCATTTGGCATCATTCGAAGTGATAGAAATCAAGTTTTAATGAAAATTATCATACTCGGCCAAAACATGCTTTTCAGCCCCTGAAAAGCACATTTTGGCCATAAAAACTTAATATGTCCCCTGCAACCAAACGAACTGTCAGAGACACAAATCTACAATGGACATAGTGTAAAATGGTCCAATTCAAGTAAGTTATTCATTTGGCATCATTCGAAGTGATAGAAATCAAGTTTTAATGAAAATTATCATATTCGGCCAAAACATGCTTTTCAGCCCCTGAAAAGCACATTTTGGCCATTAAAACTGAATATGTCCCCTGCAACCAAACGAACTGTCAGAGACACAAATCTACAATGGACATAGTGTAAAATGGTCCAATTCAAGTAAGTTATTCATTTGGCATCATTCAAATGGATAGAAATCAAGTTTTAATGAAAATTATCATACTCTGCCAAAACATGCTTTTCAGCCCCTGAAAAGCACATTTTGGCCATAAAAACTGAATATGTCCCCTGCAACCAAACGAACTGTCAGAGACACAAATCTACAATGGACATAGTGTAAAATGGTCCAATTCAAGTAAGTTATTCATTTGGCATCATTCGAAGTGATAGAAATCAAGTTTTAATGAAAATTATCATATTCGGCCAAAACATGCTTTTCAGCCCCTGAAAAGCACATTTTGGCCATAAAAACTTTAAATGTCCCCTGCAACCAAACAAACTGTCGGAGACACAAATCTACAATGGACATAGTGTAAAATGGTCCAATTCAAGTAAGTTATTCATTTGGCATCATTCGAAGTGATAGAAATAGAGTTTTAATGAAAATTATCATATTCGGCCAAAACATGCTTTTCAGCCCCTGAAAAGCACATTTTGGCCATAAAAACTGAATATGTCCCCTGCAACCAAACGAACTGTCAGAGACACAAATCTACAATGGACATAGTGTAAAATGGTCCAATTCAAGTAAGTTATTCATTTGGCATCATTCGAAGTGATAGAAATCAAGTTTTAATGAAAATTATCATATTCGGCCAAAACATGCTTTTCAGCCCCTGAAAAGCACATTTTGGCCATAAAAACTGAATATGTCCCCTGCAACCAAACGAACTGTCAGAGACACAAATCTACAATGGACATAGTGTAAAATGGTCCAATTCAAGTAAGTTATTCATTTGGCATCATTCAAATGGATAGAAATCAAGTTTTAATGAAAATTATCATACTCGGCCAAAACATGCTTTTCAGCCCCTGAAAAGCACATTTTGGCCATAAAAACTGAAAATGTCCCCTGCAACCAAACAAACTGTCGGAGACACAAATCTACAATGGACATAGTGTAAAATGGTCCAATTCAAGTAAGTTATTCATTTGGCATCATTCGAAGTGATAGAAATCAAGTTTTAATGAAAATTATCATATTCGGCCAAAACATGCTTTTCAGCCCCTGAAAAGCACATTTTGGCCATAAAAACTGAAAATGTCCCCTGCAACCAAACGAACTGTCGGAGACACAAATCTACAATGGACATAGTGTAAAATGGTCCAATTCAAGTAAGTTATTCATTTGGCATCATTCGAAGTGATAGAAATCAAGTTTTAATGAAAATTATCATACTCGGCCAAAACATGCTTTTCAGCCCCTGAAAAGCACATTTTGGCCATAAAAACTTAATATGTCCCCTGCAACCAAACGAACTGTCAGAGACACAAATCTACAATGGATATAGTGTAAAATGGTCCAATTCAAGTAAGTTATTCATTTGGCATCATTCGAAGTGATAGAAATCAAGTTTTAATGAAAATTATCATATTCGGCCAAAACATGCTTTTCAGCCCCTGAAAGCACATTTTGGCCATAAAAACTGAATATGTCCCCTGCAACCAAACGAACTGTCAGAGACACAAATCTACAATGGACAAAGTGTAAAATGGTCCAATTCAAGTAAGTTATTCATTTGGCATCATTCAAATGGATATAAATCAAGTTTTAATGAAAATTATCATACTCGGCCAAAACATGCTTTTCAGCCCCTGAAAAGCACATTTTGGCCATTAAAACTGAATATGTCCCCTGCAACCAAACGAACTGTCAGAGACACAAATCTACAATGGACATAGTGTAAAATGGTCCAATTCAAGTAAGTTATTCATTTGGCATCATTCAAATGGATAGAAATCAAGTTTTAATGAAAATTATCATATTCGGCCAAAACATGCTTTTCAGCCCCTGAAAAGCACATTTTGGCCATAAAAACTGAATATGTCCCCTGCAACCAAACGAACTGTCAGAGACACAAATCTACAATGGACATAGTGTAAAATGGTCCAATTCAAGTAAGTTATTCATTTGGCATCATTCGAAGTGATAGAAATCAAGTTTTAATGAAAATTATCATATTCGGCCAAAACATGCTTTTCAGCCCCTGAAAAGCACATTTTGGCCATAAAAACTGAATATGTCCCCTGCAACCAAACGAACTGTCAGAGACACAAATCTACAATGGACATAGTGTAAAATGGTCCAATTCAAGTAAGTTATTCATTTGGCATCATTCAAATGGATAGAAATCAAGTTTTAATGAAAATTATCATACTCGGCCAAAACATGCTTTTCAGCCCCTGAAAAGCACATTTTGGCCATAAAAACTGAAAATGTCCCCTGCAACCAAACAAACTGTCGGAGACACAAATCTACAATGGACATAGTGTAAAATGGTCCAATTCAAGTAAGTTATTCATTTGGCATCATTCGAAGTGATAGAAATCAAGTTTTAATGAAAATTATCATACTCGGCCAAAACATGCTTTTCAGCCCCTGAAAAGCACATTTTGGCCATAAAAACTTAATATGTCCCCTGCAACCAAACGAACTGTCAGAGACACAAATCTACAATGGATATAGTGTAAAATGGTCCAATTCAAGTAAGTTATTCATTTGGCATCATTCGAAGTGATAGAAATCAAGTTTTAATGAAAATTATCATATTCGGCCAAAACATGCTTTTCAGCCCCTGAAAGCACATTTTGGCCATAAAAACTGAATATGTCCCCTGCAACCAAACGAACTGTCAGAGACACAAATCTACAATGGATATAGTGTAAAATGGTCCAATTCAAGTAAGTTATTCATTTGGCATCATTCGAAGTGATAGAAATCAAGTTTTAATGAAAATTATCATATTCGGCCAAAACATGCTTTTCAGCCCCTGAAAGCACATTTTGGCCATAAAAACTGAATATGTCCCCTGCAACCAAACGAACTGTCAGAGACACAAATCTACAATGGACATAGTGTAAAATGGTCCAATTCAAGTAAGTTATTCATTTGGCATCATTCAAATGGATAGAAATCAAGTTTTAATGAAAATTATCATACTCGGCCAAAACATGCTTTTCAGCCCCTGAAAAGCACATTTTGGCCATAAAAACTGAATATGTCCCCTGCAACCAAACGAACTGTCAGAGACACAAATCTACAATGGACATAGTGTAAAATGGTCCAATTCAAGTAAGTTATTCATTTGGCATCATTCGAAGTGATAAAAATCAAGTTTTAATGAAAATTATCATATTCGGCCAAAACATGCTTTTCAGCCCCTGAAAAGCACATTTTGGCCATAAAAACTGAATATGTCCCCTGCAACCAAACGAACTGTCAGAGACACAAATCTACAATGGACATAGTGTAAAATGGTCCAATTCAAGTAAGTTATTCATTTGGCATCATTCGAAGTGATAAAAATCAAGTTTTAATGAAAATTATCATATTCGGCCAAAACATGCTTTTCAGCCCCTGAAAAGCACATTTTGGCCATAAAAACTGAATATGTCCCCTGCAACCAAACGAACTGTCAGAGACACAAATCTACAATGGACATAGTGTAAAATGGTCCAATTCAAGTAAGTTATTCATTTGACATCATTCAAATGGATAGAAATCAAGTTTTAATGAAAATTATCATACTCGGCCAAAACATGCTTTTCAGCCCCTGAAAAGCACATTTTGGCCATAAAAACTGAAAATGTCCCCTGCAACCAAACGAACTGTCGGAGACACAAATCTACAATGGACATAGTGTAAAATGGTCCAATTCAAGTAAGTTATTCATTTGGCATCATTCGAAGTGATAGAAATCAAGTTTTAATGAAAATTATCATACTCGGCCAAAACATGCTTTTCAGCCCCTGAAAAGCACATTTTGGCCATAAAAACTTAATATGTCCCCTGCAACCAAACGAACTGTCAGAGACACAAATCTACAATGGACATAGTGTAAAATGGTCCAATTCAAGTAAGTTATTCATTTGGCATCATTCAATCGGATAGAAATCAAGTTTTAATGAAAATTATCATACTCGGCCAAAACATGCTTTTCAGCCCCTGAAAAGCACATTTTGGCCATAAAAACTGAAAATGTCCCCTGCAACCAAACAAACTGTCGGAGACACAAATCTACAATGGACAGAGTGTAAAATGGTCCAATTCAAGTAAGTTATTCATTTGGCATCATTCGAAGTGATAGAAATCAAGTTTTAATGAAAATTATCATATTCGGCCAAAACATGCTTTTCAGCCCCTGAAAAGCACATTTTGGCCATAAAAACTGAATATGTCCCCTGCAACCAAACGAACTGTCAGAGACACAAATCTACAATGAACATAGTGTAAAATGGTCCAATTCAAGTAAGTTATTCATTTGGCATCATTCGAAGTGATAGAAATCAAGTTTTAATGAAAATTATCATATTCGGCCAAAACATGCTTTTCAGCCCCTGAAAAGCACATTTTGGCCATAAAAACTGAAAATGTCCCCTGCAACCAATCGAACTGTCGGAGACACAAATCTACAATGGACATAGTGTAAAATGGTCCAATTCAAGTAAGTTATTCATTTGGCATCATTCGAAGTGATAGAAATCAAGTTTTAATGAAAATTATCATACTCGGCCAAAACATGCTTTTCAGCCCCTGAAAAGCACATTTTGGCCATAAAAACTTAATATGTCCCCTGCAACCAAACGAACTGTCAGAGACACAAATCTACAATGGACATAGTGTAAAATGGTCCAATTCAAGTAAGTTATTCATTTGGCATCATTCGAAGTGAAAGAAATCAAGTTTTAATGAAAATTATCATATTCGGCCAAAACATGCTTTTCAGCCCCTGAAAAGCACATTTTGGCCATTAAAACTGAATATGTCCCCTGCAACCAAACGAACTGTCAGAGACACAAATCTACAATGGACATAGTGTAAAATGGTCCAATTCAAGTAAGTTATTCATTTGGCATCATTCAAATGGATAGAAATCAAGTTTTAATGAAAATTATCATACTCTGCCAAAACATGCTTTTCAGCCCCTGAAAAGCACATTTTGGCCATAAAAACTGTAAATGTCCCCTGCAACCAAACAAACTGTCGGAGACACAAATCTACAATGGACATAGTGTAAAATGGTCCAATTCAAGTAAGTTATTCATTTGGCATCATTCGAAGTGATAGAAATCAAGTTTTAATGAAAATTATCATATTCGGCCAAAACATGCTTTTCAGCCCCTGAAAAGCACATTTTGGCCATAAAAACTGAATATGTCCCCTGCAACCAAACGAACTGTCAGAGACACAAATCTACAATGGACATAGTGTAAAATGGTCCAATTCAAGTAAGTTATTCATTTGGCATCATTCGAAGTGATAGAAATCAAGTTTTAATGAAAATTATCATATTCGGCCAAAACATGCTTTTCAGCCCCTGAAAAGCACATTTTGGCCATAAAAACTGAATATGTCCCCTGCAACCAAACGAACTGTCAGAGACACAAATCTACAATGGACATAGTGTAAAATGGTCCAATTCAAGTAAGTTATTCATTTGGCATCATTCAAATGGATAGAAATCAAGTTTTAATGAAAATTATCATACTCGGCCAAAACATGCTTTTCAGCCCCTGAAAAGCACATTTTGGCCATAAAATTTGAAAATGTCCCCTGCAACCAAACAAACGGTCGGAGACACAAATCTACAATGGACATAGTGTAAAATGGTCCAATTCAAGTAAGTTATTCATTTGGCATCATTCAAATGGATAGAAATCAAGTTTTAATGAAAATTATCATACTCTGCCAAAACATGCTTTTCAGCCCCTGAAAAGCACATTTTGGCCATAAAAACTGTAAATGTCCCCTGCAACCAAACAAACTGTCGGAGACACAAATCTACAATGGACATAGTGTAAAATGGTCCAATTCAAGTAAGTTATTCATTTGGCATCATTCGAAGTGATAGAAATCAAGTTTTAATGAAAATTATCATATTCGGCCAAAACATGCTTTTCAGCCCCTGAAAAGCACATTTTGGCCATAAAAACTGAATATGTCCCCTGCAACCAAACGAACTGTCAGAGACACAAATCTACAATGGACATAGTGTAAAATGGTCCAATTCAAGTAAGTTATTCATTTGGCATCATTCGAAGTGATAGAAATCAAGTTTTAATGAAAATTATCATATTCGGCCAAAACATGCTTTTCAGCCCCTGAAAAGCACATTTTGGCCATAAAAACTGAATATGTCCCCTGCAACCAAACGAACTGTCAGAGACACAAATCTACAATGGACATAGTGTAAAATGGTCCAATTCAAGTAAGTTATTCATTTGGCATCATTCAAATGGATAGAAATCAAGTTTTAATGAAAATTATCATACTCGGCCAAAACATGCTTTTCAGCCCCTGAAAAGCACATTTTGGCCATAAAATTTGAAAATGTCCCCTGCAACCAAACAAACGGTCGGAGACACAAATCTACAATGGACATAGTGTAAAATGGTCCAATTCAAGTAAGTTATTCATTTGGCATCATTCGAAGTGATAGAAATCAAGTTTTAATGAAAATTATCATATTCGGCCAAAACATGCTTTTCAGCCCCTGAAAAGCACATTTTGGCCATAAAAACTGAAAATGTCCCCTGCAACCAATCGAACTGTCGGAGACACAAATCTACAATGGACATAGTGTAAAATGGTCCAATTCAAGTAAGTTATTCATTTGGCATCATTCGAAGTGATAGAAATCAAGTTTTAATGAAAATTATCATACTCGGCCAAAACATGCTTTTCAGCCCCTGAAAAGCACATTTTGGCCATAAAAACTTAATATGTCCCCTGCAACCAAACGAACTGTCAGAGACACAAATCTACAATGGACATAGTGTAAAATGGTCCAATTCAAGTAAGTTATTCATTTGGCATCATTCGAAGTGATAGAAATCAAGTTTTAATGAAAATTATCATATTCGGCCAAAACATGCTTTTCAGCCCCTGAAAAGCACATTTTGGCCATAAAAACTTAATATGTCCCCTGCAACCAAACGAACTGTCAGAGACACAAATCTACAATGGACATAGTGTAAAATGGTCCAATTCAAGTAAGTTATTCATTTGGCATCATTCGAAGTGATAGAAATCAAGTTTTAATGAAAATTATCATATTCGGCCAAAACATGCTTTTCAGCCCCTGAAAAGCACATTTTGGCCATTAAAACTGAATATGTCCCCTGCAACCAAACGAACTGTCAGAGACACAAATCTACAATGGACATAGTGTAAAATGGTCCAATTCAAGTAAGTTATTCATTTGGCATCATTCAAATGGATAGAAATCAAGTTTTAATGAAAATTATCATACTCTGCCAAAACATGCTTTTCAGCCCCTGAAAAGCACATTTTGGCCATAAAAACTGTAAATGTTCCCTGCAACCAAACAAACTGTCGGAGACACAAATCTACAATGGACATAGTGTAAAATGGTCCAATTCAAGTAAGTTATTCATTTGGCATCATTCGAAGTGATAGAAATCAAGTTTTAATGAAAATTATCATATTCGGCCAAAACATGCTTTTCAGCCCCTGAAAAGCACATTTTGGCCATAAAAACTGAATATGTCCCCTGCAACCAAACGAACTGTCAGAGACACAAATCTACAATGGACATAGTGTAAAATGGTACAATTCAAGTAAGTTATTCATTTGGCATCATTCGAAGTGATAGAAATCAAGTTTTAATGAAAATTATCATATTAGGCCAAAACATGCTTTTCAGCCCCTGAAAAGCACATTTTGGCCATAAAAACTGAATATGTCCCCTGCAACCAAACGAACTGTCAGAGACACAAATCTACAATGGACATAGTGTAAAATGGTCCAATTCAAGTAAGTTATTCATTTGGCATCATTCAAATGGATAGAAATCAAGTTTTAATGAAAATTATCATACTCGGCCAAAACATGCTTTTCAGCCCCTGAAAAGCACATTTTGGCCATAAAAACTGAAAATGTCCCCTGCAACCAAACAAACGGTCGGAGACACAAATCTACAATGGACATAGTGTAAAATGGTCCAATTCAAGTAAGTTATTCATTTGGCATCATTCGAAGTGATAGAAATCAAGTTTTAATGAAAATTATCATATTCGGCCAAAACATGCTTTTCAGCCCCTGAAAAGCACATTTTGGCCATAAAAACTGAAAATGTCCCCTGCAACCAATCGAACTGTCGGAGACACAAATCTACAATGGACATAGTGTAAAATGGTCCAATTCAAGTAAGTTATTCATTTGGCATCATTCGAAGTGATAGAAATCAAGTTTTAATGAAAATTATCATACTCGGCCAAAACATGCTTTTCAGCCCCTGAAAAGCACATTTTGGCCATAAAAACTTAATATGTCCCCTGCAACCAAACGAACTGTCAGAGACACAAATCTACAATGGACATAGTGTAAAATGGTCCAATTCAAGTAAGTTATTCATTTGGCATCATTCGAAGTGATAGAAATCAAGTTTTAATGAAAATTATCATATTCGGCCAAAACATGCTTTTCAGCCCCTGAAAAGCACATTTTGGCCATTAAAACTGAATATGTCCCCTGCAACCAAACGAACTGTCAGAGACACAAATCTACAATGGACATAGTGTAAAATGGTCCAATTCAAGTAAGTTATTCATTTGGCATCATTCAAATGGATAGAAATCAAGTTTTAATGAAAATTATCATACTCTGCCAAAACATGCTTTTCAGCCCCTGAAAAGCACATTTTGGCCATAAAAACTTTAAATGTCCCCTGCAACCAAACAAACTGTCGGAGACACAAATCTACAATGGACATAGTGTAAAATGGTCCAATTCAAGTAAGTTATTCATTTGGCATCATTCGAAGTGATAGAAATCAAGTTTTAATGAAAATTATCATATTCGGCCAAAACATGCTTTTCAGCCCCTGAAAAGCACATTTTGGCCATAAAAACTGAATATGTCCCCTGCAACCAAACGAACTGTCAGAGACACAAATCTACAATGGACATAGTGTAAAATGGTCCAATTCAAGTAAGTTATTTATTTGGCATCATTCAAATGGATAGAAATCAAGTTTTAATGAAAATTATCATACTCGGCCAAAACATGCTTTTCAGCCCCTGAAAAGCACATTTTGGCCATAAAAACTGAAAATGTCCCCTGCAACCAAACAAACTGTCGGAGACACAAATCTACAATGGACATAGTGTAAAATGGTCCAATTCAAGTAAGTTATTCATTTGGCATCATTCGAAGTGATAGAAATCAAGTTTTAATGAAAATTATCATATTCGGCCAAAAAATGCTTTTCAGCCCCTGAAAAGCACATTTTGGCCATAAAAACTGAAAATGTCCCCTGCAACCAAACGAACTGTCGGAGACACAAATCTACAATGGACATAGTGTAAAATGGTCCAATTCAAGTAAGTTATTCATTTGGCATCATTCGAAGTGATAGAAATCAAGTTTTAATGAAAATTATCATACTCGGCCAAAACATGCTTTTCAGCCCCTGAAAAGCACATTTTGGCCATAAAAACTTAATATGTCCCCTGCAACCAAACGAACTGTCAGAGACACAAATCTACAATGGATATAGTGTAAAATGGTCCAATTCAAGTAAGTTATTCATTTGGCATCATTCGAAGTGATAGAAATCAAGTTTTAATGAAAATTATCATATTCGGCCAAAACATGCTTTTCAGCCCCTGAAAGCACATTTTGGCCATAAAAACTGAATATGTCCCCTGCAACCAAACGAACTGTCAGAGACACAAATCTACAATGGACATAGTGTAAAATGGTCCAATTCAAGTAAGTTATTCATTTGGCATCATTCAAATGGATAGAAATCAAGTTTTAATGAAAATTATCATACTCGGCCAAAACATGCTTTTCAGCCCCTGAAAAGCACATTTTGGCCATAAAAACTGAAAATGTCCCCTGCAACCAAACAAACTGTCGGAGACACAAATCTACAATGGACATAGTGTAAAATGGTCCAATTCAAGTAAGTTATTCATTTGGCATCATTCGAAGTGATAGAAATCAAGTTTTAATGAAAATTATCATATTCGGCCAAAACATGCTTTTCAGCCCCTGAAAAGCACATTTTGGCCATAAAAACTGAAAATGTCCCCTGCAACCAAACGAACTGTCGGAGACACAAATCTACAATGGACATAGTGTAAAATGGTCCAATTCAAGTAAGTTATTCATTTGGCATCATTCGAAGTGATAGAAATCAAGTTTTAATGAAAATTATCATACTCGGCCAAAACATGCTTTTCAGCCCCTGAAAAGCACATTTTGGCCATAAAAACTTAATATGTCCCCTGCAACCAAACGAACTGTCAGAGACACAAATCTACAATGGATATAGTGTAAAATGGTCCAATTCAAGTAAGTTATTCATTTGGCATCATTCGAAGTGATAGAAATCAAGTTTTAATGAAAATTATCATATTCGGCCAAAACATGCTTTTCAGCCCCTGAAAGCACATTTTGGCCATAAAAACTGAATATGTCCCCTGCAACCAAACGAACTGTCAGAGACACAAATCTACAATGGACATAGTGTAAAATGGTCCAATTCAAGTAAGTTATTCATTTGGCATCATTCAAATGGATAGAAATCAAGTTTTAATGAAAATTATCATACTCGGCCAAAACATGCTTTTCAGCCCCTGAAAAGCACATTTTGGCCATAAAAACTGAAAATGTCCCCTGCAACCAAACAAACTGTCGGAGACACAAATCTACAATGGACATAGTGTAAAATGGTCCAATTCAAGTAAGTTATTCATTTGGCATCATTCGAAGTGATAGAAATCAAGTTTTAATGAAAATTATCATATTCGGCCAAAACATGCTTTTCAGTCCCTGAAAAGCACATTTTGGCCATAAAAACTGAATATGTCCCCTGCAACCAAACGAACTGTCAGAGACACAAATCTACAATGGACATAGTGTAAAATGGTCCAATTCAAGTAAGTTATTCATTTGGCATCATTCGAAGTGATAGAAATCAAGTTTTAATGAAAATTATCATATTCGGCCAAAACATGCTTTTCAGCCCCTGAAAGCACATTTTGGCCATAAAAACTGAATATGTCCCCTGCAACCAAACGAACTGTCAGAGACACAAATCTACAATGGACATAGTGTAAAATGGTCCAATTCAAGTAAGTTATTCATTTGGCATCATTCAAATGGATAGAAATCAAGTTTTAATGAAAATTATCATACTCGGCCAAAACATGCTTTTCAGCCCCTGAAAAGCACATTTTGGCCATAAAAACTGAAAATGTCCCCTGCAACCAAACAAACTGTCGGAGACACAAATCTACAATGGACATAGTGTAAAATGGTCCAATTCAAGTAAGTTATTCATTTGGCATCATTCGAAGTGATAAAAATCAAGTTTTAATGAAAATTATCATATTCGGCCAAAACATGCTTAGCCCCTGAAAAGCACATTTTGGCCATAAAAACTGAATATGTCCCCTGCAACCAAACGAACTGTCAGAGACACAAATCTACAATGGACATAGTGTAAAATGGTCCAATTCAAGTAAGTTATTCATTTGGCATCATTCGAAGTGATAAAAATCAAGTTTTAATGAAAATTATCATATTCGGCCAAAACATGCTTTTCAGCCCCTGAAAAGCACATTTTGGCCATAAAAACTGAATATGTCCCCTGCAACCAAACGAACTGTCAGAGACACAAATCTACAATGGACATAGTGTAAAATGGTCCAATTCAAGTAAGTTATTCATTTGACATCATTCAAATGGATAGAAATCAAGTTTTAATGAAAATTATCATACTCGGCCAAAACATGCTTTTCAGCCCCTGAAAAGCACATTTTGGCCATAAAAACTGAAAATGTCCCCTGCAACCAAACGAACTGTCGGAGACACAAATCTACAATGGACATAGTGTAAAATGGTCCAATTCAAGTAAGTTATTCATTTGGCATCATTCGAAGTGATAGAAATCAAGTTTTAATGAAAATTATCATACTCGGCCAAAACATGCTTTTCAGCCCCTGAAAAGCACATTTTGGCCATAAAAACTTAATATGTCCCCTGCAACCAAACGAACTGTCAGAGACACAAATCTACAATGGACATAGTGTAAAATGGTCCAATTCAAGTAGTTATTCATTTGGCATCATTCAATCGGATAGAAATCAAGTTTTAATGAAAATTATCATACTCGGCCAAAACATGCTTTTCAGCCCCTGAAAAGCACATTTTGGCCAT
This sequence comes from Stigmatopora argus, assembly GCF_051989625.1. Lineage (NCBI taxonomy): Eukaryota > Metazoa > Chordata > Actinopteri > Syngnathiformes > Syngnathidae > Stigmatopora > Stigmatopora argus. The sequence continues at coordinate 378,450 of NC_135399.1, forward strand.
AAAAACTGAAAATGTCCCCTGCAACCAAACAAACTGTCGGAGACACAAATCTACAATGGACAGAGTGTAAAATGGTCCAATTCAAGTAAGTTATTCATTTGGCATCATTCGAAGTGATAGAAATCAAGTTTTAATGAAAATTATCATATTCGGCCAAAACATGCTTTTCAGCCCCTGAAAAGCACATTTTGGCAATAAAAACTGAATATGTCCCCTGCAACCAAACGAACTGTCAGAGACACAAATCTACAATGGACATAGTGTAAAATGGTCCAATTCAAGTAAGTTATTCATTTGGCATCATTCGAAGTGATAGAAATCAAGTTTTAATGAAAATTATCATATTCGGCCAAAACATGCTTTTCAGCCCCTGAAAAGCACATTTTGGCCATAAAAACTGAATATGTCCCCTGCAACCAAACGAACTGTCAGAGACACAAATCTACAATGGACATAGTGTAAAATGGTCCAATTCAAGTAAGTTATTCATTTGGCATCATTCAAATGGATAGAAATCAAGTTTTAATGAAAATTATCATACTCGGCCAAAACATGCTTTTCAGCCCCTGAAAAGCACATTTTGGCCATAAAAACTGAAAATGTCCCCTGCAACCAAACAAACTGTCGGAGACACAAATCTACAATGGACATAGTGTAAAATGGTCCAATTCAAGTAAGTTATTCATTTGGCATCATTCGAAGTGATAGAAATCAAGTTTTAATGAAAATTATCATATTCGGCCAAAACATGCTTTTCAGCCCCTGAAAAGCACATTTTGGCCATAAAAACTGAAAATGTCCCCTGCAACCAAACGAACTGTCGGAGACACAAATCTACAATGGACATAGTGTAAAATGGTCCAATTCAAGTAAGTTATTCATTTGGCATCATTCGAAGTGATAGAAATCAAGTTTTAATGAAAATTATCATACTCGGCCAAAACATGCTTTTCAGCCCCTGAAAAGCACATTTTGGCCATAAAAACTTAATATGTCCCCTGCAACCAAACGAACTGTCAGAGACACAAATCTACAATGGATATAGTGTAAAATGGTCCAATTCAAGTAAGTTATTCATTTGGCATCATTCGAAGTGATAGAAATCAAGTTTTAATGAAAATTATCATATTCGGCCAAAACATGCTTTTCAGCCCCTGAAAGCACATTTTGGCCATAAAAACTGAATATGTCCCCTGCAACCAAACGAACTGTCAGAGACACAAATCTACAATGGACATAGTGTAAAATGGTCCAATTCAAGTAAGTTATTCATTTGGCATCATTCAAATGGATAGAAATCAAGTTTTAATGAAAATTATCATACTCGGCCAAAACATGCTTTTCAGCCCCTGAAAAGCACATTTTGGCCATAAAAACTGAAAATGTCCCCTGCAACCAAACAAACTGTCGGAGACACAAATCTACAATGGACATAGTGTAAAATGGTCCAATTCAAGTAAGTTATTCATTTGGCATCATTCGAAGTGATAGAAATCAAGTTTTAATGAAAATTATCATATTCGGCCAAAACATGCTTTTCAGCCCCTGAAAAGCACATTTTGGCCATAAAAACTGAATATGTCCCCTGCAACCAAACGAACTGTCAGAGACACAAATCTACAATGGACATAGTGTAAAATGGTCCAATTCAAGTAAGTTATTCATTTGGCATCATTCGAAGTGATAAAAATCAAGTTTTAATGAAAATTATCATATTCGGCCAAAACATGCTTTTCAGCCCCTGAAAAGCACATTTTGGCCATTAAAACTGAATATGTCCCCTGCAACCAAACGAACTGTCAGAGACACAAATCTACAATGGACATAGTGTAAAATGGTCCAATTCAAGTAAGTTATTCATTTGGCATCATTCAAATGGATAGAAATCAAGTTTTAATGAAAATTATCATACTCTGCCAAAACATGCTTTTCAGCCCCTGAAAAGCACATTTTGGCCATAAAAACTTTAAATGTCCCCTGCAACCAAACAAACTGTCGGAGACACAAATCTACAATGGACATAGTGTAAAATGGTCCAATTCAAGTAAGTTATTCATTTGGCATCATTCGAAGTGATAGAAATCAAGTTTTAATGAAAATTATCATATTCGGCCAAAACATGCTTTTCAGCCCCTGAAAAGCACATTTTGGCCATAAAAACTGAATATGTCCCCTGCAACCAAACGAACTGTCAGAGACACAAATCTACAATGGACATAGTGTAAAATGGTCCAATTCAAGTAAGTTATTCATTTGGCATCATTCGAAGTGATAGAAATCAAGTTTTAATGAAAATTATCATATTCGGCCAAAACATGCTTTTCAGCCCCTGAAAAGCACATTTTGGCCATAAAAACTGAATATGTCCCCTGCAACCAAACGAACTGTCAGAGACACAAATCTACAATGGACATAGTGTAAAATGGTCCAATTCAAGTAAGTTATTCATTTGGCATCATTCAAATGGATAGAAATCAAGTTTTAATGAAAATTATCATACTCGGCCAAAACATGCTTTTCAGCCCCTGAAAAGCACATTTTGGCCATAAAAACTGAATATGTCCCCTGCAACCAAACGAACTGTCAGAGACACAAATCTACAATGGACATAGTGTAAAATGGTCCAATTCAAGTAAGTTATTCATTTGGCATCATTCGAAGTGATAAAAATCAAGTTTTAATGAAAATTATCATATTCGGCCAAAACATGCTTTTCAGCCCCTGAAAAGCACATTTTGGCCATTAAAACTGAATATGTCCCCTGCAACCAAACGAACTGTCAGAGACACAAATCTACAATGGACATAGTGTAAAATGGTCCAATTCAAGTAAGTTATTCATTTGGCATCATTCAAATGGATAGAAATCAAGTTTTAATGAAAATTATCATACTCGGCCAAAACATGCTTTTCAGCCCCTGAAAAGCACATTTTGGCCATAAAAACTGAAAATGTCCCCTGCAACCAAACAAACTGTCGGAGACACAAATCTACAATGGACAAGTGTAAAATGGTCCAATTCAAGTAAGTTATTCATTTGGCATCATTCGAAGTGATAGAAATCAAGTTTTAATGAAAATTATCATATTCGGCCAAAACATGCTTTTCAGCCCCTGAAAAGCACATTTTGGCCATAAAAACTGAAAATGTCCCCTGCAACCAAACGAACTGTCGGAGACACAAATCTACAATGGACATAGTGTAAAATGGTCCAATTCAAGTAAGTTATTCATTTGGCATCATTCGAAGTGATAGAAATCAAGTTTTAATGAAAATTATCATACTCGGCCAAAACATGCTTTTCAGCCCCTGAAAAGCACATTTTGGCCATAAAAACTTAATATGTCCCCTGCAACCAAACGAACTGTCAGAGACACAAATCTACAATGGATATAGTGTAAAATGGTCCAATTCAAGTAAGTTATTCATTTGGCATCATTCGAAGTGATAGAAATCAAGTTTTAATGAAAATTATCATATTCGGCCAAAACATGCTTTTCAGCCCCTGAAAGCACATTTTGGCCATAAAAACTGAATATGTCCCCTGGAACCAAACGAACTGTCAGAGACACAAATCTACAATGGACAAAGTGTAAAATGGTCCAATTCAAGTAAGTTATTCATTTGGCATCATTCAAATGGATATAAATCAAGTTTTAATGAAAATTATCATACTCGGCCAAAACATGCTTTTCAGCCCCTGAAAAGCACATTTTGGCCATAAAAACTGAAAATGTCCCCTGCAATCAAACGAACTGTCGGAGACACAAATCTACAATGGACATAGTGTAAAATGGTCCAATTCAAGTAAGTTATTCATTTGGCATCATTCAAATGGATAGAAATCAAGTTTTAATGAAAATTATCATACTCGGCCAAAACATGCTTTTCAGCCCCTGAAAAGCACATTTTGGCCATAAAAACTGAAAATGTCCCCTGCAACCAAACAAACGGTCGGAGACACAAATCTACAATGGACATAGTGTAAAATGGTCCAATTCAAGTAAGTTATTCATTTGGCATCATTCGAAGTGATAGAAATCAAGTTTTAATGAAAATTATCATATTCGGCCAAAACATGCTTTTCAGCCCCTGAAAAGCACATTTTGGCCATAAAAACTGAAAATGTCCCCTGCAACCAATCGAACTGTCGGAGACACAAATCTACAATGGACATAGTGTAAAATGGTCCAATTCAAGTAAGTTATTCATTTGGCATCATTCGAAGTGATAGAAATCAAGTTTTAATGAAAATTATCATACTCGGCCAAAACATGCTTTTCAGCCCCTGAAAAGCACATTTTGGCCATAAAAACTTAATATGTCCCCTGCAACCAAACGAACTGTCAGAGACACAAATCTACAATGGACATAGTGTAAAATGGTCCAATTCAAGTAAGTTATTCATTTGGCATCATTCGAAGTGATAGAAATCAAGTTTTAAAGAAAATTATCATATTCGGCCAAAACATGCTTTTCAGCCCCTGAAAAGCACATTTTGGCCATTAAAACTGAATATGTCCCCTGCAACCAAACGAACTGTCAGAGACACAAATCTACAATGGACATAGTGTAAAATGGTCCAATTCAAGTAAGTTATTCATTTGGCATCATTCAAATGGATAGAAATCAAGTTTTAATGAAAATTATCATATTCGGCCAAAACATGCTTTTCAGCCCCTGAAAAGCACATTTTGGCCATAAAAACTGAATATGTCCCCTGCAACCAAACGAACTGTCAGAGACACAAATCTACAATGGACATAGTGTAAAATGGTCCAATTCAAGTAAGTTATTCATTTGGCATCATTCGAAGTGATAGAAATCAAGTTTTAATGAAAATTATCATATTCGGCCAAAACATGCTTTTCAGCCCCTGAAAAGCACATTTTGGCCATAAAAACTGAATATGTCCCCTGCAACCAAACGAACTGTCAGAGACACAAATCTACAATGGACATAGTGTAAAATGGTCCAATTCAAGTAAGTTATTCATTTGGCATCATTCAAATGGATAGAAATCAAGTTTTAATGAAAATTATCATACTCGGCCAAAACATGCTTTTCAGCCCCTGAAAAGCACATTTTGGCCATAAAAACTGAAAATGTCCCCTGCAACCAAACAAACTGTCGGAGACACAAATCTACAATGGACATAGTGTAAAATGGTCCAATTCAAGTAAGTTATTCATTTGGCATCATTCGAAGTGATAGAAATCAAGTTTTAATGAAAATTATCATATTCGGCCAAAACATGCTTTTCAGCCCCTGAAAAGCACATTTTGGCCATAAAAACTGAAAATGTCCCCTGCAACCAAACGAACTGTCGGAGACACAAATCTACAATGGACATAGTGTAAAATGGTCCAATTCAAGTAAGTTATTCATTTGGCATCATTCGAAGTGATAGAAATCAAGTTTTAATGAAAATTATCATACTCGGCCAAAACATGCTTTTCAGCCCCTGAAAAGCACATTTTGGCCATAAAAACTTAATATGTCCCCTGCAACCAAACGAACTGTCAGAGACACAAATCTACAATGGATATAGTGTAAAATGGTCCAATTCAAGTAAGTTATTCATTTGGCATCATTCGAAGTGATAGAAATCAAGTTTTAATGAAAATTATCATATTCGGCCAAAACATGCTTTTCAGCCCCTGAAAGCACATTTTGGCCATAAAAACTGAATATGTCCCCTGCAACCAAACGAACTGTCAGAGACACAAATCTACAATGGACATAGTGTAAAATGGTCCAATTCAAGTAAGTTATTCATTTGGCATCATTCAAATGGATAGAAATCAAGTTTTAATGAAAATTATCATACTCGGCCAAAACATGCTTTTCAGCCCCTGAAAAGCACATTTTGGCCATAAAAACTGTAAATGTCCCCTGCAACCAAACAAACTGTCGGAGACACAAATCTACAATGGACATAGTGTAAAATGGTCCAATTCAAGTAAGTTATTCATTTGGCATCATTTGAAGTGATAGAAATCAAGTTTTAATGAAAATTATCATATTCGGCCAAAACATGCTTTTCAGCCCCTGAAAAGCACATTTTGGCCATAAAAACTGAAAATGTCCCCTGCAACCAAACGAACTGTCGGAGACACAAATCTACAATGGACATAGTGTAAAATGGTCCAATTCAAGTAAGTTATTCATTTGGCATCATTCGAAGTGATAGAAATCAAGTTTTAATGAAAATTATCATACTCGGCCAAAACATGCTTTTCAGCCCCTGAAAAGCACATTTTGGCCATAAAAACTGAATATGTCCCCTGCAACCAAACGAACTGTCAGAGACACAAATCTACAATGGACATAGTGTAAAATGGTCCAATTCAAGTAAGTTATTCATTTGGCATCATTCAAATGGATAGAAATCAAGTTTTAATGAAAATTATCATACTCGGCCAAAACATGCTTTTCAGCCCCTGAAAAGCACATTTTGGCCATAAAAACTGAAAATGTCCCCTGCAACCAAACAAACTGTCGGAGACACAAATCTACAATGGACATAGTGTAAAATGGTCCAATTCAAGTAAGTTATTCATTTGGCATCATTCGAAGTGATAGAAATCAAGTTTTAATGAAAATTATCATATTCGGCCAAAACATGCTTTTCAGCCCCTGAAAAGCACATTTTGGCCATAAAAACTGAATATGTCCCCTGCAACCAAACGAACTGTCAGAGACACAAATCTACAATGGACATAGTGTAAAATGGTCCAATTCAAGTAAGTTATTCATTTGGCATCATTCGAAGTGATAGAAACAAGTTTTAATGAAAATTATCATATTCGGCCAAAACATGCTTTTCAGCCCCTGAAAAGCACATTTTGGCCATAAAAACTGAATATGTCCCCTGCAACCAAACGAACTGTCAGAGACACAAATCTACAATGGACATAGTGTAAAATGGTCCAATTCAAGTAAGTTATTCATTTGGCATCATTCGAAGTGATAGAAATCAAGTTTTAATGAAAATTATCATATTCGGCCAAAACATGCTTTTCAGCCCCTGAAAAGCACATTTTGGCTATAAAAACTGAATATGTCCCCTGCAACCAAACGAACTGTCAGAGACACAAATCTACAATGGACATAGTGTAAAATGGTCCAATTCAAGTAAGTTATTCATTTGGCATCATTCAAATGGATAGAAATCAAGTTTTAATGAAAATTATCATACTCGGCCAAAACATGCTTTTCAGCCCCTGAAAAGCACAGTTTGGCCATAAAAACTGAAAATGTCCCCTGCAACCAAACGAACTGTCGGAGACACAAATCTACAATGGACATAGTGTAAAATGGTCCAATTCAAGTAAGTTATTCATTTGGCATCATTCGAAGTGATAGAAATCAAGTTTTAATGAAAATTATCATACTCGGCCAAAACATGCTTTTCAGCCCCTGAAAAGCACATTTTGGCCATAAAAACTGAATATGTCCCCTGCAACCAAACGAACTGTCAGAGACACAAATCTACAATGGACATAGTGTAAAATGGTCCAATTCAAGTAAGTTATTCATTTGGCATCATTCGAAGTGATAGAAATCAAGTTTTAATGAAAATTATCATACTCGGCCAAAACATGCTTTTCAGCCCCTGAAAAGCACATTTTGGCCATAAAAACTGAAAATGTCCCCTGCAACCAAACAAACTGTCGGAGACACAAATCTACAATGGACATAGTGTAAAATGGTCCAATTCAAGTAAGTTATTCATTTGGCATCATTCGAAGTGATAGAAATCAAGTTTTAATGAAAATTATCATATTCGGCCAAAACATGCTTTTCAGCCCCTGAAAAGCACATTTTGGCCATAAAAACTGAATATGTCCCCTGCAACCAAACGAACTGTCAGAAACACAAATCTACTATGGACATAGTGTAAAATGGTCCAATTCAAGTAAATTATTCATTTGGCATCATTCGAAGTGATAGAAATCAAGTTTTAATGAAAATTATCATATTCGGCCAAAACATGCTTTTCAGCCCCTGAAAAGCACATTTTGGCCATAAAAACTGAAAATGTCCCCTGCAACCAAACAAACTGTCGGAGACACAAATCTACAATGGACATAGTGTAAAATGGTCCAATTCAAGTAAGTTATTCATTTGGCATCATTCGAAGTGATAGAAATCAAGTTTTAATGAAAATTATCATATTCGGCCAAAACATGCTTTTCAGCCCCTGAAAAGCACATTTTGGCCATAAAAACTGAATATGTCCCCTGCAACCAAACGAACTGTCAGAGACACAAATCTACAATGGACATAGTGTAAAATGGTCCAATTCAAGTAAGTTATTCATTTGGCATCATTCAAATGGATAGAAATCAAGTTTTAATGAAAATTATCATACTCGGCCAAAACATGCTTTTCAGCCCCTGAAAAGCACATTTTGGCCATAAAAACTGAAAATGTCCCCTGCAACCAAACAAACTGTCGGAGACACAAATCTACAATGGACATAGTGTAAAATGGTCCAATTCAAGTAAGTTATTCATTTGGCATCATTCGAAGTGATAGAAATCAAGTTTTAATAAAAATTATCATATTCGGCCAAAACATGCTTTTCAGCCCCTGAAAAGCACATTTTGGCCATAAAAACTGAATATGTCCCCTGCAACCAAACGAACTGTCAGAGACACAAATCTACAATGGACATAGTGTAAAATGGTCCAATTCAAGTAAGTTATTCATTTGGCATCATTCGAAATGATAGAAATCAAGTTTTAATGAAAATTATCATATTCGGCCAAAACATGCTTTTCAGCCCCTGAAAAGCACATTTTGGCCATAAAAACTGAAAATGTCCCCTGCAACCAAACGAACTGTCGGAGACACAAATCTACAATGGACATAGTGTAAAATGTTCAAATTCAAGTAAGTTATTCATTTGGCATCATTCGAAGTGATAGAAATTAAGTTTTAATGAAAATTATCATACTCTGCCAAAACATGCTTTTCAGCCTCTGAAAAGCACATTTTGGCCATAAAAACTGAAAATGTCCCCTGCAACCAAACGAACTGTCAGAGACACAAATCTACAATGGACATAGTGTAAAATGGTCCAATTCAAGTAAGTTATTCATTTGGCATCATTCGAAGTGATAGAAATCAAGTTTTAATGAAAATTATCATACTCGGCCAAAACATGCTTTTCAGCCCCTGAAAAGCACATTTTGGCCATAAAAACTGAATATGTCCCCTGCAACCAAACGAACTGTCAGAGATACAAATCTACAATGGACATAGTGTAAAATGGTCCAATTCAAGTAAGATATTAATTTGGCATTATTCGAATGGATAGAAATCATGTTTTAATGAAAATTATCATATTCTGCCAAAACGTGCTTTTCAGCCCCTGAAAAGCACATTTTGGCCATAAAAACTGAATATGTCCCCTGCAACCAAACGAACTGTCAGAGATACAAATCTACAATGGACATAGTGTAAAATGGTCCAATTCAAGTAAGTTATTCATTTGGCATCATTCGAAGTGATAGAAATCAAGTTTTAATGAAAATTATAAAACTCGGCCAAAACATGCTTTTCAGCCCCTGAAAAGCACATTTTGGCCATAAAAACTGAATATGTCCCCTGCAACCAAACGAACTGTCAGAGAAACAAATCTACAATGGACATAGTGTAAAATGGTCCAATTCAAGTAAGATATTCATTTGGCATTATTCGAATGGATAGAAATCATGTTTTAATGAAAATTATCATATTCTGCCAAAACGTGCTTTTCAGCCCCTGAAAAGCACATTTTGGCCATAAAAACTGAATATGTCCCCTGCAACCAAACGAACTGTCAGAGATACAAATCTACAATGGACATAGTGTAAAATGGTCCAATTCAAGTAAGTTATTCATTTGGCATCATTCGAAGTGATAGAAATCAAGTTTTAATGAAAATTATCATACTCGGCCAAAACATGCTTTTCAGCCCCTGAAAAGCACATTTTGGCCATAAAAACTGAATATGTCCCCTGCAACCAAACGAACTGTCAGAGAAACAAATCTACAATGGACATAGTGTAAAATGGTCCAATTCAAGTAAGATATTCATTTGGCATCATTCGAATGGATAGAAATCAAGTTTTAATGAAAATTATCATATTCTGCCAAAACGTGCTTTTCAGCCCCTGAAAAGCACATTTTGGCCATAAAAACTGAATATGTCCCCTGCAACCAAACGAACTGTCAGAGATACAAATCTACAATGGACATAGTGTAAAATGGTCCAATTCAAGTAAGTTATTCATTTGGCATCATTCAAATGGATAGAAATCAAGTTTTAATGAAAATTATCATACTCGGCCAAAACATGCTTTTCAGCCCCTGAAAAGCACATTTTGGCCATAAAAACTGTAAATGTCCCCTGCAACCAAACAAACTGTCGGAGACACAAATCTACAATGGACATAGTGTAAAATGGTCCAATTCAAGTAAGTTATTCATTTGGCATCATTCGAAGTGATAGAAATCAAGTTTTAATGAAAATTATCATATTCGGCCAAAACATGCTTTTCAGCCCCTGAAAAGCACATTTTGGCCATAAAAACTGAATATGTCCCCTGCAACCAAACGAACTGTCAGAGACACAAATCTACAATGGACATAGTGTAAAATGGTCCAATTCAAGTAAGTTATTCATTTGGCATCATTCGAAGTGATAGAAATCAAGTTTTAATGAAAATTATCATATTCGGCCAAAACATGCTTTTCAGCCCCTGAAAAGCACATTTTGGCCATAAAAACTGAAAATGTCCCCTGCAACCAAACAAACTGTCGGAGACACAAATCTACAATGGACATAGTGTAAAATGGTCCAATTCAAGTAAGTTATTCATTTGGCATCATTCGAAGTGATAGAAATCAAGTTTTAATGAAAATTATCATATTCGGCCAAAACATGCTTTTCAGCCCCTGAAAAGCACATTTTGGCCATAAAAACTTTAAATGTCCCCTGCAACCAAACAAACTGTCGGAGACACAAATCTACAATGGACATAGTGTAAAATGGTCCAATTCAAGTAAGTTATTCATTTGGCATCATTCGAAGTGATAGAAATCAAGTTTTAATGAAAATTATCATATTCGGCCAAAACATGCTTTTCAGCCCCTGAAAAGCACATTTTGGCCATAAAAACTGAATATGTCCCCTGCAACCAAACGAACTGTCAGAGACACAAATCTACAATGGACATAGTGTAAAATGGTCCAATTCAAGTAAGTTATTTATTTGGCATCATTCAAATGGATAGAAATCAAGTTTTAATGAAAATTATCATACTCGGCCAAAACATGCTTTTCAGCCCCTGAAAAGCACATTTTGGCCATAAAAACTGAAAATGTCCCCTGCAACCAAACAAACTGTCGGAGACACAAATCTACAATGGACATAGTGTAAAATGGTCCAATTCAAGTAAGTTATTCATTTGGCATCATTCGAAGTGATAGAAATCAAGTTTTAATGAAAATTATCATATTCGGCCAAAAAATGCTTTTCAGCCCCTGAAAAGCACATTTTGGCCATAAAAACTGAAAATGTCCCCTGCAACCAAACGAACTGTCGGAGACACAAATCTACAATGGACATAGTGTAAAATGGTCCAATTCAAGTAAGTTATTCATTTGGCATCATTCGAAGTGATAGAAATCAAGTTTTAATGAAAATTATCATACTCGGCCAAAACATGCTTTTCAGCCCCTGAAAAGCACATTTTGGCCATAAAAACTTAATATGTCCCCTGCAACCAAACGAACTGTCAGAGACACAAATCTACAATGGATATAGTGTAAAATGGTCCAATTCAAGTAAGTTATTCATTTGGCATCATTCGAAGTGATAGAAATCAAGTTTTAATGAAAATTATCATATTCGGCCAAAACATGCTTTTCAGCCCCTGAAAGCACATTTTGGCCATAAAAACTGAATATGTCCCCTGCAACCAAACGAACTGTCAGAGACACAAATCTACAATGGACATAGTGTAAAATGGTCCAATTCAAGTAAGTTATTCATTTGGCATCATTCAAATGGATAGAAATCAAGTTTTAATGAAAATTATCATACTCGGCCAAAACATGCTTTTCAGCCCCTGAAAAGCACATTTTGGCCATTAAAACTGAAAATGTCCCCTGCAACCAAACAAACTGTCGGAGACACAAATCTACAATGGACATAGTGTAAAATGGTCCAATTCAAGTAAGTTATTCATTTGGCATCATTCGAAGTGATAGAAATCAAGTTTTAATGAAAATTATCATATTCGGCCAAAACATGCTTTTCAGCCCCTGAAAAGCACATTTTGGCAATAAAAACTGAATATGTCCCCTGCAACCAAACGAACTGTCAGAGACACTAATCTACAATGGACATAGTGTAAAATGGTCCAATTCAAGTAAGTTATTCATTTGGCATCATTCGAAGTGATAGAAATCAAGTTTTAATGAAAATTATCATATTCGGCCAAAACATGCTTTTCAGCCCCTGAAAAGCACATTTTGGCCATAAAAACTGAATATGTCCCCTGCAACCAAACGAACTGTCAGAGACACAAATCTACAATGGACATAGTGTAAAATGGTCCAATTCAAGTAAGTTATTCATTTGGCATCATTCAAATGGATAGAAATCAAGTTTTAATGAAAATTATCATACTCGGCCAAAACATGCTTTTCAGCCCCTGAAAAGCACATTTTGGCCATAAAAACTGAAAATGTCCCCTGCAACCAAACAAACTGTCGGAGACACAAATCTACAATGGACATAGTGTAAAATGGTCCAATTCAAGTAAGTTATTCATTTGGCATCATTCGAAGTGATAGAAATCAAGTTTTAATGAAAATTATCATATTCGGCCAAAACATGCTTTTCAGCCCCTGAAAAGCACATTTTGGCCATAAAAACTGAAAATGTCCCCTGCAACCAAACGAACTGTCGGAGACACAAATCTACAATGGACATAGTGTAAAATGGTCCAATTCAAGTAAGTTATTCATTTGGCATCATTCGAAGTGATAGAAATCAAGTTTTAATGAAAATTATCATACTCGGCCAAAACATGCTTTTCAGCCCCTGAAAAGCACATTTTGGCCATAAAAACTTAATATGTCCCCTGCAACCAAACGAACTGTCAGAGACACAAATCTACAATGGATATAGTGTAAAATGGTCCAATTCAAGTAAGTTATTCATTTGGCATCATTCGAAGTGATAGAAATCAAGTTTTAATGAAAATTATCATATTCGGCCAAAACATGCTTTTCAGCCCCTGAAAGCACATTTTGGCCATAAAAACTGAATATGTCCCCTGCAACCAAACGAACTGTCAGAGACACAAATCTACAATGGACATAGTGTAAAATGGTCCAATTCAAGTAAGTTATTCATTTGGCATCATTCAAATGGATAGAAATCAAGTTTTAATGAAAATTATCATACTCGGCCAAAACATGCTTTTCAGCCCCTGAAAAGCACATTTTGGCCATAAAAACTGAAAATGTCCCCTGCAACCAAACAAACTGTCGGAGACACAAATCTACAATGGACATAGTGTAAAATGGTCCAATTCAAGTAAGTTATTCATTTGGCATCATTCGAAGTGATAGAAATCAAGTTTTAATGAAAATTATCATATTCGGCCAAAACATGCTTTTCAGCCCCTGAAAAGCACATTTTGGCCATAAAAACTGAATATGTCCCCTGCAACCAAACGAACTGTCAGAGACACAAATCTACAATGGACATAGTGTAAAATGGTCCAATTCAAGTAAGTTATTCATTTGGCATCATTCGAAGTGATAGAAATCAAGTTTTAATGAAAATTATCATATTCGGCCAAAACATGCTTTTCAGCCCCTGAAAGCACATTTTGGCCATAAAAACTGAATATGTCCCCTGCAACCAAACGAACTGTCAGAGACACAAATCTACAATGGACATAGTGTAAAATGGTCCAATTCAAGTAAGTTATTCATTTGGCATCATTCAAATGGATAGAAATCAAGTTTTAATGAAAATTATCATACTCGGCCAAAACATGCTTTTCAGCCCCTGAAAAGCACATTTTGGCCATAAAAACTGAAAATGTCCCCTGCAACCAAACAAACTGTCGGAGACACAAATCTACAATGGACATAGTGTAAAATGGTCCAATTCAAGTAAGTTATTCATTTGGCATCATTCGAAGTGATAAAAATCAAGTTTTAATGAAAATTATCATATTCGGCCAAAACATGCTTAGCCCCTGAAAAGCACATTTTGGCCATAAAAACTGAATATGTCCCCTGCAACCAAACGAACTGTCAGAGACACAAATCTACAATGGACATAGTGTAAAATGGTCCAATTCAAGTAAGTTATTCATTTGGCATCATTCGAAGTGATAAAAATCAAGTTTTAATGAAAATTATCATATTCGGCCAAAACATGCTTTTCAGCCCCTGAAAAGCACATTTTGGCCATAAAAACTGAATATGTCCCCTGCAACCAAACGAACTGTCAGAGACACAAATCTACAATGGACATAGTGTAAAATGGTCCAATTCAAGTAAGTTATTCATTTGACATCATTCAAATGGATAGAAATCAAGTTTTAATGAAAATTATCATACTCGGCCAAAACATGCTTTTCAGCCCCTGAAAAGCACATTTTGGCCATAAAAACTGAAAATGTCCCCTGCAACCAAACGAACTGTCGGAGACACAAATCTACAATGGACATAGTGTAAAATGGTCCAATTCAAGTAAGTTATTCATTTGGCATCATTCGAAGTGATAGAAATCAAGTTTTAATGAAAATTATCATACTCGGCCAAAACATGCTTTTCAGCCCCTGAAAAGCACATTTTGGCCATAAAAACTTAATATGTCCCCTGCAACCAAACGAACTGTCAGAGACACAAATCTACAATGGACATAGTGTAAAATGGTCCAATTCAAGTAGTTATTCATTTGGCATCATTCAATCGGATAGAAATCAAGTTTTAATGAAAATTATCATACTCGGCCAAAACATGCTTTTCAGCCCCTGAAAAGCACATTTTGGCCATAAAAACTGAAAATGTCCCCTGCAACCAAACAAACTGTCGGAGACACAAATCTACAATGGACAGAGTGTAAAATGGTCCAATTCAAGTAAGTTATTCATTTGGCATCATTCGAAGTGATAGAAATCAAGTTTTAATGAAAATTATCATATTCGGCCAAAACATGCTTTTCAGCCCCTGAAAAGCACATTTTGGCAATAAAAACTGAATATGTCCCCTGCAACCAAACGAACTGTCAGAGACACAAATCTACAATGGACATAGTGTAAAATGGTCCAATTCAAGTAAGTTATTCATTTGGCATCATTCGAAGTGATAGAAATCAAGTTTTAATGAAAATTATCATATTCGGCCAAAACATGCTTTTCAGCCCCTGAAAAGCACATTTTGGCCATAAAAACTGAATATGTCCCCTGCAACCAAACGAACTGTCAGAGACACAAATCTACAATGGACATAGTGTAAAATGGTCCAATTCAAGTAAGTTATTCATTTGGCATCATTCAAATGGATAGAAATCAAGTTTTAATGAAAATTATCATACTCGGCCAAAACATGCTTTTCAGCCCCTGAAAAGCACATTTTGGCCATAAAAACTGAAAATGTCCCCTGCAACCAAACAAACTGTCGGAGACACAAATCTACAATGGACATAGTGTAAAATGGTCCAATTCAAGTAAGTTATTCATTTGGCATCATTCGAAGTGATAGAAATCAAGTTTTAATGAAAATTATCATATTCGGCCAAAACATGCTTTTCAGCCCCTGAAAAGCACATTTTGGCCATAAAAACTGAAAATGTCCCCTGCAACCAAACGAACTGTCGGAGACACAAATCTACAATGGACATAGTGTAAAATGGTCCAATTCAAGTAAGTTATTCATTTGGCATCATTCGAAGTGATAGAAATCAAGTTTTAATGAAAATTATCATACTCGGCCAAAACATGCTTTTCAGCCCCTGAAAAGCACATTTTGGCCATAAAAACTTAATATGTCCCCTGCAACCAAACGAACTGTCAGAGACACAAATCTACAATGGATATAGTGTAAAATGGTCCAATTCAAGTAAGTTATTCATTTGGCATCATTCGAAGTGATAGAAATCAAGTTTTAATGAAAATTATCATATTCGGCCAAAACATGCTTTTCAGCCCCTGAAAGCACATTTTGGCCATAAAAACTGAATATGTCCCCTGCAACCAAACGAACTGTCAGAGACACAAATCTACAATGGACATAGTGTAAAATGGTCCAATTCAAGTAAGTTATTCATTTGGCATCATTCAAATGGATAGAAATCAAGTTTTAATGAAAATTATCATACTCGGCCAAAACATGCTTTTCAGCCCCTGAAAAGCACATTTTGGCCATAAAAACTGAAAATGTCCCCTGCAACCAAACAAACTGTCGGAGACACAAATCTACAATGGACATAGTGTAAAATGGTCCAATTCAAGTAAGTTATTCATTTGGCATCATTCGAAGTGATAGAAATCAAGTTTTAATGAAAATTATCATATTCGGCCAAAACATGCTTTTCAGCCCCTGAAAAGCACATTTTGGCCATAAAAACTGAATATGTCCCCTGCAACCAAACGAACTGTCAGAGACACAAATCTACAATGGACATAGTGTAAAATGGTCCAATTCAAGTAAGTTATTCATTTGGCATCATTCGAAGTGATAAAAATCAAGTTTTAATGAAAATTATCATATTCGGCCAAAACATGCTTTTCAGCCCCTGAAAAGCACATTTTGGCCATTAAAACTGAATATGTCCCCTGCAACCAAACGAACTGTCAGAGACACAAATCTACAATGGACATAGTGTAAAATGGTCCAATTCAAGTAAGTTATTCATTTGGCATCATTCAAATGGATAGAAATCAAGTTTTAATGAAAATTATCATACTCTGCCAAAACATGCTTTTCAGCCCCTGAAAAGCACATTTTGGCCATAAAAACTTTAAATGTCCCCTGCAACCAAACAAACTGTCGGAGACACAAATCTACAATGGACATAGTGTAAAATGGTCCAATTCAAGTAAGTTATTCATTTGGCATCATTCGAAGTGATAGAAATCAAGTTTTAATGAAAATTATCATATTCGGCCAAAACATGCTTTTCAGCCCCTGAAAAGCACATTTTGGCCATAAAAACTGAATATGTCCCCTGCAACCAAACGAACTGTCAGAGACACAAATCTACAATGGACATAGTGTAAAATGGTCCAATTCAAGTAAGTTATTCATTTGGCATCATTCGAAGTGATAGAAATCAAGTTTTAATGAAAATTATCATATTCGGCCAAAACATGCTTTTCAGCCCCTGAAAAGCACATTTTGGCCATAAAAACTGAATATGTCCCCTGCAACCAAACGAACTGTCAGAGACACAAATCTACAATGGACATAGTGTAAAATGGTCCAATTCAAGTAAGTTATTCATTTGGCATCATTCAAATGGATAGAAATCAAGTTTTAATGAAAATTATCATACTCGGCCAAAACATGCTTTTCAGCCCCTGAAAAGCACATTTTGGCCATAAAAACTGAATATGTCCCCTGCAACCAAACGAACTGTCAGAGACACAAATCTACAATGGACATAGTGTAAAATGGTCCAATTCAAGTAAGTTATTCATTTGGCATCATTCGAAGTGATAAAAATCAAGTTTTAATGAAAATTATCATATTCGGCCAAAACATGCTTTTCAGCCCCTGAAAAGCACATTTTGGCCATTAAAACTGAATATGTCCCCTGCAACCAAACGAACTGTCAGAGACACAAATCTACAATGGACATAGTGTAAAATGGTCCAATTCAAGTAAGTTATTCATTTGGCATCATTCAAATGGATAGAAATCAAGTTTTAATGAAAATTATCATACTCGGCCATAACATGCTTTTCAGCCCCTGAAAAGCACATTTTGGCCATAAAAACTGAAAATGTCCCCTGCAACCAAACAAACTGTCGGAGACACAAATCTACAATGGACAAGTGTAAAATGGTCCAATTCAAGTAAGTTATTCATTTGGCATCATTCGAAGTGATAGAAATCAAGTTTTAATGAAAATTATCATATTCGGCCAAAACATGCTTTTCAGCCCCTGAAAAGCACATTTTGGCCATAAAAACTGAAAATGTCCCCTGCAACCAAACGAACTGTCGGAGACACAAATCTACAATGGACATAGTGTAAAATGGTCCAATTCAAGTAAGTTATTCATTTGGCATCATTCGAAGTGATAGAAATCAAGTTTTAATGAAAATTATCATACTCGGCCAAAACATGCTTTTCAGCCCCTGAAAAGCACATTTTGGCCATAAAAACTTAATATGTCCCCTGCAACCAAACGAACTGTCAGAGACACAAATCTACAATGGATATAGTGTAAAATGGTCCAATTCAAGTAAGTTATTCATTTGGCATCATTCGAAGTGATAGAAATCAAGTTTTAATGAAAATTATCATATTCGGCCAAAACATGCTTTTCAGCCCCTGAAAGCACATTTTGGCCATAAAAACTGAATATGTCCCCTGGAACCAAACGAACTGTCAGAGACACAAATCTACAATGGACAAAGTGTAAAATGGTCCAATTCAAGTAAGTTATTCATTTGGCATCATTCAAATGGATATAAATCAAGTTTTAATGAAAATTATCATACTCGGCCAAAACATGCTTTTCAGCCCCTGAAAAGCACATTTTGGCCATAAAAACTGAAAATGTCCCCTGCAATCAAACGAACTGTCGGAGACACAAATCTACAATGGACATAGTGTAAAAATGGTCCAATTCAAGTAAGTTATTCATTTGGCATCATTCAAATGGATAGAAATCAAGTTTTAATGAAAATTATCATACTCGGCCAAAACATGCTTTTCAGCCCCTGAAAAGCACATTTTGGCCATAAAAACTGAAAATGTCCCCTGCAACCAAACAAACGGTCGGAGACACAAATCTACAATGGACATAGTGTAAAATGGTCCAATTCAAGTAAGTTATTCATTTGGCATCATTCGAAGTGATAGAAATCAAGTTTTAATGAAAATTATCATATTCGGCCAAAACATGCTTTTCAGCCCCTGAAAAGCACATTTTGGCCATAAAAACTGAAAATGTCCCCTGCAACCAATCGAACTGTCGGAGACACAAATCTACAATGGACATAGTGTAAAATGGTCCAATTCAAGTAAGTTATTCATTTGGCATCATTCGAAGTGATAGAAATCAAGTTTTAATGAAAATTATCATACTCGGCCAAAACATGCTTTTCAGCCCCTGAAAAGCACATTTTGGCCATAAAAACTTAATATGTCCCCTGCAACCAAACGAACTGTCAGAGACACAAATCTACAATGGACATAGTGTAAAATGGTCCAATTCAAGTAAGTTATTCATTTGGCATCATTCGAAGTGATAGAAATCAAGTTTTAAAGAAAATTATCATATTCGGCCAAAACATGCTTTTCAGCCCCTGAAAAGCACATTTTGGCCATTAAAACTGAATATGTCCCCTGCAACCAAACGAACTGTCAGAGACACAAATCTACAATGGACATAGTGTAAAATGGTCCAATTCAAGTAAGTTATTCATTTGGCATCATTCAAATGGATAGAAATCAAGTTTTAATGAAAATTATCATATTCGGCCAAAACATGCTTTTCAGCCCCTGAAAAGCACATTTTGGCCATAAAAACTGAATATGTCCCCTGCAACCAAACGAACTGTCAGAGACACAAATCTACAATGGACATAGTGTAAAATGGTCCAATTCAAGTAAGTTATTCATTTGGCATCATTCGAAGTGATAGAAATCAAGTTTTAATGAAAATTATCATATTCGGCCAAAACATGCTTTTCAGCCCCTGAAAAGCACATTTTGGCCATAAAAACTGAATATGTCCCCTGCAACCAAACGAACTGTCAGAGACACAAATCTACAATGGACATAGTGTAAAATGGTCCAATTCAAGTAAGTTATTCATTTGGCATCATTCAAATGGATAGAAATCAAGTTTTAATGAAAATTATCATACTCGGCCAAAACATGCTTTTCAGCCCCTGAAAAGCACATTTTGGCCATAAAAACTGAAAATGTCCCCTGCAACCAAACAAACTGTCGGAGACACAAATCTACAATGGACATAGTGTAAAATGGTCCAATTCAAGTAAGTTATTCATTTGGCATCATTCGAAGTGATAGAAATCAAGTTTTAATGAAAATTATCATATTCGGCCAAAACATGCTTTTCAGCCCCTGAAAAGCACATTTTGGCCATAAAAACTGAAAATGTCCCCTGCAACCAAACGAACTGTCGGAGACACAAATCTACAATGGACATAGTGTAAAATGGTCCAATTCAAGTAAGTTATTCATTTGGCATCATTCGAAGTGATAGAAATCAAGTTTTAATGAAAATTATCATACTCGGCCAAAACATGCTTTTCAGCCCCTGAAAAGCACATTTTGGCCATAAAAACTTAATATGTCCCCTGCAACCAAACGAACTGTCAGAGACACAAATCTACAATGGATATAGTGTAAAATGGTCCAATTCAAGTAAGTTATTCATTTGGCATCATTCGAAGTGATAGAAATCAAGTTTTAATGAAAATTATCATATTCGGCCAAAACATGCTTTTCAGCCCCTGAAAGCACATTTTGGCCATAAAAACTGAATATGTCCCCTGCAACCAAACGAACTGTCAGAGACACAAATCTACAATGGACATAGTGTAAAATGGTCCAATTCAAGTAAGTTATTCATTTGGCATCATTCAAATGGATAGAAATCAAGTTTTAATGAAAATTATCATACTCGGCCAAAACATGCTTTTCAGCCCCTGAAAAGCACATTTTGGCCATAAAAACTGTAAATGTCCCCTGCAACCAAACAAACTGTCGGAGACACAAATCTACAATGGACATAGTGTAAAATGGTCCAATTCAAGTAAGTTATTCATTTGGCATCATTTGAAGTGATAGAAATCAAGTTTTAATGAAAATTATCATATTCGGCCAAAACATGCTTTTCAGCCCCTGAAAAGCACATTTTGGCCATAAAAACTGAAAATGTCCCCTGCAACCAAACGAACTGTCGGAGACACAAATCTACAATGGACATAGTGTAAAATGGTCCAATTCAAGTAAGTTATTCATTTGGCATCATTCGAAGTGATAGAAATCAAGTTTTAATGAAAATTATCATACTCGGCCAAAACATGCTTTTCAGCCCCTGAAAAGCACATTTTGGCCATAAAAACTGAATATGTCCCCTGCAACCAAACGAACTGTCAGAGACACAAATCTACAATGGACATAGTGTAAAATGGTCCAATTCAAGTAAGTTATTCATTTGGCATCATTCAAATGGATAGAAATCAAGTTTTAATGAAAATTATCATACTCGGCCAAAACATGCTTTTCAGCCCCTGAAAAGCACATTTTGGCCATAAAAACTGAAAATGTCCCCTGCAACCAAACAAACTGTCGGAGACACAAATCTACAATGGACATAGTGTAAAATGGTCCAATTCAAGTAAGTTATTCATTTGGCATCATTCGAAGTGATAGAAATCAAGTTTTAATGAAAATTATCATATTCGGCCAAAACATGCTTTTCAGCCCCTGAAAAGCACATTTTGGCCATAAAAACTGAATATGTCCCCTGCAACCAAACGAACTGTCAGAGACACAAATCTACAATGGACATAGTGTAAAATGGTCCAATTCAAGTAAGTTATTCATTTGGCATCATTCGAAGTGATAGAAACAAGTTTTAATGAAAATTATCATATTCGGCCAAAACATGCTTTTCAGCCCCTGAAAAGCACATTTTGGCCATAAAAACTGAATATGTCCCCTGCAACCAAACGAACTGTCAGAGACACAAATCTACAATGGACATAGTGTAAAATGGTCCAATTCAAGTAAGTTATTCATTTGGCATCATTCGAAGTGATAGAAATCAAGTTTTAATGAAAATTATCATATTCGGCCAAAACATGCTTTTCAGCCCCTGAAAAGCACATTTTGGCTATAAAAACTGAATATGTCCCCTGCAACCAAACGAACTGTCAGAGACACAAATCTACAATGGACATAGTGTAAAATGGTCCAATTCAAGTAAGTTATTCATTTGGCATCATTCAAATGGATAGAAATCAAGTTTTAATGAAAATTATCATACTCGGCCAAAACATGCTTTTCAGCCCCTGAAAAGCACAGTTTGGCCATAAAAACTGAAAATGTCCCCTGCAACCAAACGAACTGTCGGAGACACAAATCTACAATGGACATAGTGTAAAATGGTCCAATTCAAGTAAGTTATTCATTTGGCATCATTCGAAGTGATAGAAATCAAGTTTTAATGAAAATTATCATACTCGGCCAAAACATGCTTTTCAGCCCCTGAAAAGCACATTTTGGCCATAAAAACTGAATATGTCCCCTGCAACCAAACGAACTGTCAGAGACACAAATCTACAATGGACATAGTGTAAAATGGTCCAATTCAAGTAAGTTATTCATTTGGCATCATTCGAAGTGATAGAAATCAAGTTTTAATGAAAATTATCATACTCGGCCAAAACATGCTTTTCAGCCCCTGAAAAGCACATTTTGGCCATAAAAACTGAAAATGTCCCCTGCAACCAAACAAACTGTCGGAGACACAAATCTACAATGGACATAGTGTAAAATGGTCCAATTCAAGTAAGTTATTCATTTGGCATCATTCGAAGTGATAGAAATCAAGTTTTAATGAAAATTATCATATTCGGCCAAAACATGCTTTTCAGCCCCTGAAAAGCACATTTTGGCCATAAAAACTGAATATGTCCCCTGCAACCAAACGAACTGTCAGAAACACAAATCTACTATGGACATAGTGTAAAATGGTCCAATTCAAGTAAATTATTCATTTGGCATCATTCGAAGTGATAGAAATCAAGTTTTAATGAAAATTATCATATTCGGCCAAAACATGCTTTTCAGCCCCTGAAAAGCACATTTTGGCCATAAAAACTGAAAATGTCCCCTGCAACCAAACAAACTGTCGGAGACACAAATCTACAATGGACATAGTGTAAAATGGTCCAATTCAAGTAAGTTATTCATTTGGCATCATTCGAAGTGATAGAAATCAAGTTTTAATGAAAATTATCATATTCGGCCAAAACATGCTTTTCAGCCCCTGAAAAGCACATTTTGGCCATAAAAACTGAATATGTCCCCTGCAACCAAACGAACTGTCAGAGACACAAATCTACAATGGACATAGTGTAAAATGGTCCAATTCAAGTAAGTTATTCATTTGGCATCATTCAAATGGATAGAAATCAAGTTTTAATGAAAATTATCATACTCGGCCAAAACATGCTTTTCAGCCCCTGAAAAGCACATTTTGGCCATAAAAACTGAAAATGTCCCCTGCAACCAAACAAACTGTCGGAGACACAAATCTACAATGGACATAGTGTAAAATGGTCCAATTCAAGTAAGTTATTCATTTGGCATCATTCGAAGTGATAGAAATCAAGTTTTAATAAAAATTATCATATTCGGCCAAAACATGCTTTTCAGCCCCTGAAAAGCACATTTTGGCCATAAAAACTGAATATGTCCCCTGCAACCAAACGAACTGTCAGAGACACAAATCTACAATGGACATAGTGTAAAATGGTCCAATTCAAGTAAGTTATTCATTTGGCATCATTCGAAATGATAGAAATCAAGTTTTAATGAAAATTATCATATTCGGCCAAAACATGCTTTTCAGCCCCTGAAAAGCACATTTTGGCCATAAAAACTGAAAATGTCCCCTGCAACCAAACGAACTGTCGGAGACACAAATCTACAATGGACATAGTGTAAAATGTTCAAATTCAAGTAAGTTATTCATTTGGCATCATTCGAAGTGATAGAAATTAAGTTTTAATGAAAATTATCATACTCTGCCAAAACATGCTTTTCAGCCTCTGAAAAGCACATTTTGGCCATAAAAACTGAAAATGTCCCCTGCAACCAAACGAACTGTCAGAGACACAAATCTACAATGGACATAGTGTAAAATGGTCCAATTCAAGTAAGTTATTCATTTGGCATCATTCGAAGTGATAGAAATCAAGTTTTAATGAAAATTATCATACTCGGCCAAAACATGCTTTTCAGCCCCTGAAAAGCACATTTTGGCCATAAAAACTGAATATGTCCCCTGCAACCAAACGAACTGTCAGAGATACAAATCTACAATGGACATAGTGTAAAATGGTCCAATTCAAGTAAGATATTAATTTGGCATTATTCGAATGGATAGAAATCATGTTTTAATGAAAATTATCATATTCTGCCAAAACGTGCTTTTCAGCCCCTGAAAAGCACATTTTGGCCATAAAAACTGAATATGTCCCCTGCAACCAAACGAACTGTCAGAGATACAAATCTACAATGGACATAGTGTAAAATGGTCCAATTCAAGTAAGTTATTCATTTGGCATCATTCGAAGTGATAGAAATCAAGTTTTAATGAAAATTATAAAACTCGGCCAAAACATGCTTTTCAGCCCCTGAAAAGCACATTTTGGCCATAAAAACTGAATATGTCCCCTGCAACCAAACGAACTGTCAGAGAAACAAATCTACAATGGACATAGTGTAAAATGGTCCAATTCAAGTAAGATATTCATTTGGCATTATTCGAATGGATAGAAATCATGTTTTAATGAAAATTATCATATTCTGCCAAAACGTGCTTTTCAGCCCCTGAAAAGCACATTTTGGCCATAAAAACTGAATATGTCCCCTGCAACCAAACGAACTGTCAGAGATACAAATCTACAATGGACATAGTGTAAAATGGTCCAATTCAAGTAAGTTATTCATTTGGCATCATTCGAAGTGATAGAAATCAAGTTTTAATGAAAATTATCATACTCGGCCAAAACATGCTTTTCAGCCCCTGAAAAGCACATTTTGGCCATAAAAACTGAATATGTCCCCTGCAACCAAACGAACTGTCAGAGAAACAAATCTACAATGGACATAGTGTAAAATGGTCCAATTCAAGTAAGATATTCATTTGGCATCATTCGAATGGATAGAAATCAAGTTTTAATGAAAATTATCATATTCTGCCAAAACGTGCTTTTCAGCCCCTGAAAAGCACATTTTGGCCATAAAAACTGAATATGTCCCCTGCAACCAAACGAACTGTCAGAGATACAAATCTACAATGGACATAGTGTAAAATGGTCCAATTCAAGTAAGTTATTCATTTGGCATCATTCAAATGGATAGAAATCAAGTTTTAATGAAAATTATCATACTCGGCCAAAACATGCTTTTCAGCCCCTGAAAAGCACATTTTGGCCATAAAAACTGTAAATGTCCCCTGCAACCAAACAAACTGTCGGAGACACAAATCTACAATGGACATAGTGTAAAATGGTCCAATTCAAGTAAGTTATTCATTTGGCATCATTCGAAGTGATAGAAATCAAGTTTTAATGAAAATTATCATATTCGGCCAAAACATGCTTTTCAGCCCCTGAAAAGCACATTTTGGCCATAAAAACTGAATATGTCCCCTGCAACCAAACGAACTGTCAGAGACACAAATCTACAATGGACATAGTGTAAAATGGTCCAATTCAAGTAAGTTATTCATTTGGCATCATTCGAAGTGATAGAAATCAAGTTTTAATGAAAATTATCATATTCGGCCAAAACATGCTTTTCAGCCCCTGAAAAGCACATTTTGGCCATAAAAACTGAAAATGTCCCCTGCAACCAAACAAACTGTCGGAGACACAAATCTACAATGGACATAGTGTAAAATGGTCCAATTCAAGTAAGTTATTCATTTGGCATCATTCGAAGTGATAGAAATCAAGTTTTAATGAAAATTATCATATTCGGCCAAAACATGCTTTTCAGCCCCTGAAAAGCACATTTTGGCCATAAAAACTGAAAATGTCCCCTGCAACCAAACGAACTGTCGGAGACACAAATCTACAATGGACATAGTGTAAAATGGTCCAATTCCAGTAAGTTATTCATTTGGCATCATTCGAAGTGATAGAAATCAAGTTTTAATGAAAATTATCATATTCGGCCAAAACATGCTTTTCAGCCCCTGAAAAGCACATTTTGGCCATAAAAACTGAATATGTCCCCTGCAACCAAACGAACTGTCAGAGACACAAATCTACAATGGATATAGTGTAAAATGGTCCAATTCAAGTAAGTTATTCATTTGGCATCATTCGAAGTGATAGAAATCAAGTTTTAATGAAAATTATCATATTCGGCCAAAACATGCTTTTCAGCCCCTGAAAAGCACATTTTGGCCATAAAAACTGAATATGTCCCCTGCAACCAAACGAACTGTCAGAGACACAAATCTACAATGGACATAGTGTAAAATGGTCCAATTCAAGTAAGTTATTCATTTGGCATCATTCGAAGTGATAGAAATCAAGTTTTAATGAAAATTATCATATTCGGCCAAAACATGCTTTTCAGCCCCTGAAAAGCACATTTTGGCTATAAAAACTGAATATGTCCCCTGCAACCAAACGAACTGTCAGAGACACAAATCTACAATGGACATAGTGTAAAATGGTCCAATTCAAGTAAGTTATTCATTTGGCATCATTCAAATGGATAGAAATCAAGTTTTAATGAAAATTATCATACTCGGCCAAAACATGCTTTTCAGCCCCTGAAAAGCACATTTTGGCCATAAAAACTGAAAATGTCCCCTGCAACCAAACGAACTGTCGGAGACACAAATCTACAATGGACATAGTGTAAAATGGTCCAATTCAAGTAAGTTATTCATTTGGCATCATTCGAAGTGATAGAAATCAAGTTTTAATGAAAATTATCATACTCGGCCAAAACATGCTTTTCAGCCCCTGAAAAGCACATTTTGGCCATAAAAACTTAATATGTCCCCTGCAACCAAACGAACTGTCAGAGACACAAATCTACAATGGACATAGTGTAAAATGGTCCAATTCAAGTAAGTTATTCATTTGGCATCATTCGAAGTGATAGAAATCAAGTTTTAATGAAAATTATCATATTCGGCCAAAACATGCTTTTCAGCCCCTGAAAAGCACATTTTGGCCATAAAAACTGAATATGTCCCCTGCAACCAAACGAACTGTCAGAGACACAAATCTACAATGGACATAGTGTAAAATGGTCCAATTCAAGTAAGTTATTCATTTGGCATCATTCGAAGTGATAGAAATCAAGTTTTAATGAAAATTATCATATTCGGCCAAAACATGCTTTTCAGCCCCTGAAAAGCACATTTTGGCCATAAAAACTGAATATGTCCCCTGCAACCAAACGAACTGTCAGAGACACAAATCTACAATGGACATAGTGTAAAATGGTCCAATTCAAGTAAGTTATTCATTTGGCATCATTCAAATGGA
The DNA here is from genome assembly GCF_051989625.1 of Stigmatopora argus. Lineage (NCBI taxonomy): Eukaryota > Metazoa > Chordata > Actinopteri > Syngnathiformes > Syngnathidae > Stigmatopora > Stigmatopora argus. The sequence continues at coordinate 405,991 of NC_135399.1, forward strand.
TAGAAATCAAGTTTTAATGAAAATTATCATACTCGGCCAAAACATGCTTTTCAGCCCCTGAAAAGCACATTTTGGCCATAAAAACTGTAAATGTCCCCTGCAACCAAACAAACTGTCGGAGACACAAATCTACAATGGACATAGTGTAAAATGGTCCAATTCAAGTAAGTTATTCATTTGGCATCATTCGAAGTGATAGAAATCAAGTTTTAATGAAAATTATCATATTCGGCCAAAACATGCTTTTCAGCCCCTGAAAAGCACATTTTGGCCATAAAAACTGAAAATGTCCCCTGCAACCAAACGAACTGTCGGAGACACAAATCTACAATGGACATAGTGTAAAATGGTCCAATTCCAGTAAGTTATTCATTTGGCATCATTCGAAGTGATAGAAATCTAGTTTTAATGAAAATTATCATATTCGGCCAAAACATGCTTTTCAGCCCCTGAAAAGCACATTTTGGCCATAAAAACTGAATATGTCCCCTGCAACCAAACGAACTGTCAGAGACACAAATCTACAATGGATATAGTGTAAAATGGTCCAATTCAAGTAAGTTATTCATTTGGCATCATTCGAAGTGATAGAAATCAAGTTTTAATGAAAATTATCATATTCGGCCAAAACATGCTTTTCAGCCCCTGAAAAGCACATTTTGGCCATAAAAACTGAATATGTCCCCTGCAACCAAACGAACTGTCAGAGACATAAATCTACAATGGACATAGTGTAAAATGGTCCAATTCAAGTAAGTTATTCATTTGGCATCATTCGAAGTGATAGAAATCAAGTTTTAATGAAAATTATCATATTCGGCCAAAACATGCTTTTCAGCCCCTGAAAAGCACATTTTGGCTATAAAAACTGAATATGTCCCCTGCAACCAAACGAACTGTCAGAGACACAAATCTACAATGGACATAGTGTAAAATGGTCCAATTCAAGTAAGTTATTCATTTGGCATCATTCGAAGTGATAGAAATCAAGTTTTAATGAAAATTATCATATTCGGCCAAAACATGCTTTTCAGCCCCTGAAAAGCACATTTTGGCCATAAAAACTGAATATGTCCCCTGCAACCAAACGAACTGTCAGAGACACAAATCTACAATGGACATAGTGTAAAATGGTCCAATTCAAGTAAGTTATTCATTTGGCATCATTCGAAGTGATAGAAATCAAGTTTTAATGAAAATTATCATATTCGGCCAAAACATGCTTTTCAGCCCCTGAAAAGCACATTTTGGCCATAAAAACTGAATATGTCCCCTGCAACCAAACGAACTGTCGGAGACACAAATCTACAATGGACATAGTGTAAAATGGTCCAATTCAAGTAAGTTATTCATTTGGCATCATTCAAAGTGATAGAAATCAAGTTTTAATGAAAATTATCATATTCGGCCAAAACATGCTTTTCAGCCCCTGAAAAGCACATTTTGGCCATAAAAACTGAATATGTCCCCTGCAACCAAACGAACTGTCAGAGACACAAATCTACAATGGACATAGTGTAAAATGGTCCAATTCAAGTAAGTTATTCATTTGGCATCATTCAAATGGATAGAAATCAAGTTTTAATGAAAATTATCATACTCGGCCAAAACATGCTTTTCAGCCCCTGAAAAGCACATTTTGGCCATAAAAACTGAAAATGTCCCCTGCAACCAAACGAACTGTCAGAGACACAAATCTACAATGGACATAGTGTAAAATGGTCCAATTCAAGTAAGTTATTCATTTGGCATCATTCGAAGTGATAGAAATCAAGTTTTAATGAAAATTATCATATTCGGCCAAAACATGCTTTTCAGCCCCTGAAAAGCACATTTTGGCCATAAAAACTGAATATGTCCCCTGCAACCAAACGAACTGTCAGAGACACAAATCTACAATGGGCATAGTGTAAAATGGTCCAATTCAAGTAAGTTATTCATTTGGCATCATTCGAAGTGATAGAAATCAAGTTTTAATGAAAATTATCATACTCGGCCAAAACATGCTTTTCAGCCCCTGAAAAGCACATTTTGGCCATAAAAACTGAATATGTCCCCTGCAACCAAACGAACTGTCAGAGAAACAAATCTACAATGGACATAGTGTAAAATGGTCCAATTCAAGTAAGATATTCATTTGGCATTATTCGAATGGATAGAAATCATGTTTTAATGAAAATTATCATATTCTGCCAAAACGTGCTTTTCAGCCCCTGAAAAGCACATTTTGGCCATAAAAACTGAATATGTCCCCTGCAACCAAACGAACTGTCAGAGATACAAATCTACAATGGACATAGTGTAAAATGGTCCAATTCAAGTAAGTTATTCATTTGGCATCATTCGAAGTGATAGAAATCAAGTTTTAATGAAAATTATCATACTCGGCCAAAACATGCTTTTCAGCCCCTGAAAAGCACATTTTGGCCATAAAAACTGTAAATGTCCCCTGCAACCAAACAAACTGTCGGAGACACAAATCTACAATGGACATAGTGTAAAATGGTCCAATTCAAGTAAGTTATTCATTTGGCATCATTCGAAGTGATAGAAATCAAGTTTTAATGAAAATTATCATATTCGGCCAAAACATGCTTTTCAGCCCCTGAAAAGCACATTTTGGCCATAAAAACTGAATATGTCCCCTGCAACCAAACGAACTGTCAGAGACACAAATCTACAATGGACATAGTGTAAAATGGTCCAATTCAAGTAAGTTATTCATTTGGCATCATTCGAAGTGATAGAAATCAAGTTTTAATGAAAATTATCATATTCGGCCAAAACATGCTTTTCAGCCCCTGAAAAGCACATTTTGGCCATAAAAACTGAATATGTCCCCTGCAACCAAACGAACTGTCAGAGACACAAATCTACAATGGACATAGTGTAAAATGGTCCAATTCAAGTAAGTTATTCATTTGGCATCATTCAAATGGATAGAAATCAAGTTTTAATGAAAATTATCATACTCGGCCAAAACATGCTTTTCAGCCCCTGAAAAGCACATTTTGGCCATAAAAACTGAAAATGTCCCCTGCAACCAAACAAACTGTCGGAGACACAAATCTACAATGGACATAGTGTAAAATGGTCCAATTCAAGTAAGTTATTCATTTGGCATCATTCGAAGTGATAGAAATCAAGTTTTAATAAAAATTATCATATTCGGCCAAAACATGCTTTTCAGCCCTTGAAAAGCACATTTTGGCCATAAAAACTGAATATGTCCCCTGCAACCAAACGAACTGTCAGAGACACAAATCTACAATGGACATAGTGTAAAATGGTCCAATTCAAGTAAGTTATTCATTTGGCATCATTCGAAATGATAGAAATCAAGTTTTAATGAAAATTATCATATTCGGCCAAAACATGCTTTTCAGCCCCTGAAAAGCACATTTTGGCCATAAAAACTGAAAATGTCCCCTGCAACCAAACGAACTGTCGGAGACACAAATCTACAATGGACATAGTGTAAAATGTTCAAATTCAAGTAAGTTATTCATTTGGCATCATTCGAAGTGATAGAAATTAAGTTTTAATGAAAATTATCATACTCTGCCAAAACATGCTTTTCAGCCTCTGAAAAGCACATTTTGGCCATAAAAACTGAAAATGTCCCCTGCAACCAAACGAACTGTCAGAGACACAAATCTACAATGGACATAGTGTAAAATGGTCCAATTCAAGTAAGTTATTCATTTGGCATTATTCGAATGGATAGAAATCATGTTTTAATGAAAATTATCATATTCTGCCAAAACGTGCTTTTCAGCCCCTGAAAAGCACATTTTGGCCATAAAAACTGAATATGTCCCCTGCAACCAAACGAACTGTCAGAGATACAAATCTACAATGGACATAGTGTAAAATGGTCCAATTCAAGTAAGTTATTCATTTGGCATCATTCGAAGTGATAGAAATCAAGTTTTAATGAAAATTATAAAACTCGGCCAAAACATGCTTTTCAGCCCCTGAAAAGCACATTTTGGCCATAAAAACTGAATATGTCCCCTGCAACCAAACGAACTGTCAGAGAAACAAATCTACAATGGACATAGTGTAAAATGGTCCAATTCAAGTAAGATATTCATTTGGCATCATTCGAATGGATAGAAATCAAGTTTTAATGAAAATTATCATACTCTGCCAAAACATGCTTTTCAGCCTCTGAAAAGCACATTTTGGCCATAAAAACTGAAAATGTCCCCTGCAACCAAACGAACTGTCAGAGACACAAATCTACAATGGACATAGTGTAAAATGGTCCAATTAAAGTAAGTTATTCATTTGGCATCATTCGAAGTGATAGAAATCAAGTTTTAATGAAAATTATCATACTCGGCCAAAACATGCTTTTCAGCCCCTGAAAAGCACATTTTGGCCATAAAAACTGAATATGTCCCCTGCAACCAAACGAACTGTCAGAGAAACAAATCTACAATGGACATAGTGTAAAATGGTCCAATTCAAGTAAGATATTCATTTGGCATTATTCGAATGGATAGAAATCATGTTTTAATGAAAATTATCATATTCTGCCAAAACGTGCTTTTCAGCCCCTGAAAAGCACATTTTGGCCATAAAAACTGAATATGTCCCCTGCAACCAAACGAACTGTCAGAGATACAAATCTACAATGGACATAGTGTAAAATGGTCCAATTCAAGTAAATTATTCATTTGGCATCATTCGAAGTGATAGAAATCAAGTTTTAATGAAAATTATCATATTCGGCCAAAACATGCTTTTCAGCCCCTGAAAAGCACATTTTGGCCATAAAAACTGAAAATGTCCCCTGCAACCAAACAAACTGTCGGAGACACAAATCTACAATGGACATAGTGTAAAATGGTCCAATTCAAGTAAGTTATTCATTTGGCATCATTCGAAGTGATAGAAATCAAGTTTTAATGAAAATTATCATATTCGGCCAAAACATGCTTTTCAGCCCCTGAAAAGCACATTTTGGCCATAAAAACTGAATATGTCCCCTGCAACCAAACGAACTGTCAGAGACACAAATCTACTATGGACATAGTGTAAAATGGTCCAATTCAAGTAAATTATTCATTTGGCATCATTCGAAGTGATAGAAATCAAGTTTTAATGAAAATTATCATATTCGGCCAAAACATGCTTTTCAGCCCCTGAAAAGCACATTTTGGCCATAAAAACTGAAAATGTCCCCTGCAACCAAACAAACTGTCGGAGACACAAATCTACAATGGACATAGTGTAAAATGGTCCAATTCAAGTAAGTTATTCATTTGGCATCATTCGAAGTGATAGAAATCAAGTTTTAATGAAAATTATCATATTCGGCCAAAACATGCTTTTCAGCCCCTGAAAAGCACATTTTGGCCATAAAAACTGAAAATGTCCCCTGCAACCAAACGAACTGTCGGAGACACAAATCTACAATGGACATAGTGTAAAATGGTCCAATTCAAGTAAGTTATTCATTTGGCATCATTCGAAGTGATAGAAATCAAGTTTTAATGAGTATTATCATACTCGGCCAAAACATGCTTTTCAGCCCCTGAAAAGCACATTTTGGCCATAAAAACTTAATATGTCCCCTGCAACCAAACGAACTGTCAGAGACACAAATCTACAATGGACATAGTGTAAAATGGTCCAATTCAAGTAAGTTATTCATTTGGCATCATTCGAAGTGATAGAAATCAAGTTTTAATGAAAATTATCATATTCGGCCAAAACATGCTTTTCAGCCCCTGAAAAGCACATTTTGGCCATAAAAACTGAATATGTCCCCTGCAACCAAACGAACTGTCAGAGACACAAATCTACAATGGACATAGTGTAAAATGGTCCAATTCAAGTAAGTTATTCATTTGGCATCATTCAAATGGATAGAAATCAAGTTTTAATGAAAATTATCATACTCGGCCAAAACATGCTTTTCAGCCCCTGAAAAGCACATTTTGGCCATAAAAACTGAAAATGTCCCCTGCAACCAAACAAACTTTTGGAGACACAAATCTACAATGGACATAGTGTAAAATGGTCCAATTCAAGTAAGTTATTCATTTGGCATCATTCGAAGTGATAGAAATCAAGTTTTAATGAAAATTCTCATATTCGGCCAAAACATGCTTTTCAGCCCCTGAAAAGCACATTTTGGCCATAAAAACTAAATATGTCCCCTGCAACCAAACGAACTGTCAGAGACACAAATCTACAATGGACATAGTGTAAAATGGTCCAATTCAAGTAAGTTATTCATTTGGCATCATTCAAATGGATAGAAATCAAGTTTTAATGAAAATTATCATACTCGGCCAAAACATGCTTTTCAGCCCCTGAAAAGCACATTTTGGCCATAAAAACTGAAAATGTCCCCTGCAACCAAACGAACTGTCGGAGACACAAATCTACAATGGACATAGTGTAAAATGGTCCAATTCAAGTAAGTTATTCATTTGGCATCATTCAAATGGATAGAAATCAAGTTTTAATGAAAATTATCATACTCGGCCAAAACATGCTTTTCAGCCCCTGAAAAGCACATTTTGGCCATAAAAACTGAAAATGTCCCCTGCAACCAAACAAACTTTTGGAGACACAAATCTACAATGGACATAGTGTAAAATGGTCCAATTCAAGTAAGTTATTCATTTGGCATCATTCGAAGTGATAGAAATCAAGTTTTAATGAAAATTATCATATTCGGCCAAAACATGCTTTTCAGCCCCTGAAAAGCACATTTTGGCCATAAAAACTGAATATGTCCCCTGCAACCAAACGAACTGTCAGAGACACAAATCTACAATGGACATAGTGTAAAATGGTCCAATTCAAGTAAGTTATTCATTTGGCATCATTCAAATGGATAGAAATCAAGTTTTAATGAAAATTATCATACTCGGCCAAAACATGCTTTTCAGCCCCTGAAAAGCACATTTTGGCCATAAAAACTGAAAATGTCCCCTGCAACCAAACAAACTGTCGGAGACACAAATCTACAATGGACATAGTGTAAAATGGTCCAATTCAAGTAAGTTATTCATTTGGCATCATTCGAAGTGATAGAAATCAAGTTTTAATGAAAATTATCATATTCGGCCAAAACATGCTTTTCAGCCCCTGAAAAGCACATTTTGGCCATAAAAACTGAATATGTCCCCTGCAACCAAACGAACTGTCAGAGACACAAATCTACAATGGACATAGTGTAAAATGGTCCAATTCAAGTAAGTTATTCATTTGGCATCATTCGAAGTGATAGAAATCAAGTTTTAATGAAAATTATCATATTCGGCCAAAACATGCTTTTCAGCCCCTGAAAAGCACATTTTGGCTATAAAAACTGAATATGTCCCCTGCAACCAAACGAACTGTCAGAGACACAAATCTACAATGGACATAGTGTAAAATGGTCCAATTCAAGTAAGTTATTCATTTGGCATCATTCAAATGGATAGAAATCAAGTTTTAATGAAAATTATCATACTCGGCCAAAACATGCTTTTCAGCCCCTGAAAAGCACATTTTGGCCATAAAAACTGAAAATGTCCCCTGCAACCAAACGAACTGTCGGAGACACAAATCTACAATGGACATAGTGTAAAATGGTCCAATTCAAGTAAGTTATTCATTTGGCATCATTCGAAGTGATAGAAATCAAGTTTTAATGAAAATTATCATACTCGGCCAAAACATGCTTTTCAGCCCCTGAAAAGCACATTTTGGCCATAAAAACTTAATATGTCCCCTGCAACCAAACGAACTGTCAGAGACACAAATCTACAATGGACATAGTGTCAAATGGTCCAATTCAAGTAAGTTATTCATTTGGCATCATTCGAAGTGATAGAAATCAAGTTTTAATGAAAATTATCATACTCGGCCAAAACATGCTTTTCAGCCCCTGAAAAGCACATTTTGGCCATAAAAACTGAATATGTCCCCTGCAACCAAACGAACTGTCAGAGAAACAAATCTACAATGGACATAGTGTAAAATGGTCCAATTCAAGTAAGATATTCATTTGGCATTATTCGAATGGATAGAAATCATGTTTTAATGAAAATTATCATATTCTGCCAAAACGTGCTTTTCAGCCCCTGAAAAGCACATTTTGGCCATAAAAACTGAATATGTCCCCTGCAACCAAACGAACTGTCAGAGATACAAATCTACAATGGACATAGTGTAAAATGGTCCAATTCAAGTAAGTTATTCATTTGGCATCATTCGAAGTGATAGAAATCAAGTTTTAATGAAAATTATCATACTCGGCCAAAACATGCTTTTCAGCCCCTGAAAAGCACATTTTGGCCATAAAAACTGTAAATGTCCCCTGCAACCAAACAAACTGTCGGAGACACAAATCTACAATGGACATAGTGTAAAATGGTCCAATTCAAGTAAGTTATTCATTTGGCATCATTCGAAGTGATAGAAATCAAGTTTTAATGAAAATTATCATATTCGGCCAAAACATGCTTTTCAGCCCCTGAAAAGCACATTTTGGCCATAAAAACTGAAAATGTCCCCTGCAACCAAACGAACTGTCGGAGACACAAATCTACAATGGACATAGTGTAAAATGGTCCAATTCAAGTAAGTTATTCATTTGGCATCATTCGAAGTGATAGAAATCAAGTTTTAATGAAAATTATCATACTCGGCCAAAACATGCTTTTCAGCCCCTGAAAAGCACATTTTGGCCATAAAAACTTAATATGTCCCCTGCAACCAAACGAACTGTCAGAGACACAAATCTACAATGGACATAGTGTAAAATGGTCCAATTCAAGTAAGTTATTCATTTGGCATCATTCGAAGTGATAGAAATCAAGTTTTAATGAAAATTATCATATTCGGCCAAAACATGCTTTTCAGCCCCTGAAAAGCACATTTTGGCCATAAAAACTGAATATGTCCCCTGCAACCAAACGAACTGTCAGAGACACAAATCTACAATGGACATAGTGTAAAATGGTCCAATTCAAGTAAGTTATTCATTTGGCATCATTCAAATGGATAGAAATCAAGTTTTAATGAAAATTATCATACTCGGCCAAAACATGCTTTTCAGCCCCTGAAAAGCACATTTTGGCCATAAAAACTGAAAATGTCCCCTGCAACCAAACAAACTGTCGGAGACACAAATCTACAATGGACATAGTGTAAAATGGTCCAATTCAAGTAAGTTATTCATTTGGCATCATTCGAAGTGATAGAAATCAAGTTTTAATGAAAATTATCATATTCGGCCAAAACATGCTTTTCAGCCCCTGAAAAGCACATTTTGGCCATAAAAACTGAATATGTCCCCTGCAACCAAACGAACTGTCAGAGACACAAATCTACAATGGACATAGTGTAAAATGGTCCAATTCAAGTAAGTTATTCATTTGGCATCATTCGAAGTGATAGAAATCAAGTTTTAATGAAAATTATCATATTCGGCCAAAACATGCTTTTCAGCCCCTGAAAAGCACATTTTGGCCATAAAAACTGAATATGTCCCCTGCAACCAAACGAACTGTCAGAGACACAAATCTACAATGGACATAGTGTAAAATGGTCCAATTCAAGTAAGTTATTCATTTGGCATCATTCGAAGTGATAGAAATCAAGTTTTTAATGAAAATTATCATATTCGGCCAAAACATGCTTTTCAGCCCCTGAAAAGCACATTTTGGCCATAAAAACTGAAAATGTCCCCTGCAACCAAACGAACTGTCGGAGACACAAATCTACAATGGACATAGTGTAAAATGGTCCAATTCAAGTAATTTATTCATTTGGCATCATTCGAAGTGATAGAAATCAAGTTTTAATGAAAATTATCATACTCGGCCAAAACATGCTTTTCAGCCCCTGAAAAGCACATTTTGGCCATAAAAACTTAATATGTCCCCTGCAACCAAACGAACTGTCAGAGACACAAATCTACAATGGACATAGTGTAAAATGGTCCAATTAGAGTAAGTTATTCATTTGGCATCATTCGAAAAGATAGAAATCAAGTTTTAATGAAAATTATCATATTCGGAAAAAAAAACATGCTTTTCAGCCCCTGAAAAGCACATTTTGGCCATAAAAACTGAATATGTCCCCTGCAACCAAACGAACTGTCAGAGACACAAATCTACAATGGACATAGTGTAAAATGGTCCAATTCAAGTAAGTTATTCATTTGGCATCATTCGAAGTGATAGAAATCAAGTTTTTAATGAAAATTATCATATTCGGCCAAAACATGCTTTTCAGCCCCTGAAAAGCACATTTTGGCCATAAAAACTGAAAATGTCCCCTGCAACCAAACGAACTGTCGGAGACACAAATCTACAATGGACATAGTGTAAAATGGTCCAATTCAAGTAAATTATTCATTTGGCATCATTCGAAGTGATAGAAATCAAGTTTTAATGAAAATTATCATACTCGGCCAAAACATGCTTTTCAGCCCCTGAAAAGCACATTTTGAACATAAAAACTTAATATGTCCCCTGCAACCAAACGAACTGTCAGAGACACAAATCTACAATGGACATAGTGTAAAATGGTCCAATTCAAGTAAGTTATTCATTTGGCATCATTCGAAGTGATAGAAATCAAGTTTTAATAAAAATTATCATATTCGGCCAAAACATGCTTTTCAGCCCCTGAAAAGCACATTTTGGCCATAAAAACTGAATATGTCCCCTGCAACCAAACGAACTGTCAGAGACACAAATCTACAATGGACATAGTGTAAAATGGTCCAATTCAAGTAAGTTATTCATTTGGCATCATTCGAAATGATAGAAATCAAGTTTTAATGAAAATTATCATATTCGGCCAAAACATGCTTTTCAGCCCCTGAAAAGCACATTTTGGCCATAAAAACTGAAAATGTCCCCTGCAACCAAACGAACTGTCGGAGACACAAATCTACAATGGACATAGTGTAAAATGTTCAAATTCAAGTAAGTTATTCATTTGGCATCATTCGAAGTGATAGAAATTAAGTTTTAATGAAAATTATCATACTCTGCCAAAACATGCTTTTAAGCCTCTGAAAAGCACATTTTGGCCATAAAAACTGAAAATGTCCCCTGCAACCAAACGAACTGTCAGAGACACAAATCTACAATGGGCATAGTGTAAAATGGTCCAATTCAAGTAAGTTATTCATTTGGCATCATTCGAAGTGATAGAAATCAAGTTTTAATGAAAATTATCATACTCGGCCAAAACATGCTTTTCAGCCCCTGAAAAGCACATTTTGGCCATAAAAACTGAATATGTCCCCTGCAACCAAACGAACTGTCAGAGAAACAAATCTACAATGGACATAGTGTAAAATGGTCCAATTCAAGTAAGATATTCATTTGGCATTATTCGAATGGATAGAAATCATGTTTTAATGAAAATTATCATATTCTGCCAAAACGTGCTTTTCAGCCCCTGAAAAGCACATTTTGGCCATAAAAACTGAATATGTCCCCTGCAACCAAACGAACTGTCAGAGATACAAATCTACAATGGACATAGTGTAAAATGGTCCAATTCAAGTAAGTTATTCATTTGGCATCATTCGAAGTGATAGAAATCAAGTTTTAATGAAAATTATCATATTCGGCCAAAACATGCTTTTCAGCCCCTGAAAAGCACATTTTGGCCATAAAAACTGAAAATGTCCCCTGCAACCAAACAAACTGTCGGAGACACAAATCTACAATGGACATAGTGTAAAATGGTCCAATTCAAGTAAGTTATTCATTTGGCATCATTCGAAGTGATAGAAATCAAGTTTTAATGAAAATTATCATATTCGGCCAAAACATGCTTTTCAGCCCCTGAAAAGCACATTTTGGCCATAAAAACTGAAAATGTCCCCTGCAACCAAACGAACTGTCGGAGACACAAATCTACAATGGACATAGTGTAAAATGGTCCAATTCAAGTAAGTTATTCATTTGGCATCATTCGAAGTGATAGAAATCAAGTTTTAATGAAAATTATCATACTCGGCCAAAACATGCTTTTCAGCCCCTGAAAAGCACATTTTGGCCATAAAAACTTAATATGTCCCCTGCAACCAAACGAACTGTCAGAGACACAAATCTACAATGGACATAGTGTAAAATGGTCCAATTCAAGTAAGTTATTCATTTGGCATCATTCGAAGTGATAGAAATCAAGTTTTAATGAAAATTATCATATTCGGCCAAAACATGCTTTTCAGCCCCTGAAAAGCACATTTTGGCCATAAAAACTGAATATGTCCCCTGCAACCAAACGAACTGTCAGAGACACAAATCTACAATGGACATAGTGTAAAATGGTCCAATTCAAGTAAGTTATTCATTTGGCATCATTCAAATGGATAGAAATCAAGTTTTAATGAAAATTATCATACTCGGCCAAAACATGCTTTTCAGCCCCTGAAAAGCACATTTTGGCCATAAAAACTGAAAATGTCCCCTGCAACCAAACAAACTGTCGGAGACACAAATCTACAATGGACATAGTGTAAAATGGTCCAATTCAAGTAAGTTATTCATTTGGAATCATTCGAAGTGATAGAAATCAAGTTTTAATGAAAATTATCATATTCGGCCAAAACATGCTTTTCAGCCCCTGAAAAGCACATTTTGGCCATAAAAACTGAATATGTCCCCTGCAACCAAACGAACTGTCAGAGACACAAATCTACAATGGACATAGTGTAAAATGGTCCAATTCAAGTAAGTTATTCATTTGGCATCATTCGAAGTGATAGAAATCAAGTTTTAATGAAAATTATCAAATTCGGCCAAAACATGCTTTTCAGCCCCTGAAAAGCACATTTTGGCCATAAAAACTGAATATGTCCCCTGCAACCAAACGAACTGTCAGAGACACAAATCTACAATGGACATAGTGTAAAATGGTCCAATTCAAGTAAGTTATTCATTTGGCATCATTCGAAGTGATAGAAATCAAGTTTTTAATGAAAATTATCATATTCGGCCAAAACATGCTTTTCAGCCCCTGAAAAGCACATTTTGGCCATAAAAACTGAAAATGTCCCCTGCAACCAAACGAACTGTCGGAGACACAAATCTACAATGGACATAGTGTAAAATGGTCCAATTCAAGTAAATTATTCATTTGGCATCATTCGAAGTGATAGAAATCAAGTTTTAATGAAAATTATCATACTCGGCCAAAACATGCTTTTCAGCCCCTGAAAAGCACATTTTGGCCATAAAAACTTAATATGTCCCCTGCAACCAAACGAACTGTCAGAGACACAAATCTACAATGGACATAGTGTAAAATGGTCCAATTAGAGTAAGTTATTCATTTGGCATCATTCGAAAAGATAGAAATCAAGTTTTAATGAAAATTATCATATTCGGCCAAAACATGCTTTTCAGCCCCTGAAAAGCACATTTTGGCCATAAAAACTGAATATGTCCCCTGCAACCAAACGAACTGTCAGAGACACAAATCTACAATGGACATAGTGTAAAATGGTCCAATTCAAGTAAGTTATTCATTTGGCATCATTCAAATGGATAGAAATCAAGTTTTAATGAAAATTATCATACTCGGCCAAAACATGCTTTTCAGCCCCTGAAAAGCACATTTTGGCCATAAAAACTGAAAATGTCCCCTGCAACCAAACAAACTGTCGGAGACACAAATCTACAATGGACATAGTGTAAAATGGTCCAATTCAAGTAAGTTATTCATTTGGCATCATTCGAAGTGATAGAAATCAAGTTTTAATGAAAATTATCATATTCGGCCAAAACATGCTTTTCAGCCCCTGAAAAGCACATTTTGGCCATAAAAACTGAATATGTCCCCTGCAACCAAACGAACTGTCAGAGACACAAATCTACAATGGACATAGTGTAAAATGGTCCAATTCAAGTAAGTTATTCATTTGGCATCATTCAAATGGATAGAAATCAAGTTTTAATGAAAATTATCATACTCGGCCAAAACATGCTTTTCAGCCCCTGAAAAGCACATTTTGGCCATAAAAACTGAAAATGTCCCCTGCAACCAAACAAACTTTTGGAGACACAAATCTACAATGGACATAGTGTAAAATGGTCCAATTCAAGTAAGTTATTCATTTGGCATCATTCGAAGTGATAGAAATCAAGTTTTAATGAAAATTCTCATATTCGGCCAAAACATGCTTTTCAGCCCCTGAAAAGCACATTTTGGCCATAAAAACTAAATATGTCCCCTGCAACCAAACGAACTGTCAGAGACACAAATCTACAATGGACATAGTGTAAAATGGTCCAATTCAAGTAAGTTATTCATTTGGCATCATTCAAATGGATAGAAATCAAGTTTTAATGAAAATTATCATACTCGGCCAAAACATGCTTTTCAGCCCCTGAAAAGCACATTTTGGCCATAAAAACTGAAAATGTCCCCTGCAACCAAACGAACTGTCGGAGACACAAATCTACAATGGACATAGTGTAAAATGGTCCAATTCAAGTAAGTTATTCATTTGGCATCATTCAAATGGATAGAAATCAAGTTTTAATGAAAATTATCATACTCGGCCAAAACATGCTTTTCAGCCCCTGAAAAGCACATTTTGGCCATAAAAACTGAAAATGTCCCCTGCAACCAAACAAACTTTTGGAGACACAAATCTACAATGGACATAGTGTAAAATGGTCCAATTCAAGTAAGTTATTCATTTGGCATCATTCGAAGTGATAGAAATCAAGTTTTAATGAAAATTATCATACTCGGCCAAAACATGCTTTTCAGCCCCTGAAAAGCACATTTTGGCCATAAAAACTTAATATGTCCCCTGCAACCAAACGAACTGTCAGAGACACAAATCTACAATGGACATAGTGTAAAATGGTCCAATTAGAGTAAGTTATTCATTTGGCATCATTCGAAAAGATAGAAATCAAGTTTTAATGAAAATTATCATATTCGGCCAAAACATGCTTTTCAGCCCCTGAAAAGCACATTTTGGCCATAAAAACTGAATATGTCCCCTGCAACCAAACGAACTGTCAGAGACACAAATCTACAATGGACATAGTGTAAAATGGTCCAATTCAAGTAAGTTATTCATTTGGCATCATTCAAATGCTTAGAAATCAAGTTTTAATGAAAATTATCATACTCGGCCAAAACATGCTTTTCAGCCCCTGAAAAGCACATTTTGGCCATAAAAACTGAAAATGTCCCCTGCAACCAAACAAACTGTCGGAGACACAAATCTACAATGGACATAGTGTAAAATGGTCCAATTCAAGTAAGTTATTCATTTGGCATCATTCGAAGTGATAGAAATCAAGTTTTAATGAAAATTATCATATTCGGCCAAAACATGCTTTTCAGCCCCTGAAAAGCACATTTTGGCCATAAAAACTGAATATGTCCCCTGCAACCAAACGAACTGTCAGAGACACAAATCTACTATGGACATAGTGTAAAATGGTCCAATTCAAGTAAATTATTCATTTGGCATCATTCGAAGTGATAGAAATCAAGTTTTAATGAAAATTATCATATTCGGCCAAAACATGCTTTTCAGCCCCTGAAAAGCACATTTTGGCCATAAAAACTGAAAATGTCCCCTGCAACCAAACAAACTGTCGGAGACACAAATCTACAATGGACATAGTGTAAAATGGTCCAATTCAAGTAAGTTATTCATTTGGCATCATTCGAAGTGATAGAAATCAAGTTTTAATGAGTATTATCATACTCGGCCAAAACATGCTTTTCAGCCCCTGAAAAGCACATTTTGGCCATAAAAACTTAATATGTCCCCTGCAACCAAACGAACTGTCAGAGACACAAATCTACAATGGACATAGTGTAAAATGGTCCAATTCAAGTAAGTTATTCATTTGGCATCATTCGAAGTGATAGAAATCAAGTTTTAATGAAAATTATCATATTCGGCCAAAACATGCTTTTCAGCCCCTGAAAAGCACATTTTGGCCATAAAAACTGAATATGTCCCCTGCAACCAAACGAACTGTCAGAGACACAAATCTACAATGGACATAGTGTAAAATGGTCCAATTCAAGTAAGTTATTCATTTGGCATCATTCAAATGGATAGAAATCAAGTTTTAATGAAAATTATCATACTCGGCCAAAACATGCTTTTCAGCCCCTGAAAAGCACATTTTGGCCATAAAAACTGAAAATGTCCCCTGCAACCAAACAAACTTTTGGAGACACAAATCTACAATGGACATAGTGTAAAATGGTCCAATTCAAGTAAGTTATTCATTTGGCATCATTCGAAGTGATAGAAATCAAGTTTTAATGAAAATTCTCATATTCGGCCAAAACATGCTTTTCAGCCCCTGAAAAGCACATTTTGGCCATAAAAACTAAATATGTCCCCTGCAACCAAACGAACTGTCAGAGACACAAATCTACAATGGACATAGTGTAAAATGGTCCAATTCAAGTAAGTTATTCATTTGGCATCATTCAAATGGATAGAAATCAAGTTTTAATGAAAATTATCATACTCGGCCAAAACATGCTTTTCAGCCCCTGAAAAGCACATTTTGGCCATAAAAACTGAAAATGTCCCCTGCAACCAAACGAACTGTCGGAGACACAAATCTACAATGGACATAGTGTAAAATGGTCCAATTCAAGTAAGTTATTCATTTGGCATCATTCAAATGGATAGAAATCAAGTTTTATGAAAATTATCATACTCGGCCAAAACATGCTTTTCAGCCCCTGAAAAGCACATTTTGGCCATAAAAACTGAAAATGTCCCCTGCAACCAAACAAACTTTTGGAGACACAAATCTACAATGGACATAGTGTAAAATGGTCCAATTCAAGTAAGTTATTCATTTGGCATCATTCGAAGTGATAGAAATCAAGTTTTAATGAAAATTATCATATTCGGCCAAAACATGCTTTTCAGCCCCTGAAAAGCACATTTTGGCCATAAAAACTGAATATGTCCCCTGCAACCAAACGAACTGTCAGAGACACAAATCTACAATGGACATAGTGTAAAATGGTCCAATTCAAGTAAGTTATTCATTTGGCATCATTCAAATGGATAGAAATCAAGTTTTAATGAAAATTATCATACTCGGCCAAAACATGCTTTTCAGCCCCTGAAAAGCACATTTTGGCCATAAAAACTGAAAATGTCCCCTGCAACCAAACGAACTGTCAGAGACACAAATCTACAATGGACATAGTGTAAAATGGTCCAATTCAAGTAAGTTATTCATTTGGCATCATTCAAATGGATAGAAATCAAGTTTTAATGAAAATTATCATACTCGGCCAAAACATGCTTTTCAGCCCCTGAAAAGCACATTTTGGCCATAAAAACTGAAAATGTCCCCTGCAACCAAACAAACTGTCGGAGACACAAATCTACAATGGACATAGTGTAAAATGGTCCAATTCAAGTAAGTTATTCATTTGGCATCATTCGAAGTGATAGAAATCAAGTTTTAATGAAAATTATCATATTCGGCCAAAACATGCTTTTCAGCCCCTGAAAAGCACATTTTGGCCATAAAAACTGAATATGTCCCCTGCAACCAAACGAACTGTCAGAGACACAAATCTACAATGGACATAGTGTAAAATGGTCCAATTCAAGTAAGTTATTCATTTGGCATCATTCGAAGTGATAGAAATCAAGTTTTAATGAAAATTATCATATTCGGCCAAAACATGCTTTTCAGCCCCTGAAAAGCACATTTTGGCTATAAAAACTGAATATGTCCCCTGCAACCAAACGAACTGTCAGAGACACAAATCTACAATGGACATAGTGTAAAATGGTCCAATTCAAGTAAGTTATTCATTTGGCATCATTCAAATGGATAGAAATCAAGTTTTAATGAAAATTATCATACTCGGCCAAAACATGCTTTTCAGCCCCTGAAAAGCACATTTTGGCCATAAAAACTGAAAATGTCCCCTGCAACCAAACGAACTGTCGGAGACACAAATCTACAATGGACATAGTGTAAAATGGTCCAATTCAAGTAAGTTATTCATTTGGCATCATTCGAAGTGATAGAAATCAAGTTTTAATGAAAATTATCATACTCGGCCAAAACATGCTTTTCAGCCCCTGAAAAGCACATTTTGGCCATAAAAACTTAATATGTCCCCTGCAACCAAACGAACTGTCAGAGACACAAATCTACAATGGACATAGTGTCAAATGGTCCAATTCAAGTAAGTTATTCATTTGGCATCATTCGAAGTGATAGAAATCAAGTTTTAATGAAAATTATCATATTCGGCCAAAACATGCTTTTCAGCCCCTGAAAAGCACATTTTGGCCATAAAAACTGAATATGTCCCCTGCAACCAAACGAACTGTCAGAGACACAAATCTACTATGGACATAGTGTAAAATGGTCCAATTCAAGTAAATTATTCATTTGGCATCATTCGAAGTGATAGAAATCAAGTTTTAATGAAAATTATCATATTCGGCCAAAACATGCTTTTCAGCCCCTGAAAAGCACATTTTGGCCATAAAAACTGAAAATGTCCCCTGCAACCAAACAAACTGTCGGAGACACAAATCTACAATGGACATAGTGTAAAATGGTCCAATTCAAGTAAGTTATTCATTTGGCATCATTCGAAGTGATAGAAATCAAGTTTTAATGAGTATTATCATACTCGGCCAAAACATGCTTTTCAGCCCCTGAAAAGCACATTTTGGCCATAAAAACTTAATATGTCCCCTGCAACCAAACGAACTGTCAGAGACACAAATCTACAATGGACATAGTGTAAAATGGTCCAATTCAAGTAAGTTATTCATTTGGCATCATTCGAAGTGATAGAAATCAAGTTTTAATGAAAATTATCATATTCGGCCAAAACATGCTTTTCAGCCCCTGAAAAGCACATTTTGGCCATAAAAACTGAATATGTCCCCTGCAACCAAACGAACTGTCAGAGACACAAATCTACAATGGACATAGTGTAAAATGGTCCAATTCAAGTAAGTTATTCATTTGGCATCATTCAAATGGATAGAAATCAAGTTTTAATGAAAATTATCATACTCGGCCAAAACATGCTTTTCAGCCCCTGAAAAGCACATTTTGGCCATAAAAACTGAAAATGTCCCCTGCAACCAAACAAACTTTTGGAGACACAAATCTACAATGGACATAGTGTAAAATGGTCCAATTCAAGTAAGTTATTCATTTGGCATCATTCGAAGTGATAGAAATCAAGTTTTAATGAAAATTCTCATATTCGGCCAAAACATGCTTTTCAGCCCCTGAAAAGCACATTTTGGCCATAAAAACTAAATATGTCCCCTGCAACCAAACGAACTGTCAGAGACACAAATCTACAATGGACATAGTGTAAAATGGTCCAATTCAAGTAAGTTATTCATTTGGCATCATTCAAATGGATAGAAATCAAGTTTTAATGAAAATTATCATACTCGGCCAAAACATGCTTTTCAGCCCCTGAAAAGCACATTTTGGCCATAAAAACTGAAAATGTCCCCTGCAACCAAACGAACTGTCGGAGACACAAATCTACAATGGACATAGTGTAAAATGGTCCAATTCAAGTAAGTTATTCATTTGGCATCATTCAAATGGATAGAAATCAAGTTTTAATGAAAATTATCATACTCGGCCAAAACATGCTTTTCAGCCCCTGAAAAGCACATTTTGGCCATAAAAACTGAAAATGTCCCCTGCAACCAAACAAACTTTTGGAGACACAAATCTACAATGGACATAGTGTAAAATGGTCCAATTCAAGTAAGTTATTCATTTGGCATCATTCGAAGTGATAGAAATCAAGTTTTAATGAAAATTATCATATTCGGCCAAAACATGCTTTTCAGCCCCTGAAAAGCACATTTTGGCCATAAAAACTGAATATGTCCCCTGCAACCAAACGAACTGTCAGAGACACAAATCTACAATGGACATAGTGTAAAATGGTCCAATTCAAGTAAGTTATTCATTTGGCATCATTCAAATGGATAGAAATCAAGTTTTAATGAAAATTATCATACTCGGCCAAAACATGCTTTTCAGCCCCTGAAAAGCACATTTTGGCCATAAAAACTGAAAATGTCCCCTGCAACCAAACGAACTGTCAGAGACACAAATCTACAATGGACATAGTGTAAAATGGTCCAATTCAAGTAAGTTATTCATTTGGCATCATTCAAATGGATAGAAATCAAGTTTTAATGAAAATTATCATACTCGGCCAAAACATGCTTTTCAGCCCCTGAAAAGCACATTTTGGCCATAAAAACTGAAAATGTCCCCTGCAACCAAACAAACTGTCGGAGACACAAATCTACAATGGACATAGTGTAAAATGGTCCAATTCAAGTAAGTTATTCATTTGGCATCATTCGAAGTGATAGAAATCAAGTTTTAATGAAAATTATCATATTCGGCCAAAACATGCTTTTCAGCCCCTGAAAAGCACATTTTGGCCATAAAAACTGAATATGTCCCCTGCAACCAAACGAACTGTCAGAGACACAAATCTACAATGGACATAGTGTAAAATGGTCCAATTCAAGTAAGTTATTCATTTGGCATCATTCGAAGTGATAGAAATCAAGTTTTAATGAAAATTATCATATTCGGCCAAAACATGCTTTTCAGCCCCTGAAAAGCACATTTTGGCTATAAAAACTGAATATGTCCCCTGCAACCAAACGAACTGTCAGAGACACAAATCTACAATGGACATAGTGTAAAATGGTCCAATTCAAGTAAGTTATTCATTTGGCATCATTCAAATGGATAGAAATCAAGTTTTAATGAAAATTATCATACTCGGCCAAAACATGCTTTTCAGCCCCTGAAAAGCACATTTTGGCCATAAAAACTGAAAATGTCCCCTGCAACCAAACGAACTGTCGGAGACACAAATCTACAATGGACATAGTGTAAAATGGTCCAATTCAAGTAAGTTATTCATTTGGCATCATTCGAAGTGATAGAAATCAAGTTTTAATGAAAATTATCATACTCGGCCAAAACATGCTTTTCAGCCCCTGAAAAGCACATTTTGGCCATAAAAACTTAATATGTCCCCTGCAACCAAACGAACTGTCAGAGACACAAATCTACAATGGACATAGTGTCAAATGGTCCAATTCAAGTAAGTTATTCATTTGGCATCATTCGAAGTGATAGAAATCAAGTTTTAATGAAAATTATCATATTCGGCCAAAACATGCTTTTCAGCCCCTGAAAAGCACATTTTGGCCATAAAAACTGAATATGTCCCCTGCAACCAACGAACTGTCAGAGACACAAATCTACAATGGACATAGTGTAAAATGGTCCAATTCAAGTAAGTTATTCATTTGGCATCATTCGAAGTGATAGAAATCAAGTTTTAATGAAAATTATCATATTCGGCCAAAACATGCTTTTCAGCTCCTGAAAAGCACATTTTGGCCATAAAAACTGAAAATGTCCCCTGCAACCAAACGAACTGTCAGAGACACAAATCTACAATGGACATAGTGTAAAATGGTCCAATTCAAGTAAGTTATTCATTTGGCATCATTCAAATGGATAGAAATCAAGTTTTAATGAAAATTATCATACTCGGCCAAAACATGCTTTTCAGCCCCTGAAAAGCACATTTTGGCCATAAAAACTGAAAATGTCCCCTGCAACCAAACAAACTGTCGGAGACACAAATCTACAATGGACATAGTGTAAAATGGTCCAATTCAAGTAAGTTATTCATTTGGCATCATTCGAAGTGATAGAAATCAAGTTTTAATGAAAATTATCATATTCGGCCAAAACATGCTTTTCAGCCCCTGAAAAGCACATTTTGGCCATAAAAACTGAATATGTCCCCTGCAACCAAACGAACTGTCAGAGACACAAATCTACAATGGACATAGTGTAAAATGGTCCAATTCAAGTAAGTTATTCATTTGGCATCATTCGAAGTGATAGAAATCAAGTTTTAATGAAAATTATCATATTCGGCCAAAACATGCTTTTCAGCCCCTGAAAAGCACATTTTGGCCATAAAAACTGAATATGTCCCCTGCAACCAAACGAACTGTCAGAGACACAAATCTACAATGGACATAGTGTAAAATGGTCCAATTCAAGTAAGTTATTCATTTGGCATCATTCAAATGGATAGAAATCAAGTTTTAATGAAAATTATCATACTCGGCCAAAACATGCTTTTCAGCCCCTGAAAAGCACATTTTGGCCATAAAAACTGAAAATGTCCCCTGCAACCAAACGAACTGTCGGAGACACAAATCTACAATGGACATAGTGTAAAATGGTCCAATTCAAGTAAGTTATTCATTTGGCATCATTCGAAGTGATAGAAATCAAGTTTTAATGAAAATTATCATACTCGGCCAAAACATGCTTTTCAGCCCCTGAAAAGCACATTTTGGCCATAAAAACTTAATATGTCCCCTGCAACCAAACGAACTGTCAGAGACACAAATCTACAATGGACATAGTGTAAAATGGTCCAATTCAAGTAAGTTATTCATTTGGCATCATTCGAAGTGATAGAAATCAAGTTTTAATGAAAATTATCATATTCGGCCAAAACATGCTTTTCAGCCCCTGAAAAGCACATTTTGGCCATAAAAACTGAATATGTCCCCTGCAACCAAACGAACTGTCAGAGACACAAATCTACAATGGACATAGTGTAAAATGGTCCAATTCAAGTAAGTTATTCATTTGGCATCATTCGAAGTGATAGAAATCAAGTTTTAATGAAAATTATCATATTCGGCCAAAACATGCTTTTCAGCCCCTGAAAAGCACATTTTGGCCATAAAAACTGAATATGTCCCCTGCAACCAAACGAACTGTCAGAGACACAAATCTACAATGGACATAGTGTAAAATGGTCCAATTCAAGTAAGTTATTCATTTGGCATCATTCGAAGTGATAGAAATCAAGTTTTAATGAAAATTATCATATTCGGCCAAAACATGCTTTTCAGCCCCTGAAAAGCACATTTTGGCAATAAAAACTGAATATGTCCCCTGCAACCAAACGAACTGTCAGAGACACAAATCTACAATGGACATAGTGTAAAATGGTCCAATTCAAGTAAGTTATTCATTTGGCATCATTCAAATGGATAGAAATCAAGTTTTAATGAAAATTATCATACTCGGCCAAAACATGCTTTTCAGCCCCTGAAAAGCACATTTTGGCCATAAAAACTGAAAATGTCCCCTGCAACCAAACGAACTGTCGGAGACACAAATCTACAATGGACATAGTGTAAAATGGTCCAATTCAAGTAAGTTATTCATTTGGCATCATTCGAAGTGATAGAAATCAAGTTTTAATGAAAATTATCATACTCGGCCAAAACATGCTTTTCAGCCCCTGAAAAGCACATTTTGGCCATAAAAACTTAATATGTCCCCTGCAACCAAACGAACTGTCAGAGACACAAATCTACAATGGACATAGTGTAAAATGGTCCAATTCAAGTAAGTTATTCATTTGGCATCATTCGAAGTGATAGAAATCAAGTTTTAATGAAAATTATCATATTCGGCCAAAACATGCTTTTCAGCCCCTGAAAAGCACATTTTGGCCATAAAAACTGAATATGTCCCCTGCAACCAACGAACTGTCAGAGACACAAATCTACAATGGACATAGTGTAAAATGG
Organism: Stigmatopora argus; assembly: GCF_051989625.1. NCBI lineage: Eukaryota > Metazoa > Chordata > Actinopteri > Syngnathiformes > Syngnathidae > Stigmatopora > Stigmatopora argus. The sequence continues at coordinate 429,668 of NC_135399.1, forward strand.
TCCAATTCAAGTAAGTTATTCATTTGGCATCATTCGAAGTGATAGAAATCAAGTTTTAATGAAAATTATCATATTCGGCCAAAACATGCTTTTCAGCCCCTGAAAAGCACATTTTGGCCATAAAAACTGAATATGTCCCCTGCAACCAAACGAACTGTCAGAGACACAAATCTACAATGGACATAGTGTAAAATGGTCCAATTCAAGTAAGTTATTCATTTGGCATCATTCAAATGGATAGAAATCAAGTTTTAATGAAAATTATCATACTCGGCCAAAACATGCTTTTCAGCCCCTGAAAAGCACATTTTGGCCATAAAAACTGAAAATGTCCCCTGCAACCAAACAAACTTTTGGAGACACAAATCTACAATGGACATAGTGTAAAATGGTCCAATTCAAGTAAGTTATTCATTTGGCATCATTCGAAGTGATAGAAATCAAGTTTTAATGAAAATTATCATATTCGGCCAAAACATGCTTTTCAGCCCCTGAAAAGCACATTTTGGCCATAAAAACTGAATATGTCCCCTGCAACCAAACGAACTGTCAGAGACACAAATCTACAATGGACATAGTGTAAAATGGTCCAATTCAAGTAAGTTATTCATTTGGCATCATTCAAATGGATAGAAATCAAGTTTTAATGAAAATTATCATACTCGGCCAAAACATGCTTTTCAGCCCCTGAAAAGCACATTTTGGCCATAAAAACTGAAAATGTCCCCTGCAACCAAACGAACTGTCGGAGACACAAATCTACAATGGACATAAGGTAAAATGGTCCAATTCAAGTAAGTTATTCATTTGGCATCATTCAAATGGATAGAAATCAAGTTTTAATGAAAATTATCATACTCGGCCAAAACATGCTTTTCAGCCCCTGAAAAGCACATTTTGGCCATAAAAACTGAAAATGTCCCCTGCAACCAAACAAACTTTTGGAGACACAAATCTACAATGGACATAGTGTAAAATGGTCCAATTCAAGTAAGTTATTCATTTGGCATCATTCAAAGTGATAGAAATCAAGTTTTAATGAAAATTATCATATTCGGCCAAAACATGCTTTTCAGCCCCTGAAAAGCACATTTTGGCCATAAAAACTGAATATGTCCCCTGCAACCAAACGAACTGTCAGAGACACAAATCTACAATGGACATAGTGTAAAATGGTCCAATTCAAGTAAGTTATTCATTTGGCATCATTCAAATGGATAGAAATCAAGTTTTAATGAAAATTATCATACTCGGCCAAAACATGCTTTTCAGCCCCTGAAAAGCACATTTTGGCCATAAAAACTGAAAATGTCCCCTGCAACCAAACGAACTGTCGGAGACACAAATCTACAATGGACATAGTGTAAAATGGTCCAATTCAAGTAAGTTATTCATTTGGCATCATTCGAAGTGATAGAAATCAAGTTTTAATAAAAATTATCATATTCGGCCAAAACATGCTTTTCAGCCCCTGAAAAGCACATTTTGGCCATAAAAACTGAATATGTCCCCTGCAACCAAACGAACTGTCAGAGACACAAATCTACAATGGACATAGTGTAAAATGGTCCAATTCAAGTAAGTTATTCATTTGGCATCATTCGAAATGATAGAAATCAAGTTTTAATGAAAATTATCATATTCGGCCAAAACATGCTTTTCAGCCCCTGAAAAGCACATTTTGGCCATAAAAACTGAAAATGTCCCCTGCAACCAAACGAACTGTCGGAGACACAAATCTACAATGGACATAGTGTAAAATGTTCAAATTCAAGTAAGTTATTCATTTGGCATCATTCGAAGTGATAGAAATTAAGTTTTAATGAAAATTATCATACTCTGCCAAAACATGCTTTTCAGCCTCTGAAAAGCACATTTTGGCCATAAAAACTGAAAATGTCCCCTGCAACCAAACGAACTGTCAGAGACACAAATCTACAATGGGCATAGTGTAAAATGGTCCAATTCAAGTAAGTTATTCATTTGGCATCATTCGAAGTGATAGAAATCAAGTTTTAATGAAAATTATCATACTCGGCCAAAACATGCTTTTCAGCCCCTGAAAAGCACATTTTGGCCATAAAAACTGAATATGTCCCCTGCAACCAAACGAACTGTCAGAGAAACAAATCTACAATGGACATAGTGTAAAATGGTCCAATTCAAGTAAGATATTCATTTGGCATTATTCGAATGGATAGAAATCATGTTTTAATGAAAATTATCATATTCTGCCAAAACGTGCTTTTCAGCCCCTGAAAAGCACATTTTGGCCATAAAAACTGAATATGTCCCCTGCAACCAAACGAACTGTCAGAGATACAAATCTACAATGGACATAGTGTAAAATGGTCCAATTCAAGTAAGTTATTCATTTGGCATCATTCGAGTGATAGAAATCAAGTTTTAATGAAAATTATCATACTCGGCCAAAAACATGCTTTTCAGCCCCTGAAAAGCACATTTTGGCCATAAAAACTGAATATGTCCCCTGCAACCAAACGAACTGTCAGAGATACAAATCTACAATGGACATAGTGTAAAATGGTCCAATTCAAGTAAGTTATTCATTTGGCATCATTCAAATGGATAGAAATCAAGTTTTAATGAAAATTATCATACTCGGCCAAAACATGCTTTTCAGCCCCTGAAAAGCACATTTTGGCCATAAAAACTGAAAATGTCCCCTGCAACCAAACAAACTTTTGGAGACACAAATCTACAATGGACATAGTGTAAAATGGTCCAATTCAAGTAAGTTATTCATTTGGCATCATTCGAAGTGATAGAAATCAAGTTTTAATGAAAATTATCATATTCGGCCAAAACATGCTTTTCAGCCCCTGAAAAGCACATTTTGGCCATAAAAACTGAATATGTCCCCTGCAACCAAACGAACTGTCAGAGACACAAATCTACAATGGACATAGTGTAAAATGGTCCAATTCAAGTAAGTTATTCATTTGGCATCATTCAAATGGATAGAAATCAAGTTTTAATGAAAATTATCATACTCGGCCAAAACATGCTTTTCAGCCCCTGAAAAGCACATTTTGGCCATAAAAACTGAAAATGTCCCCTGCAACCAAACGAACTGTCGGAGACACAAATCTACAATGGACATAGTGTAAAATGTTCAAATTCAAGTAAGTTATTCATTTGGCATCATTCGAAGTGATAGAAATTAAGTTTTAATGAAAATTATCATACTCTGCCAAAACATGCTTTTCAGCCTCTGAAAAGCACATTTTGGCCATAAAAACTGAAAATGTCCCCTGCAACCAAACGAACTGTCAGAGACACAAATCTACAATGGGCATAGTGTAAAATGGTCCAATTCAAGTAAGTTATTCATTTGGCATCATTCGAAGTGATAGAAATCAAGTTTTAATGAAAATTATCATACTCGGCCAAAACATGCTTTTCAGCCCCTGAAAAGCACATTTTGGCCATAAAAACTGAATATGTCCCCTGCAACCAAACGAACTGTCAGAGAAACAAATCTACAATGGACATAGTGTAAAATGGTCCAATTCAAGTAAGATATTCATTTGGCATTATTCGAATGGATAGAAATCATGTTTTAATGAAAATTATCATATTCTGCCAAAACGTGCTTTTCAGCCCCTGAAAAGCACATTTTGGCCATAAAAACTGAATATGTCCCCTGCAACCAAACGAACTGTCAGAGATACAAATCTACAATGGACATAGTGTAAAATGGTCCAATTCAAGTAAGTTATTCATTTGGCATCATTCGAAGTGATAGAAATCAAGTTTTAATGAAAATTATCATACTCGGCCAAAAACATGCTTTTCAGCCCCTGAAAAGCACATTTTGGCCATAAAAACTGAATATGTCCCCTGCAACCAAATGAACTGTCAGAGATACAAATCTACAATGGACATAGTGTAAAATGGTCCAATTCAAGTAAGTTATTCATTTGGCATCATTCAAATGGATAGAAATCAAGTTTTAATGAAAATTATCATACTCGGCCAAAACATGCTTTTCAGCCCCTGAAAAGCACATTTTGGCCATAAAACTGTAAATGTCCCCTGCAACCAAACAAACTGTCGGAGACACAAATCTACAATGGACATAGTGTAAAATGGTCCAATTCAAGTAAGTTATTCATTTGGCATCATTCGAAGTGATAGAAATCAAGTTTTAATGAAAATTATCATATTCGGCCAAAACATGCTTTTCAGCCCCTGAAAAGCACATTTTGGCCATAAAAACTGAATATGTCCCCTGCAACCAAACGAACTGTCAGAGACACAAATCTACAATGGACATATTGTAAAATGGTCCAATTCAAGTAAGTTATTCATTTGGCATCATTCAAATGGATAGAAATCAAGTTTTAATGAAAATTATCATACTCGGCCAAAACATGCTTTTCAGCCCCTGAAAAGCACATTTTGGCCATAAAAACTGAATATGTCCCCTGCAACCAAACGAACTGTCAGAGACACAAATCTACAATGGACATAGTGTAAAATGGTCCAATTCAAGTAAGTTATTCATTTGGCATCATTCAAATGGATAGAAATCAAGTTTTAATGAAAATTATCATACTCGGCCAAAACATGCTTTTCAGCCCCTGAAAAGCACATTTTGGCCATAAAAACTGAAAATGTCCCCTGCAACCAAACAAACTGTCGGAGACACAAATCTACAATGGACATAGTGTAAAATGGTCCAATTCAAGTAAGTTATTCATTTGGCATCATTCGAAGTGATAGAAATCAAGTTTAAATGAAAATTATCATATTCGGCCAAAACATGCTTTTCAGCCCCTGAAAAGCACATTTTGGCCATAAAAACTGAAAATGTCCCCTGCAACCAAACGAACTGTCGGAGACACAAATCTACAATGGACATAGTGTAAAATGGTCCAATTCAAGTAAGTTATTCATTTGGCATCATTCGAAGTGATAGAAATCAAGTTTTAATGAAAATTATCATACTCGGCCAAAACATGCTTTTCAGCCCCTGAAAAGCACATTTTGGCCATAAAAACTGAAAATGTCCCCTGCAACCAAACGAACTGTCAGAGATACAAATCTACAATGGACATAGTGTAAAATGGTCCAATTCAAGTAAGTTATTCATTTGGCATCATTCGAGTGATAGAAATCAAGTTTTAATGAAAATTATCATACTCGGCCAAAAACATGCTTTTCAGCCCCTGAAAAGCACATTTTGGCCATAAAAACTGAATATGTCCCCTGCAACCAAACGAACTGTCAGAGATACAAATCTACAATGGACATAGTGTAAAATGGTCCAATTCAAGTAAGTTATTCATTTGGCATCATTCAAATGGATAGAAATCAAGTTTTAATGAAAATTATCATACTCGGCCAAAACATGCTTTTCAGCCCCTGAATAGCACATTTTGGCCATAAAAACTGTAAATGTCCCCTGCAACCAAACAAACTGTCGGAGACACAAATCTACAATGGACATAGTGTAAAATGGTCCAATTCAAGTAAGTTATTCATTTGGCATCATTCGAAGTGATAGAAATCAAGTTTTAATGAAAATTATCATATTCGGCCAAAACATGCTTTTCAGCCCCTGAAAAGCACATTTTGGCCATAAAAACTGAAAATGTCCCCTGCAACCAAACAAACTGTCGGAGACACAAATCTACAATGGACATAGTGTAAAATGGTCCAATTCAAGTAAGTTATTCATTTGGCATCATTCAAATGGATAGAAATCAAGTTTTAATGAAAATTATCATACTCGGCCAAAACATGCTTTTCAGCCCCTGAAAAGCACATTTTGGCCATAAAAACTGAAAATGTCCCCTGCAACCAAACAAACTTTTGGAGACACAAATCTACAATGGACATAGTGTAAAATGGTCCAATTCAAGTAAGTTATTCATTTGGCATCATTCGAAGTGATAGAAATCAAGTTTTAATGAAAATTATCATATTCGGCCAAAACATGCTTTTCAGCCCCTGAAAAGCACATTTTGGCCATAAAAACTGAATATGTCCCCTGCAACCAAACGAACTGTCAGAGACACAAATCTACAATGGACATAGTGTAAAATGGTCCAATTCAAGTAAGTTATTCATTTGGCATCATTCAAATGGATAGAAATCAAGTTTTAATGAAAATTATCATACTCGGCCAAAACATGCTTTTCAGCCCCTGAAAAGCACATTTTGGCCATAAAAACTGAAAATGTCCCCTGCAACCAAACGAACTGTCGGAGACACAAATCTACAATGGACATAGTGTAAAATGTTCAAATTCAAGTAAGTTATTCATTTGGCATCATTCGAAGTGATAGAAATTAAGTTTTAATGAAAATTATCATACTCTGCCAAAACATGCTTTTCAGCCTCTGAAAAGCACATTTTGGCCATAAAAACTGAAAATGTCCCCTGCAACCAAACGAACTGTCAGAGACACAAATCTACAATGGGCATAGTGTAAAATGGTCCAATTCAAGTAAGTTATTCATTTGGCATCATTCGAAGTGATAGAAATCAAGTTTTAATGAAAATTATCATACTCGGCCAAAACATGCTTTTCAGCCCCTGAAAAGCACATTTTGGCCATAAAAACTGAATATGTCCCCTGCAACCAAACGAACTGTCAGAGAAACAAATCTACAATGGACATAGTGTAAAATGGTCCAATTCAAGTAAGATATTCATTTGGCATTATTCGAATGGATAGAAATCATGTTTTAATGAAAATTATCATATTCTGCCAAAACGTGCTTTTCAGCCCCTGAAAAGCACATTTTGGCCATAAAAACTGAATATGTCCCCTGCAACCAAACGAACTGTCAGAGATACAAATCTACAATGGACATAGTGTAAAATGGTCCAATTCAAGTAAGTTATTCATTTGGCATCATTCGAAGTGATAGAAATCAAGTTTTAATGAAAATTATCATACTCGGCCAAAAACATGCTTTTCAGCCCCTGAAAAGCACATTTTGGCCATAAAAACTGAATATGTCCCCTGCAACCAAATGAACTGTCAGAGATACAAATCTACAATGGACATAGTGTAAAATGGTCCAATTCAAGTAAGTTATTCATTTGGCATCATTCAAATGGATAGAAATCAAGTTTTAATGAAAATTATCATACTCGGCCAAAACATGCTTTTCAGCCCCTGAAAAGCACATTTTGGCCATAAAACTGTAAATGTCCCCTGCAACCAAACAAACTGTCGGAGACACAAATCTACAATGGACATAGTGTAAAATGGTCCAATTCAAGTAAGTTATTCATTTGGCATCATTCGAAGTGATAGAAATCAAGTTTTAATGAAAATTATCATATTCGGCCAAAACATGCTTTTCAGCCCCTGAAAAGCACATTTTGGCCATAAAAACTGAATATGTCCCCTGCAACCAAACGAACTGTCAGAGACACAAATCTACAATGGACATATTGTAAAATGGTCCAATTCAAGTAAGTTATTCATTTGGCATCATTCAAATGGATAGAAATCAAGTTTTAATGAAAATTATCATACTCGGCCAAAACATGCTTTTCAGCCCCTGAAAAGCACATTTTGGCCATAAAAACTGAATATGTCCCCTGCAACCAAACGAACTGTCAGAGACACAAATCTACAATGGACATAGTGTAAAATGGTCCAATTCAAGTAAGTTATTCATTTGGCATCATTCAAATGGATAGAAATCAAGTTTTAATGAAAATTATCATACTCGGCCAAAACATGCTTTTCAGCCCCTGAAAAGCACATTTTGGCCATAAAAACTGAAAATGTCCCCTGCAACCAAACAAACTGTCGGAGACACAAATCTACAATGGACATAGTGTAAAATGGTCCAATTCAAGTAAGTTATTCATTTGGCATCATTCGAAGTGATAGAAATCAAGTTTAAATGAAAATTATCATATTCGGCCAAAACATGCTTTTCAGCCCCTGAAAAGCACATTTTGGCCATAAAAACTGAAAATGTCCCCTGCAACCAAACGAACTGTCGGAGACACAAATCTACAATGGACATAGTGTAAAATGGTCCAATTCAAGTAAGTTATTCATTTGGCATCATTCGAAGTGATAGAAATCAAGTTTTAATGAAAATTATCATACTCGGCCAAAACATGCTTTTCAGCCCCTGAAAAGCACATTTTGGCCATAAAAACTGAAAATGTCCCCTGCAACCAAACAAACTTTTGGAGACACAAATCTACAATGGACATAGTGTAAAATGGTCCAATTCAAGTAAGTTATTCATTTGGCATCATTCGAAGTGATAGAAATCAAGTTTTAATGAAAATTATCATATTCGGCCAAAACATGCTTTTCAGCCCCTGAAAAGCACATTTTGGCCATAAAAACTGAATATGTCCCCTGCAACCAAACGAACTGTCAGAGACACAAATCTACAATGGACATAGTGTAAAATGGTCCAATTCAAGTAAGTTATTCATTTGGCATCATTCAAATGGATAGAAATCAAGTTTTAATGAAAATTATCATACTCGGCCAAAACATGCTTTTCAGCCCCTGAAAAGCACATTTTGGCCATAAAAACTGAAAATGTCCCCTGCAACCAAACGAACTGTCGGAGACACAAATCTACAATGGACATAGTGTAAAATGTTCAAATTCAAGTAAGTTATTCATTTGGCATCATTCGAAGTGATAGAAATTAAGTTTTAATGAAAATTATCATACTCTGCCAAAACATGCTTTTCAGCCTCTGAAAAGCACATTTTGGCCATAAAAACTGAAAATGTCCCCTGCAACCAAACGAACTGTCAGAGACACAAATCTACAATGGGCATAGTGTAAAATGGTCCAATTCAAGTAAGTTATTCATTTGGCATCATTCGAAGTGATAGAAATCAAGTTTTAATGAAAATTATCATACTCGGCCAAAACATGCTTTTCAGCCCCTGAAAAGCACATTTTGGCCATAAAAACTGAATATGTCCCCTGCAACCAAACGAACTGTCAGAGAAACAAATCTACAATGGACATAGTGTAAAATGGTCCAATTCAAGTAAGATATTCATTTGGCATTATTCGAATGGATAGAAATCATGTTTTAATGAAAATTATCATATTCTGCCAAAACGTGCTTTTCAGCCCCTGAAAAGCACATTTTGGCCATAAAAACTGAATATGTCCCCTGCAACCAAACGAACTGTCAGAGATACAAATCTACAATGGACATAGTGTAAAATGGTCCAATTCAAGTAAGTTATTCATTTGGCATCATTCGAAGTGATAGAAATCAAGTTTTAATGAAAATTATCATACTCGGCCAAAAACATGCTTTTCAGCCCCTGAAAAGCACATTTTGGCCATAAAAACTGAATATGTCCCCTGCAACCAAACGAACTGTCAGAGATACAAATCTACAATGGACATAGTGTAAAATGGTCCAATTCAAGTAAGTTATTCATTTGGCATCATTCAAATGGATAGAAATCAAGTTTTAATGAAAATTATCATACTCGGCCAAAACATGCTTTTCAGCCCCTGAAAAGCACATTTTGGCCATAAAACTGTAAATGTCCCCTGCAACCAAACAAACTGTCGGAGACACAAATCTACAATGGACATAGTGTAAAATGGTCCAATTCAAGTAAGTTATTCATTTGGCATCATTCGAAGTGATAGAAATCAAGTTTTAATGAAAATTATCATATTCGGCCAAAACATGCTTTTCAGCCCCTGAAAAGCACATTTTGGCCATAAAAACTGAATATGTCCCCTGCAACTAAACGAACTGTCAGAGACACAAATCTACAATGGACATAGTGTAAAATGGTCCAATTCAAGTAAGTTATTCATTTGGCATCATTCAAATGGATAGAAATCAAGTTTTAATGAAAATTATCATACTCGGCCAAAACATGCTTTTCAGCCCCTGAAAAGCACATTTTGGCCATAAAAACTGAAAATGTCCCCTGCAACCAAACAAACTGTCGGAGACACAAATCTACAATGGACATAGTGTAAAATGGTCCAATTCAAGTAAGTTATTCATTTGGCATCATTCGAAGTGATAGAAATCAAGTTTAAATGAAAATTATCATATTTGGCCAAAACATGCTTTTCAGCCCCTGAAAAGCACATTTTGGCCATAAAAACTGAAAATGTCCCCTGCAACCAAACGAACTGTCGGAGACACAAATCTACAATGGACATAGTGTAAAATGGTCCAATTCAAGTAAGTTATTCATTTGGCATCATTCGAAGTGATAGAAATCAAGTTTTAATGAAAATTATCATACTCGGCCAAAACATGCTTTTCAGCCACTGAAAAGCACATTTTGGCCATAAAAACTTAATATGTCCCCTGCAACCAAACGAACTGTCAGAGACACAAATCTACAATGGACATAGTGTAAAATGGTCCAATTCAAGTAAGTTATTCATTTGGCATCATTCGAAGTGATAGAAATCAAGTTTTAATGAAAATTATCATATTCGGCCAAAACATGCTTTTCAGCCCCTGAAAAGCACATTTTGGCCATAAAAACTGAATATGTCCCCTGCAACCAAACGAACTGTCAGAGACACAAATCTACAATGGACATAGTGTAAAATGGTCCAATTCAAGTAAGTTATTCATTTGGCATCATTCAAATGGATAGAAATCAAGTTTTAATGAAAATTATCATACTCGGCCAAAACATGCTTTTCAGCCCCTGAAAAGCACATTTTGGCCATAAAAACTGAAAATGTCCCCTGCAACCAAACAAACTGTCGGAGACACAAATCTACAATGGACATAGTGTAAAATGGTCCAATTCAAGTAAGTTATTCATTTGGCATCATTCGAAGTGATAGAAATCAAGTTTTAATGAAAATTATCATATTCGGCCAAAACATGCTTTTCAGCCCCTGAAAAGCACATTTTGGCCATAAAAACTGAAAATGTCCCCTGCAAACAAACGAACTGTCGGAGACACAAATCTACAATGGACATAGTGTAAAATGGTCCAATTCAAGTAAGTTATTGATTTGGCATCAATCGAAGTGATAGAAATCAAGTTTTAATGAAAATTATCAAACTCGGCCAAAACATGCTTTTCAGCCCCTGAAAAGCACATTTTGGCCATAAAAACTGAAAATGTTCCCTGCAACCAAACGAACTGTCAGAGACACAAATCTACAATGGACATAGTGTAAAATGGTCCAATTCAAGTAAGTTATTCATTTGGCATCATTTGAAGTGATAGAAATCAAGTTTTAATGAAAATTATCAAACTCGGCCAAAACATGCTTTTCAGCCCCTGAAAAGCACATTTTGGCCATAAAAACTGAATATGTCCCCTGCAACCAAACGAACTGTCAGCGACACAAATCTACAATGGACATAGTGTAAAATGGTCCAATTCAAGTAAGTTATTCATTTGGCATCATTCAAATGGATAGAAATCAAGTTTTAATGAAAATTATCATACTCGGCCAAAACATGCTTTTCAGCCCCTGAAAAGCACATTTTGGCCATAAAAACTGAAAATGTCCCCTGCAACCAAACAAACTTTTGGAGACACAAATCTACAATGGACATAGTGTAAAATGGTCCAATTCAAGTAAGTTATTCATTTGGCATCATTCGAAGTGATAGAAATCAAGTTTTAATGAAAATTATCATATTCGGCCAAAACATGCTTTTCAGCCCCTGAAAAGCACATTTTGGCCATAAAAACTGAATATGTCCCCTGCAACCAAACGAACTGTCAGAGACACAAATCTACAATGGACATAGTGTAAAATGGTCCAATTCAAGTAAGTTATTCATTTGGCATCATTCAAATGGATAGAAATCAAGTTTTAATGAAAATTATCATACTCGGCCAAAACATGCTTTTCAGCCCCTGAAAAGCACATTTTGGCCATAAAAACTGAAAATGTCCCCTGCAACCAAACGAACTGTCGGAGACACAAATCTACAATGGACATAGTGTAAAATGTTCAAATTCAAGTAAGTTATTCATTTGGCATCATTCGAAGTGATAGAAATTAAGTTTTAATGAAAATTATCATACTCTGCCAAAACATGCTTTTCAGCCTCTGAAAAGCACATTTTGGCCATAAAAACTGAAAATGTCCCCTGCAACCAAACGAACTGTCAGAGACACAAATCTACAATGGGCATAGTGTAAAATGGTCCAATTCAAGTAAGTTATTCATTTGGCATCATTCGAAGTGATAGAAATCAAGTTTTAATGAAAATTATCATACTCGGCCAAAACATGCTTTTCAGCCCCTGAAAAGCACATTTTGGCCATAAAAACTGAATATGTCCCCTGCAACCAAACGAACTGTCAGAGAAACAAATCTACAATGGACATAGTGTAAAATGGTCCAATTCAAGTAAGATATTCATTTGGCATTATTCGAATGGATAGAAATCATGTTTTAATGAAAATTATCATATTCTGCCAAAACGTGCTTTTCAGCCCCTGAAAAGCACATTTTGGCCATAAAAACTGAATATGTCCCCTGCAACCAAACGAACTGTCAGAGATACAAATCTACAATGGACATAGTGTAAAATGGTCCAATTCAAGTAAGTTATTCATTTGGCATCATTCGAAGTGATAGAAATCAAGTTTTAATGAAAATTATCATACTCGGCCAAAAACATGCTTTTCAGCCCCTGAAAAGCACATTTTGGCCATAAAAACTGAATATGTCCCCTGCAACCAAACGAACTGTCAGAGATACAAATCTACAATGGACATAGTGTAAAATGGTCCAATTCAAGTAAGTTATTCATTTGGCATCATTCAAATGGATAGAAATCAAGTTTTAATGAAAATTATCATACTCGGCCAAAACATGCTTTTCAGCCCCTGAAAAGCACATTTTGGCCATAAAACTGTAAATGTCCCCTGCAACCAAACAAACTGTCGGAGACACAAATCTACAATGGACATAGTGTAAAATGGTCCAATTCAAGTAAGTTATTCATTTGGCATCATTCGAAGTGATAGAAATCAAGTTTTAATGAAAATTATCATATTCGGCCAAAACATGCTTTTCAGCCCTGAAAAGCACATTTTGGCCATAAAAACTGAATATGTCCCCTGCAACCAAACGAACTGTCAGAGACACAAATCTACAATGGACATAGTGTAAAATGGTCCAATTCAAGTAAGTTATTCATTTGGCATCATTCAAATGGATAGAAATCAAGTTTTAATGAAAATTATCATACTCGGCCAAAACATGCTTTTCAGCCCCTGAAAAGCACATTTTGGCCATAAAAACTGAAAATGTCCCCTGCAACCAAACAAACTGTCGGAGACACAAATCTACAATGGACATAGTGTAAAATGGTCCAATTCAAGTAAGTTATTCATTTGGCATCATTCGAAGTGATAGAAATCAAGTTTAAATGAAAATTATCATATTTGGCCAAAACATGCTTTTCAGCCCCTGAAAAGCACATTTTGGCCATAAAAACTGAAAATGTCCCCTGCAACCAAACGAACTGTCGGAGACACAAATCTACAATGGACATAGTGTAAAATGGTCCAATTCAAGTAAGTTATTCATTTGGCATCATTCGAAGTGATAGAAATCAAGTTTTAATGAAAATTATCATACTCGGCCAAAACATGCTTTTCAGCCCCTGAAAAGCACATTTTGGCCATAAAAACTTAATATGTCCCCTGCAACCAAACGAACTGTCAGAGACACAAATCTACAATGGACATAGTGTAAAATGGTCCAATTCAAGTAAGTTATTCATTTGGCATCATTCGAAGTGATAGAAATCAAGTTTTAATGAAAATTATCATATTCGGCCAAAACATGCTTTTCAGCCCCTGAAAAGCACATTTTGGCCATAAAAACTGAATATGTCCCCTGCAACCAAACGAACTGTCAGAGACACAAATCTACAATGGACATAGTGTAAAATGGTCCAATTCAAGTAAGTTATTCATTTGGCATCATTCAAATGGATAGAAATCAAGTTTTAATGAAAATTATCATACTCGGCCAAAACATGCTTTTCAGCCCCTGAAAAGCACATTTTGGCCATAAAAACTGAAAATGTCCCCTGCAACCAAACAAACTGTCGGAGACACAAATCTACAATGGACATAGTGTAAAATGGTCCAATTCAAGTAAGTTATTCATTTGGCATCATTCGAAGTGATAGAAATCAAGTTTTAATGAAAATTATCATATTCGGCCAAAACATGCTTTTCAGCCCCTGAAAAGCACATTTTGGCCATAAAAACTGAAAATGTCCCCTGCAAACAAACGAACTGTCGGAGACACAAATCTACAATGGACATAGTGTAAAATGGTCCAATTCAAGTAAGTTATTGATTTGGCATCAATCGAAGTGATAGAAATCAAGTTTTAATGAAAATTATCAAACTCGGCCAAAACATGCTTTTCAGCCCCTGAAAAGCACATTTTGGCCATAAAAACTGAAAATGTTCCCTGCAACCAAACGAACTGTCAGAGACACAAATCTACAATGGACATAGTGTAAAATGGTCCAATTCAAGTAAGTTATTCATTTGGCATCATTTGAAGTGATAGAAATCAAGTTTTAATGAAAATTATCAAACTCGGCCAAAACATGCTTTTCAGCCCCTGAAAAGCACATTTTGGCCATAAAAACTGAATATGTCCCCTGCAACCAAACGAACTGTCAGCGACACAAATCTACAATGGACATAGTGTAAAATGGTCCAATTCAAGTAAGTTATTCATTTGGCATCATTCAAATGGATAGAAATCAAGTTTTAATGAAAATTATCATACTCGGCCAAAACATGCTTTTCAGCCCCTGAAAAGCACATTTTGGCCATAAAAACTGAATATGTCCCCTGCAACCAAACGAACTGTCAGAGATAGAAATCTACAATGGACATAGTGTAAAATGGTCCAATTCAAGTAAATTATTCATTTGGCATCATTCGAAGTGATAGAAATCAAGTTTTAATGAAAATTATCATACTCGGCCAAAACATGCTTTTCAGCCCCTGAAAAGCACATTTTGGCCATAAAAACTTAATATGTCCCCTGCAACCAAACAAACTGTCAGAGACACAAATCTACGAAGGACATAGTGTAAAATGGTCCAATTCAAGTAAGTTATTCATTTGGCATCATTCGAAGTGATAGAAATTAAGTTTTAATGAAAATTATCATACTCTGCCAAAACATGCTTTTCAGCCTCTGAAAAGCACATTTTGGCCATAAAAACTGAAAATGTCCCCTGCAACCAAACGAACTGTCGGAGACACAAATCTACAATGGACATAGTGTAAAATGGTCCAATTCAAGTAAGTTATTCATTTGGCATCAATCGAAGTGATAGAAATCAAGTTTAAATGAAAATTATCAAACTCGGCCAAAACATGCTTTTCAGCCCCTGAAAAGCACATTTTGGCCATAAAAACTGAATATGTCCCCTGCAACCAAACGAACTGTCAGAGACACAAATCTACAATGGACATAGTGTAAAATGGTCCAATTCAAGTAAGTTATTCATTTGGCATCATTCAAATGGATAGAAATCAAGTTTTAATGAAAATTATCATACTCGGCCAAAACATGCTTTTCAGCCCCTGAAAAGCACATTTTGGCCATAAAAACTTAATATGTCCCCTGCAACCAAACGAACTGTCAGAGACACAAATCTACAATGGACATAGTGTAAAATGGTCCAATTCAAGTAAGTTATTCATTTGGCATCATTCGAAGTGATAGAAATCAAGTTTTAATGAAAATTATCATATTCGGCCAAAACATGCTTTTCAGCCCCTGAAAAGCACATTTTGGCCATAAAAACTGAATATGTCCCCTGCAACCAAACGAACTGTCAGAGATACAAATCTACAATGGACATAGTGTAAAATGGTCCAATTCAAGTAAGTTATTCATTTGGCATCATTCAAATGGATAGAAATCAAGTTTTAATGAAAATTATCATACTCGGCCAAAACATGCTTTTCAGCCCCTGAAAAGCACATTTTGGCGATAAAAACTTAATATGTCCCCTGCAACCAAACGAACTGTCAGAGACACAAATCTACAATGGACATAGTGTAAAATGGTCCAATTCAAGTAAGTTATTCATTTGGCATCATTCGAAGTGATAGAAATCAAGTTTTAATGAAAATTATCATATTCGGCCAAAACATGCTTTTCAGCCCCTGAAAAGCACATTTTGGCCATAAAAACTGAATATGTCCCCTGCAACTAAACGAACTGTCAGAGACACAAATCTACAATGGACATAGTGTAAAATGGTCCAATTCAAGTAAGTTATTCATTTGGCATCATTCAAATGGATAGAAATCAAGTTTTAATGAAAATTATCATACTCGGCCAAAACATGCTTTTCAGCCCCTGAAAAGCACATTTTGGCCATAAAAACTGAAAATGTCCCCTGCAACCAAACAAACTGTCGGAGACACAAATCTACAATGGACATAGTGTAAAATGGTCCAATTCAAGTAAGTTATTCATTTGGCATCATTCGAAGTGATAGAAATCAAGTTTTAATGAAAATTATCATATTCGGCCAAAACATGCTTTTCAGCCCCTGAAAAGCACATTTTGGCCATAAAAACTGAAAATGTCCCCTGCAACCAAACGAACTGTCGGAGACACAAATCTACAATGGACATAGTGTAAAATGGTCCAATTCAAGTAAGTTATTCATTTGGCATCAATCGAAGTGATAGAAATCAAGTTTAAATGAAAATTATCAAACTCGGCCAAAACATGCTTTTCAGCCCCTGAAAAGCACATTTTGGCCATAAAAACTGAATATGTCCCCTGCAACCAAACGAACTGTCAGAGACACAAATCTACAATGGACATAGTGTAAAATGGTCCAATTCAAGTAAGTTATTCATTTGGCATCATTCAAATGGATAGAAATCAAGTTTTAATGAAAATTATCATACTCGGCCAAAACATGCTTTTCAGCCCCTGAAAAGCACATTTTGGCCATAAAAACTTAATATGTCCCCTGCAACCAAACGAACTGTCAGAGACACAAATCTACAATGGACATAGTGTAAAATGGTCCAATTCAAGTAAGTTATTCATTTGGCATCATTCGAAGTGATAGAAATCAAGTTTTAATGAAAATTATCATATTCGGCCAAAACATGCTTTTCAGCCCCTGAAAAGCACATTTTGGCCATAAAAACTGAATATGTCCCCTGCAACCAAACGAACTGTCAGAGATACAAATCTACAATGGACATAGTGTAAAATGGTCCAATTCAAGTAAGTTATTCATTTGGCATCATTCAAATGGATAGAAATCAAGTTTTAATGAAAATTATCATACTCGGCCAAAACATGCTTTTCAGCCCCTGAAAAGCACATTTTGGCCATAAAAACTGAAAATGTCCCCTGCAACCAAACAAACTGTCGGAGACACAAATCTACAATGGACATAGTGTAAAATGGTCCAATTCAAGTAAGTTATTCACTTGGCATCATTCGAAGTGATAGAAATCAAGTTTTAATGAAAATTATCAAACTCGGCCAAAACATGCTTTTCAGCCCCTGAAAAGCACATTTTGGCCATAAAAACTTAATATGTCCCCTGCAACCAAACGAACTGTCAGAGACACAAATCTACAATGGACATAGTGTAAAATGGTCCAATTCAAGTAAGTTATTCATTTGGCATCATTCGAAGTGATAGAAATTAAGTTTTAATGAAAATTATCATACTCTGCCAAAACATGCTTTTCAGCCTCTGAAAAGCACATTTTGGCCATAAAAACTGAAAATGTCCCCTGCAACCAAACGAACTGTCGGAGACACAAATCTACAATGGACATAGTGTAAAATGGTCCAATTCAAGTAAGTTATTCATTTGGCATCAATCGAAGTGATAGAAATCAAGTTTTAATGAAAATTATCAAACTCGGCCAAAACATGCTTTTCAGCCCCTGAAAAGCACATTTTGGCCATAAAAACTGAATATGTCCCCTGCAACCAAACGAACTGTCAGAGACACAAATCTACAATGGACATAGTGTAAAATGGTCCAATTCAAGTAAGTTATTCATTTGGCATCATTCAAATGGATAGAAATCAAGTTTTAATGAAAATTATCATACTCGGCCAAAACATGCTTTTCAGCCCCTGAAAAGCACATTTTGGCGATAAAAACTTAATATGTCCCCTGCAACCAAACGAACTGTCAGAGACACAAATCTACAATGGACATAGTGTAAAATGGTCCAATTCAAGTAAGTTATTCATTTGGCATCATTCGAAGTGATAGAAATCAAGTTTTAATGAAAATTATCATATTCGGCCAAAACATGCTTTTCAGCCCCTGAAAAGCACATTTTGGCCATAAAAACTGAATATGTCCCCTGCAACTAAACGAACTGTCAGAGACACAAATCTACAATGGACATAGTGTAAAATGGTCCAATTCAAGTAAGTTATTCATTTGGCATCATTCAAATGGATAGAAATCAAGTTTTAATGAAAATTATCATACTCGGCCAAAACATGCTTTTCAGCCCCTGAAAAGCACATTTTGGCCATAAAAACTGAAAATGTCCCCTGCAACCAAACAAACTGTCGGAGACACAAATCTACAATGGACATAGTGTAAAATGGTCCAATTCAAGTAAGTTATTCATTTGGCATCATTCGAAGTGATAGAAATCAAGTTTTAATGAAAATTATCATATTCGGCCAAAACATGCTTTTCAGCCCCTGAAAAGCACATTTTGGCCATAAAAACTGAAAATGTCCCCTGCAACCAAACGAACTGTCGGAGACACAAATCTACAATGGACATAGTGTAAAATGGTCCAATTCAAGTAAGTTATTCATTTGGCATCATTCGAAGTGATAGAAATCAAGTTTTAATGAAAATTATCATATTCGGCCAAAACATGCTTTTCAGCCCCTGAAAAGCACATTTTGGCCATAAAAACTGAAAATGTCCCCTGCAAACAAACGAACTGTCGGAGACACAAATCTACAATGGACATAGTGTAAAATGGTCCAATTCAAGTAAGTTATTGATTTGGCATCAATCGAAGTGATAGAAATCAAGTTTTAATGAAAATTATCAAACTCGGCCAAAACATGCTTTTCAGCCCCTGAAAAGCACATTTTGGCCATAAAAACTGAAAATGTCCCCTGCAACCAAACGAACTGTCGGAGACACAAATCTACAATGGACATAGTGTAAAATGGTCCAATTCAAGTAAGTTATTCATTTGGCATCATTCGAAGTGATAGAAATCAAGTTTTAATGAAAATTATCATATTCGGCCAAAACATGCTTTTCAGCCCCTGAAAAGCACATTTTGGCCATAAAAACTGAAAATGTCCCCTGCAACCAAACAAACTGTCGGAGACACAAATCTACAATGGACATAGTGTAAAATGGTCCAATTCAAGTAAGTTATTCATTTGGCATCATTCAAATGGATAGAAATCAAGTTTTAATGAAAATTATCATACTCGGCCAAAACATGCTTTTCAGCCCCTGAAAAGCACATTTTGGCCATAAAAACTGAAAATGTCCCCTGCAACCAAACAAACTTTTGGAGACACAAATCTACAATGGACATAGTGTAAAATGGTCCAATTCAAGTAAGTTATTCATTTGGCATCATTCGAAGTGATAGAAATCAAGTTTTAATGAAAATTATCATATTCGGCCAAAACATGCTTTTCAGCCCCTGAAAAGCACATTTTGGCCATAAAAACTGAATATGTCCCCTGCAACCAAACGAACTGTCAGAGACACAAATCTACAATGGACATAGTGTAAAATGGTCCAATTCAAGTAAGTTATTCATTTGGCATCATTCAAATGGATAGAAATCAAGTTTTAATGAAAATTATCATACTCGGCCAAAACATGCTTTTCAGCCCCTGAAAAGCACATTTTGGCCATAAAAACTGAAAATGTCCCCTGCAACCAAACGAACTGTCGGAGACACAAATCTACAATGGACATAGTGTAAAATGTTCAAATTCAAGTAAGTTATTCATTTGGCATCATTCGAAGTGATAGAAATTAAGTTTTAATGAAAATTATCATACTCTGCCAAAACATGCTTTTCAGCCTCTGAAAAGCACATTTTGGCCATAAAAACTGAAAATGTCCCCTGCAACCAAACGAACTGTCAGAGACACAAATCTACAATGGGCATAGTGTAAAATGGTCCAATTCAAGTAAGTTATTCATTTGGCATCATTCGAAGTGATAGAAATCAAGTTTTAATGAAAATTATCATACTCGGCCAAAACATGCTTTTCAGCCCCTGAAAAGCACATTTTGGCCATAAAAACTGAATATGTCCCCTGCCACCAAACGAACTGTCAGAGAAACAAATCTACAATGGACATAGTGTAAAATGGTCCAATTCAAGTAAGATATTCATTTGGCATTATTCGAATGGATAGAAATCATGTTTTAATGAAAATTATCATATTCTGCCAAAACGTGCTTTTCAGCCCCTGAAAAGCACATTTTGGCCATAAAAACTGAATATGTCCCCTGCAACCAAACGAACTGTCAGAGATACAAATCTACAATGGACATAGTGTAAAATGGTCCAATTCAAGTAAGTTATTCATTTGGCATCATTCAAATGGATAGAAATCAAGTTTTAATGAAAATTATCATACTCGGCCAAAACATGCTTTTCAGCCCCTGAAAAGCACATTTTGGCCATAAAAACTGAAAATGTCCCCTGCAACCAAACAAACTTTTGGAGACACAAATCTACAATGGACATAGTGTAAAATGGTCCAATTCAAGTAAGTTATTCATTTGGCATCATTCGAAGTGATAGAAATCAAGTTTTAATGAAAATTATCATATTCGGCCAAAACATGCTTTTCAGCCCCTGAAAAGCACATTTTGGCCATAAAAACTGAATATGTCCCCTGCAACCAAACGAACTGTCAGAGACACAAATCTACAATGGACATAGTGTAAAATGGTCCAATTCAAGTAAGTTATTCATTTGGCATCATTCAAATGGATAGAAATCAAGTTTTAATGAAAATTATCATACTCGGCCAAAACATGCTTTTCAGCCCCTGAAAAGCACATTTTGGCCATAAAAACTGAAAATGTCCCCTGCAACCAAACGAACTGTCGGAGACACAAATCTACAATGGACATAGTGTAAAATGGTCCAATTCAAGTAAGTTATTCATTTGGCATCATTCAAATGGATAGAAATCAAGTTTTAATGAAAATTATCATACTCGGCCAAAACATGCTTTTCAGCCCCTGAAAAGCACATTTTGGCCATAAAAACTGAAAATGTCCCCTGCAACCAAACAAACTTTTGGAGACACAAATCTACAATGGACATAGTGTAAAATGGTCCAATTCAAGTAAGTTATTCATTTGGCATCATTCAAAGTGATAGAAATCAAGTTTTAATGAAAATTATCATATTCGGCCAAAACATGCTTTTCAGCCCCTGAAAAGCACATTTTGGCCATAAAAACTGAATATGTCCCCTGCAACCAAACGAACTGTCAGAGACACAAATCTACAATGGACATAGTGTAAAATGGTCCAATTCAAGTAAGTTATTCATTTGGCATCATTCAAATGGATAGAAATCAAGTTTTAATGAAAATTATCATACTCGGCCAAAACATGCTTTTCAGCCCCTGAAAAGCACATTTTGGCCATAAAAACTGAAAATGTCCCCTGCAACCAAACGAACTGTCGGAGACACAAATCTACAATGGACATAGTGTAAAATGGTCCAATTCAAGTAAGTTATTCATTTGGCATCATTCGAAGTGATAGAAATCAAGTTTTAATAAAAATTATCATATTCGGCCAAAACATGCTTTTCAGCCCCTGAAAAGCACATTTTGGCCATAAAAACTGAATATGTCCCCTGCAACCAAACGAACTGTCAGAGACACAAATCTACAATGGACATAGTGTAAAATGGTCCAATTCAAGTAAGTTATTCATTTGGCATCATTCGAAATGATAGAAATCAAGTTTTAATGAAAATTATCATATTCGGCCAAAACATGCTTTTCAGCCCCTGAAAAGCACATTTTGGCCATAAAAACTGAAAATGTCCCCTGCAACCAAACGAACTGTCGGAGACACAAATCTACAATGGACATAGTGTAAAATGTTCAAATTCAAGTAAGTTATTCATTTGGCATCATTCGAAGTGATAGAAATTAAGTTTTAATGAAAATTATCATACTCTGCCAAAACATGCTTTTCAGCCTCTGAAAAGCACATTTTGGCCATAAAAACTGAAAATGTCCCCTGCAACCAAACGAACTGTCAGAGACACAAATCTACAATGGGCATAGTGTAAAATGGTCCAATTCAAGTAAGTTATTCATTTGGCATCATTCGAAGTGATAGAAATCAAGTTTTAATGAAAATTATCATACTCGGCCAAAACATGCTTTTCAGCCCCTGAAAAGCACATTTTGGCCATAAAAACTGAATATGTCCCCTGCAACCAAACGAACTGTCAGAGAAACAAATCTACAATGGACATAGTGTAAAATGGTCCAATTCAAGTAAGATATTCATTTGGCATTATTCGAATGGATAGAAATCATGTTTTAATGAAAATTATCATATTCTGCCAAAACGTGCTTTTCAGCCCCTGAAAAGCACATTTTGGCCATAAAAACTGAATATGTCCCCTGCAACCAAACGAACTGTCAGAGATACAAATCTACAATGG
The DNA here is from genome assembly GCF_051989625.1 of Stigmatopora argus. Classification (NCBI taxonomy): domain Eukaryota; kingdom Metazoa; phylum Chordata; class Actinopteri; order Syngnathiformes; family Syngnathidae; genus Stigmatopora; species Stigmatopora argus. The sequence goes on from NC_135399.1 coordinate 452,387, forward strand.
ACATAGTGTAAAATGGTCCAATTCAAGTAAGTTATTCATTTGGCATCATTCGAAGTGATAGAAATCAAGTTTTAATGAAAATTATCATACTCGGCCAAAAACATGCTTTTCAGCCCCTGAAAAGCACATTTTGGCCATAAAAACTGAATATGTCCCCTGCAACCAAACGAACTGTCAGAGATACAAATCTACAATGGACATAGTGTAAAATGGTCCAATTCAAGTAAGTTATTCATTTGGCATCATTCAAATGGATAGAAATCAAGTTTTAATGAAAATTATCATACTCGGCCAAAACATGCTTTTCAGCCCCTGAAAAGCACATTTTGGCCATAAAAACTGTAAATGTCCCCTGCAACCAAACAAACTGTCGGAGACACAAATCTACAATGGACATAGTGTAAAATGGTCCAATTCAAGTAAGTTATTCATTTGGCATCATTCGAAGTGATAGAAATCAAGTTTTAATGAAAATTATCATATTCGGCCAAAACATGCTTTTCAGCCCCTGAAAAGCACATTTTGGCCATAAAAACTGAAAATGTCCCCTGCAACCAAACAAACTGTCGGAGACACAAATCTACAATGGACATAGTGTAAAATGGTCCAATTCAAGTAAGTTATTCATTTGGCATCATTCAAATGGATAGAAATCAAGTTTTAATGAAAATTATCATACTCGGCCAAAACATGCTTTTCAGCCCCTGAAAAGCACATTTTGGCCATAAAAACTGAAAATGTCCCCTGCAACCAAACAAACTTTTGGAGACACAAATCTACAATGGACATAGTGTAAAATGGTCCAATTCAAGTAAGTTATTCATTTGGCATCATTCGAAGTGATAGAAATCAAGTTTTAATGAAAATTATCATATTCGGCCAAAACATGCTTTTCAGCCCCTGAAAAGCACATTTTGGCCATAAAAACTGAATATGTCCCCTGCAACCAAACGAACTGTCAGAGACACAAATCTACAATGGACATAGTGTAAAATGGTCCAATTCAAGTAAGTTATTCATTTGGCATCATTCAAATGGATAGAAATCAAGTTTTAATGAAAATTATCATACTCGGCCAAAACATGCTTTTCAGCCCCTGAAAAGCACATTTTGGCCATAAAAACTGAAAATGTCCCCTGCAACCAAACGAACTGTCGGAGACACAAATCTACAATGGACATAGTGTAAAATGTTCAAATTCAAGTAAGTTATTCATTTGGCATCATTCGAAGTGATAGAAATTAAGTTTTAATGAAAATTATCATACTCTGCCAAAACATGCTTTTCAGCCTCTGAAAAGCACATTTTGGCCATAAAAACTGAAAATGTCCCCTGCAACCAAACGAACTGTCAGAGACACAAATCTACAATGGGCATAGTGTAAAATGGTCCAATTCAAGTAAGTTATTCATTTGGCATCATTCGAAGTGATAGAAATCAAGTTTTAATGAAAATTATCATACTCGGCCAAAACATGCTTTTCAGCCCCTGAAAAGCACATTTTGGCCATAAAAACTGAATATGTCCCCTGCAACCAAACGAACTGTCAGAGAAACAAATCTACAATGGACATAGTGTAAAATGGTCCAATTCAAGTAAGATATTCATTTGGCATTATTCGAATGGATAGAAATCATGTTTTAATGAAAATTATCATATTCTGCCAAAACGTGCTTTTCAGCCCCTGAAAAGCACATTTTGGCCATAAAAACTGAATATGTCCCCTGCAACCAAACGAACTGTCAGAGATACAAATCTACAATGGACATAGTGTAAAATGGTCCAATTCAAGTAAGTTATTCATTTGGCATCATTCGAAGTGATAGAAATCAAGTTTTAATGAAAATTATCATACTCGGCCAAAAACATGCTTTTCAGCCCCTGAAAAGCACATTTTGGCCATAAAAACTGAATATGTCCCCTGCAACCAAACGAACTGTCAGAGATACAAATCTACAATGGACATAGTGTAAAATGGTCCAATTCAAGTAAGTTATTCATTTGGCATCATTCAAATGGATAGAAATCAAGTTTTAATGAAAATTATCATACTCGGCCAAAACATGCTTTTCAGCCCCTGAAAAGCACATTTTGGCCATAAAACTGTAAATGTCCCCTGCAACCAAACAAACTGTCGGAGACACAAATCTACAATGGACATAGTGTAAAATGGTCCAATTCAAGTAAGTTATTCATTTGGCATCATTCGAAGTGATAGAAATCAAGTTTTAATGAAAATTATCATATTCGGCCAAAACATGCTTTTCAGCCCCTGAAAAGCACATTTTGGCCATAAAAACTGAATATGTCCCCTGCAACCAAACGAACTGTCAGAGACACAAATCTACAATGGACATAGTGTAAAATGGTCCAATTCAAGTAAGTTATTCATTTGGCATCATTCAAATGGATAGAAATCAAGTTTTAATGAAAATTATCATACTCGGCCAAAACATGCTTTTCAGCCCCTGAAAAGCACATTTTGGCCATAAAAACTGAAAATGTCCCCTGCAACCAAACAAACTTTTGGAGACACAAATCTACAATGGACATAGTGTAAAATGGTCCAATTCAAGTAAGTTATTCATTTGGCATCATTCGAAGTGATAGAAATCAAGTTTTAATGAAAATTATCATATTCGGCCAAAACATGCTTTTCAGCCCCTGAAAAGCACATTTTGGCCATAAAAACTGAATATGTCCCCTGCAACCAAACGAACTGTCAGAGACACAAATCTACAATGGACATAGTGTAAAATGGTCCAATTCAAGTAAGTTATTCATTTGGCATCATTCAAATGGATAGAAATCAAGTTTTAATGAAAATTATCATACTCGGCCAAAACATGCTTTTCAGCCCCTGAAAAGCACATTTTGGCCATAAAAACTGAAAATGTCCCCTGCAACCAAACAAACTGTCGGAGACACAAATCTACAATGGACATAGTGTAAAATGGTCCAATTCAAGTAAGTTATTCATTTGGCATCATTCGAAGTGATAGAAATCAAGTTTAAATGAAAATTATCATATTCGGCCAAAACATGCTTTTCAGCCCCTGAAAAGCACATTTTGGCCATAAAAACTGAAAATGTCCCCTGCAACCAAACGAACTGTCGGAGACACAAATCTACAATGGACATAGTGTAAAATGGTCCAATTCAAGTAAGTTATTCATTTGGCATCATTCGAAGTGATAGAAATCAAGTTTTAATGAAAATTATCATACTCGGCCAAAACATGCTTTTCAGCCCCTGAAAAGCACATTTTGGCCATAAAAACTGAAAATGTCCCCTGCAACCAAACAAACTTTTGGAGACACAAATCTACAATGGACATAGTGTAAAATGGTCCAATTCAAGTAAGTTATTCATTTGGCATCATTCGAAGTGATAGAAATCAAGTTTTAATGAAAATTATCATATTCGGCCAAAACATGCTTTTCAGCCCCTGAAAAGCACATTTTGGCCATAAAAACTGAATATGTCCCCTGCAACCAAACGAACTGTCAGAGACACAAATCTACAATGGACATAGTGTAAAATGGTCCAATTCAAGTAAGTTATTCATTTGGCATCATTCAAATGGATAGAAATCAAGTTTTAATGAAAATTATCATACTCGGCCAAAACATGCTTTTCAGCCCCTGAAAAGCACATTTTGGCCATAAAAACTGAAAATGTCCCCTGCAACCAAACGAACTGTCGGAGACACAAATCTACAATGGACATAGTGTAAAATGTTCAAATTCAAGTAAGTTATTCATTTGGCATCATTCGAAGTGATAGAAATTAAGTTTTAATGAAAATTATCATACTCTGCCAAAACATGCTTTTCAGCCTCTGAAAAGCACATTTTGGCCATAAAAACTGAAAATGTCCCCTGCAACCAAACGAACTGTCAGAGACACAAATCTACAATGGGCATAGTGTAAAATGGTCCAATTCAAGTAAGTTATTCATTTGGCATCATTCGAAGTGATAGAAATCAAGTTTTAATGAAAATTATCATACTCGGCCAAAACATGCTTTTCAGCCCCTGAAAAGCACATTTTGGCCATAAAAACTGAATATGTCCCCTGCAACCAAACGAACTGTCAGAGAAACAAATCTACAATGGACATAGTGTAAAATGGTCCAATTCAAGTAAGATATTCATTTGGCATTATTCGAATGGATAGAAATCATGTTTTAATGAAAATTATCATATTCTGCCAAAACGTGCTTTTCAGCCCCTGAAAAGCACATTTTGGCCATAAAAACTGAATATCTCCCCTGCAACCAAACGAACTGTCAGAGATACAAATCTACAATGGACATAGTGTAAAATGGTCCAATTCAAGTAAGTTATTCATTTGGCATCATTCGAAGTGATAGAAATCAAGTTTTAATGAAAATTATCATACTCGGCCAAAAACATGCTTTTCAGCCCCTGAAAAGCACATTTTGGCCATAAAAACTGAATATGTCCCCTGCAACCAAACGAACTGTCAGAGATACAAATCTACAATGGACATAGTGTAAAATGGTCCAATTCAAGTAAGTTATTCATTTGGCATCATTCAAATGGATAGAAATCAAGTTTTAATGAAAATTATCATACTCGGCCAAAACATGCTTTTCAGCCCCTGAAAAGCACATTTTGGCCATAAAACTGTAAATGTCCCCTGCAACCAAACAAACTGTCGGAGACACAAATCTACAATGGACATAGTGTAAAATGGTCCAATTCAAGTAAGTTATTCATTTGGCATCATTCGAAGTGATAGAAATCAAGTTTTAATGAAAATTATCATATTCGGCCAAAACATGCTTTTCAGCCCCTGAAAAGCACATTTTGGCCATAAAAACTGAATATGTCCCCTGCAACCAAACGAACTGTCAGAGACACAAATCTACAATGGACATAGTGTAAAATGGTCCAATTCAAGTAAGTTATTCATTTGGCATCATTCAAATGGATAGAAATCAAGTTTTAATGAAAATTATCATACTCGGCCAAAACATGCTTTTCAGCCCCTGAAAAGCACATTTTGGCCATAAAAACTGAAAATGTCCCCTGCAACCAAACAAACTGTCGGAGACACAAATCTACAATGGACATAGTGTAAAATGGTCCAATTCAAGTAAGTTATTCATTTGGCATCATTCGAAGTGATAGAAATCAAGTTTAAATGAAAATTATCATATTTGGCCAAAACATGCTTTTCAGCCCCTGAAAAGCACATTTTGGCCATAAAAACTGAAAATGTCCCCTGCAACCAAACGAACTGTCGGAGACACAAATCTACAATGGACATAGTGTAAAATGGTCCAATTCAAGTAAGTTATTCATTTGGCATCATTCGAAGTGATAGAAATCAAGTTTTAATGAAAATTATCATACTCGGCCAAAACATGCTTTTCAGCCCCTGAAAAGCACATTTTGGCCATAAAAACTTAATATGTCCCCTGCAACCAAACGAACTGTCAGAGACACAAATCTACAATGGACATAGTGTAAAATGGTCCAATTCAAGTAAGTTATTCATTTGGCATCATTCGAAGTGATAGAAATCAAGTTTTAATGAAAATTATCATATTCGGCCAAAACATGCTTTTCAGCCCCTGAAAAGCACATTTTGGCCATAAAAACTGAATATGTCCCCTGCAACCAAACGAACTGTCAGAGACACAAATCTACAATGGACATAGTGTAAAATGGTCCAATTCAAGTAAGTTATTCATTTGGCATCATTCAAATGGATAGAAATCAAGTTTTAATGAAAATTATCATACTCGGCCAAAACATGCTTTTCAGCCCCTGAAAAGCACATTTTGGCCATAAAAACTGAAAATGTCCCCTGCAACCAAACAAACTGTCGGAGACACAAATCTACAATGGACATAGTGTAAAATGGTCCAATTCAAGTAAGTTATTCATTTGGCATCATTCGAAGTGATAGAAATCAAGTTTTAATGAAAATTATCATATTCGGCCAAAACATGCTTTTCAGCCCCTGAAAAGCACATTTTGGCCATAAAAACTGAAAATGTCCCCTGCAAACAAACGAACTGTCGGAGACACAAATCTACAATGGACATAGTGTAAAATGGTCCAATTCAAGTAAGTTATTGATTTGGCATCAATCGAAGTGATAGAAATCAAGTTTTAATGAAAATTATCAAACTCGGCCAAAACATGCTTTTCAGCCCCTGAAAAGCACATTTTGGCCATAAAAACTGAAAATGTCCCCTGCAACCAAACGAACTGTCGGAGACACAAATCTACAATGGACATAGTGTAAAATGGTCCAATTCAAGTAAGTTATTCATTTGGCATCATTCGAAGTGATAGAAATCAAGTTTTAATGAAAATTATCATACTCGGCCAAAACATGCTTTTCAGCCCCTGAAAAGCACATTTTGGCCATAAAAACTTAATATGTTCCCTGCAACCAAACGAACTGTCAGAGACACAAATCTACAATGGACATAGTGTAAAATGGTCCAATTCAAGTAAGTTATTCATTTGGCATCATTCGAAGTGATAGAAATCAAGTTTTAATGAAAATTATCAAACTCGGCCAAAACATGCTTTTCAGCCCCTGAAAAGCACATTTTGGCCATAAAAACTGAATATGTCCCCTGCAACCAAACGAACTGTCAGAGACACAAATCTACAATGGACATAGTGTAAAATGGTCCAATTCAAGTAAGTTATTCATTTGGCATCATTCAAATGGATAGAAATCAAGTTTTAATGAAAATTATCATACTCGGCCAAAACATGCTTTTCAGCCCCTGAAAAGCACATTTTGGCCATAAAAACTGAATATGTCCGCTGCAACCAAACGAACTGTCACAGATAGATATCTACAATGGACATAGTGTAAAATGGTCCAATTCAAGTAAATTATTCATTTGGCATCATTCGAAGTGATAGAAATCAAGTTTTAATGAAAATTATCATACTCGGCCAAAACATGCTTTTCAGCCCCTGAAAAGCACATTTTGGCCATAAAAACTTAATATGTCCCCTGCAACCAAACAAACAGTCAGAGACACAAATCTACGAAGGACATAGTGTAAAATGGTCCAATTCAAGTAAGTTATTCATTTGGCATCATTCGAAGTGATAGAAATTAAGTTTTAATGAAAATTATCATACTCTGCCAAAACATGCTTTTCAGCCTCTGAAAAGCACATTTTGGCCATAAAAACTGAAAATGTCCCCTGCAACCAAACGAACTGTCGGAGACACAAATCTACAATGGACATAGTGTAAAATGGTCCAATTCAAGTAAGTTATTCATTTGGCATCAATCGAAGTGATAGAAATCAAGTTTAAATGAAAATTATCAAACTCGGCCAAAACATGCTTTTCAGCCCCTGAAAAGCACATTTTGGCCATAAAAACTGAATATGTCCCCTGCAACCAAACGAACTGTCAGAGACACAAATCTACAATGGACATAGTGTAAAATGGTCCAATTCAAGTAAGTTATTCATTTGGCATCATTCAAATGGATAGAAATCAAGTTTTAATGAAAATTATCATACTCGGCCAAAACATGCTTTTCAGCCCCTGAAAAGCACATTTTGGCCATAAAAACTTAATATGTCCCCTGCAACCAAACGAACTGTCAGAGACACAAATCTACAATGGACATAGTGTAAAATGGTCCAATTCAAGTAAGTTATTCATTTGGCATCATTCGAAGTGATAGAAATCAAGTTTTAATGAAAATTATCATATTCGGCCAAAACATGCTTTTCAGCCCCTGAAAAGCACATTTTGGCCATAAAAACTGAATATGTCCCCTGCAACCAAACGAACTGTCAGAGATACAAATCTACAATGGACATAGTGTAAAATGGTCCAATTCAAGTAAGTTATTCATTTGGCATCATTCAAATGGATAGAAATCAAGTTTTAATGAAAATTATCATACTCGGCCAAAACATGCTTTTCAGCCCCTGAAAAGCACATTTTGGCCATAAAAACTGAAAATGTCCCCTGCAACCAAACAAACTGTCGGAGACACAAATCTACAATGGACATAGTGTAAAATGGTCCAATTCAAGTAAGTTATTCACTTGGCATCATTCGAAGTGATAGAAATCAAGTTTTAATGAAAATTATCAAACTCGGCCAAAACATGCTTTTCAGCCCCTGAAAAGCACATTTTGGCCATAAAAACTTAATATGTCCCCTGCAACCAAACGAACTGTCAGAGACACAAATCTACAATGGACATAGTGTAAAATGGTCCAATTCAAGTAAGTTATTCATTTGGCATCATTCGAAGTGATAGAAATTAAGTTTTAATGAAAATTATCATACTCTGCCAAAACATGCTTTTCAGCCTCTGAAAAGCACATTTTGGCCATAAAAACTGAAAATGTCCCCTGCAACCAAACGAACTGTCGGAGACACAAATCTACAATGGACATAGTGTAAAATGGTCCAATTCAAGTAAGTTATTCATTTGGCATCAATCGAAGTGATAGAAATCAAGTTTTAATGAAAATTATCAAACTCGGCCAAAACATGCTTTTCAGCCCCTGAAAAGCACATTTTGGCCATAAAAACTGAATATGTCCCCTGCAACCAAACGAACTGTCAGAGACACAAATCTACAATGGACATAGTGTAAAATGGTCCAATTCAAGTAAGTTATTCATTTGGCATCATTCAAATGGATAGAAATCAAGTTTTAATGAAAATTATCATACTCGGCCAAAACATGCTTTTCAGCCCCTGAAAAGCACATTTTGGCGATAAAAACTTAATATGTCCCCTGCAACCAAACGAACTGTCAGAGACACAAATCTACAATGGACATAGTGTAAAATGGTCCAATTCAAGTAAGTTATTCATTTGGCATCATTCGAAGTGATAGAAATCAAGTTTTAATGAAAATTATCATATTCGGCCAAAACATGCTTTTCAGCCCCTGAAAAGCACATTTTGGCCATAAAAACTGAATATGTCCCCTGCAACTAAACGAACTGTCAGAGACACAAATCTACAATGGACATAGTGTAAAATGGTCCAATTCAAGTAAGTTATTCATTTGGCATCATTCAAATGGATAGAAATCAAGTTTTAATGAAAATTATCATACTCGGCCAAAACATGCTTTTCAGCCCCTGAAAAGCACATTTTGGCCATAAAAACTGAAAATGTCCCCTGCAACCAAACAAACTGTCGGAGACACAAATCTACAATGGACATAGTGTAAAATGGTCCAATTCAAGTAAGTTATTCATTTGGCATCATTCGAAGTGATAGAAATCAAGTTTTAATGAAAATTATCATATTCGGCCAAAACATGCTTTTCAGCCCCTGAAAAGCACATTTTGGCCATAAAAACTGAAAATGTCCCCTGCAACCAAACGAACTGTCGGAGACACAAATCTACAATGGACATAGTGTAAAATGGTCCAATTCAAGTAAGTTATTCATTTGGCATCATTCGAAGTGATAGAAATCAAGTTTTAATGAAAATTATCATATTCGGCCAAAACATGCTTTTCAGCCCCTGAAAAGCACATTTTGGCCATAAAAACTGAAAATGTCCCCTGCAAACAAACGAACTGTCGGAGACACAAATCTACAATGGACATAGTGTAAAATGGTCCAATTCAAGTAAGTTATTGATTTGGCATCAATCGAAGTGATAGAAATCAAGTTTTAATGAAAATTATCAAACTCGGCCAAAACATGCTTTTCAGCCCCTGAAAAGCACATTTTGGCCATAAAAACTGAAAATGTCCCCTGCAACCAAACGAACTGTCGGAGACACAAATCTACAATGGACATAGTGTAAAATGGTCCAATTCAAGTAAGTTATTCATTTGGCATCATTCGAAGTGATAGAAATCAAGTTTTAATGAAAATTATCATATTCGGCCAAAACATGCTTTTCAGCCCCTGAAAAGCACATTTTGGCCATAAAAACTGAAAATGTCCCCTGCAACCAAACAAACTGTCGGAGACACAAATCTACAATGGACATAGTGTAAAATGGTCCAATTCAAGTAAGTTATTCATTTGGCATCATTCAAATGGATAGAAATCAAGTTTTAATGAAAATTATCATACTCGGCCAAAACATGCTTTTCAGCCCCTGAAAAGCACATTTTGGCCATAAAAACTGAAAATGTCCCCTGCAACCAAACAAACTTTTGGAGACACAAATCTACAATGGACATAGTGTAAAATGGTCCAATTCAAGTAAGTTATTCATTTGGCATCATTCGAAGTGATAGAAATCAAGTTTTAATGAAAATTATCATATTCGGCCAAAACATGCTTTTCAGCCCCTGAAAAGCACATTTTGGCCATAAAAACTGAATATGTCCCCTGCAACCAAACGAACTGTCAGAGACACAAATCTACAATGGACATAGTGTAAAATGGTCCAATTCAAGTAAGTTATTCATTTGGCATCATTCAAATGGATAGAAATCAAGTTTTAATGAAAATTATCATACTCGGCCAAAACATGCTTTTCAGCCCCTGAAAAGCACATTTTGGCCATAAAAACTGAAAATGTCCCCTGCAACCAAACGAACTGTCGGAGACACAAATCTACAATGGACATAGTGTAAAATGTTCAAATTCAAGTAAGTTATTCATTTGGCATCATTCGAAGTGATAGAAATTAAGTTTTAATGAAAATTATCATACTCTGCCAAAACATGCTTTTCAGCCTCTGAAAAGCACATTTTGGCCATAAAAACTGAAAATGTCCCCTGCAACCAAACGAACTGTCAGAGACACAAATCTACAATGGGCATAGTGTAAAATGGTCCAATTCAAGTAAGTTATTCATTTGGCATCATTCGAAGTGATAGAAATCAAGTTTTAATGAAAATTATCATACTCGGCCAAAACATGCTTTTCAGCCCCTGAAAAGCACATTTTGGCCATAAAAACTGAATATGTCCCCTGCCACCAAACGAACTGTCAGAGAAACAAATCTACAATGGACATAGTGTAAAATGGTCCAATTCAAGTAAGATATTCATTTGGCATTATTCGAATGGATAGAAATCATGTTTTAATGAAAATTATCATATTCTGCCAAAACGTGCTTTTCAGCCCCTGAAAAGCACATTTTGGCCATAAAAACTGAATATGTCCCCTGCAACCAAACGAACTGTCAGAGATACAAATCTACAATGGACATAGTGTAAAATGGTCCAATTCAAGTAAGTTATTCATTTGGCATCATTCGAAGTGATAGAAATTAAGTTTTAATGAAAATTATCATACTCTGCCAAAACATGCTTTTCAGCCTCTGAAAAGCACATTTTGGCCATAAAAACTGAAAATGTCCCCTGCAACCAAACGAACTGTCGGAGACACAAATCTACAATGGACATAGTGTAAAATGGTCCAATTCAAGTAAGTTATTCATTTGGCATCAATCGAAGTGATAGAAATCAAGTTTTAATGAAAATTATCAAACTCGGCCAAAACATGCTTTTCAGCCCCTGAAAAGCACATTTTGGCCATAAAAACTGAATATGTCCCCTGCAACCAAACGAACTGTCAGAGACACAAATCTACAATGGACATAGTGTAAAATGGTCCAATTCAAGTAAGTTATTCATTTGGCATCATTCAAATGGATAGAAATCAAGTTTTAATGAAAATTATCATACTCGGCCAAAACATGCTTTTCAGCCCCTGAAAAGCACATTTTGGCGATAAAAACTTAATATGTCCCCTGCAACCAAACGAACTGTCAGAGACACAAATCTACAATGGACATAGTGTAAAATGGTCCAATTCAAGTAAGTTATTCATTTGGCATCATTCGAAGTGATAGAAATCAAGTTTTAATGAAAATTATCATATTCGGCCAAAACATGCTTTTCAGCCCCTGAAAAGCACATTTTGGCCATAAAAACTGAATATGTCCCCTGCAACTAAACGAACTGTCAGAGACACAAATCTACAATGGACATAGTGTAAAATGGTCCAATTCAAGTAAGTTATTCATTTGGCATCATTCAAATGGATAGAAATCAAGTTTTAATGAAAATTATCATACTCGGCCAAAACATGCTTTTCAGCCCCTGAAAAGCACATTTTGGCCATAAAAACTGAAAATGTCCCCTGCAACCAAACAAACTGTCGGAGACACAAATCTACAATGGACATAGTGTAAAATGGTCCAATTCAAGTAAGTTATTCATTTGGCATCATTCGAAGTGATAGAAATCAAGTTTTAATGAAAATTATCATATTCGGCCAAAACATGCTTTTCAGCCCCTGAAAAGCACATTTTGGCCATAAAAACTGAAAATGTCCCCTGCAACCAAACGAACTGTCGGAGACACAAATCTACAATGGACATAGTGTAAAATGGTCCAATTCAAGTAAGTTATTCATTTGGCATCATTCGAAGTGATAGAAATCAAGTTTTAATGAAAATTATCATATTCGGCCAAAACATGCTTTTCAGCCCCTGAAAAGCACATTTTGGCCATAAAAACTGAAAATGTCCCCTGCAAACAAACGAACTGTCGGAGACACAAATCTACAATGGACATAGTGTAAAATGGTCCAATTCAAGTAAGTTATTGATTTGGCATCAATCGAAGTGATAGAAATCAAGTTTTAATGAAAATTATCAAACTCGGCCAAAACATGCTTTTCAGCCCCTGAAAAGCACATTTTGGCCATAAAAACTGAAAATGTCCCCTGCAACCAAACGAACTGTCGGAGACACAAATCTACAATGGACATAGTGTAAAATGGTCCAATTCAAGTAAGTTATTCATTTGGCATCATTCGAAGTGATAGAAATCAAGTTTTAATGAAAATTATCATATTCGGCCAAAACATGCTTTTCAGCCCCTGAAAAGCACATTTTGGCCATAAAAACTGAAAATGTCCCCTGCAACCAAACAAACTGTCGGAGACACAAATCTACAATGGACATAGTGTAAAATGGTCCAATTCAAGTAAGTTATTCATTTGGCATCATTCAAATGGATAGAAATCAAGTTTTAATGAAAATTATCATACTCGGCCAAAACATGCTTTTCAGCCCCTGAAAAGCACATTTTGGCCATAAAAACTGAAAATGTCCCCTGCAACCAAACAAACTTTTGGAGACACAAATCTACAATGGACATAGTGTAAAATGGTCCAATTCAAGTAAGTTATTCATTTGGCATCATTCGAAGTGATAGAAATCAAGTTTTAATGAAAATTATCATATTCGGCCAAAACATGCTTTTCAGCCCCTGAAAAGCACATTTTGGCCATAAAAACTGAATATGTCCCCTGCAACCAAACGAACTGTCAGAGACACAAATCTACAATGGACATAGTGTAAAATGGTCCAATTCAAGTAAGTTATTCATTTGGCATCATTCAAATGGATAGAAATCAAGTTTTAATGAAAATTATCATACTCGGCCAAAACATGCTTTTCAGCCCCTGAAAAGCACATTTTGGCCATAAAAACTGAAAATGTCCCCTGCAACCAAACGAACTGTCGGAGACACAAATCTACAATGGACATAGTGTAAAATGTTCAAATTCAAGTAAGTTATTCATTTGGCATCATTCGAAGTGATAGAAATTAAGTTTTAATGAAAATTATCATACTCTGCCAAAACATGCTTTTCAGCCTCTGAAAAGCACATTTTGGCCATAAAAACTGAAAATGTCCCCTGCAACCAAACGAACTGTCAGAGACACAAATCTACAATGGGCATAGTGTAAAATGGTCCAATTCAAGTAAGTTATTCATTTGGCATCATTCGAAGTGATAGAAATCAAGTTTTAATGAAAATTATCATACTCGGCCAAAACATGCTTTTCAGCCCCTGAAAAGCACATTTTGGCCATAAAAACTGAATATGTCCCCTGCCACCAAACGAACTGTCAGAGAAACAAATCTACAATGGACATAGTGTAAAATGGTCCAATTCAAGTAAGATATTCATTTGGCATTATTCGAATGGATAGAAATCATGTTTTAATGAAAATTATCATATTCTGCCAAAACGTGCTTTTCAGCCCCTGAAAAGCACATTTTGGCCATAAAAACTGAATATGTCCCCTGCAACCAAACGAACTGTCAGAGATACAAATCTACAATGGACATAGTGTAAAATGGTCCAATTCAAGTAAGTTATTCATTTGGCATCATTCAAATGGATAGAAATCAAGTTTTAATGAAAATTATCATACTCGGCCAAAACATGCTTTTCAGCCCCTGAAAAGCACATTTTGGCCATAAAAACTGAAAATGTCCCCTGCAACCAAACAAACTTTTGGAGACACAAATCTACAATGGACATAGTGTAAAATGGTCCAATTCAAGTAAGTTATTCATTTGGCATCATTCGAAGTGATAGAAATCAAGTTTTAATGAAAATTATCATATTCGGCCAAAACATGCTTTTCAGCCCCTGAAAAGCACATTTTGGCCATAAAAACTGAATATGTCCCCTGCAACCAAACGAACTGTCAGAGACACAAATCTACAATGGACATAGTGTAAAATGGTCCAATTCAAGTAAGTTATTCATTTGGCATCATTCAAATGGATAGAAATCAAGTTTTAATGAAAATTATCATACTCGGCCAAAACATGCTTTTCAGCCCCTGAAAAGCACATTTTGGCCATAAAAACTGAAAATGTCCCCTGCAACCAAACGAACTGTCGGAGACACAAATCTACAATGGACATAGTGTAAAATGGTCCAATTCAAGTAAGTTATTCATTTGGCATCATTCAAATGGATAGAAATCAAGTTTTAATGAAAATTATCATACTCGGCCAAAACATGCTTTTCAGCCCCTGAAAAGCACATTTTGGCCATAAAAACTGAAAATGTCCCCTGCAACCAAACAAACTTTTGGAGACACAAATCTACAATGGACATAGTGTAAAATGGTCCAATTCAAGTAAGTTATTCATTTGGCATCATTCAAAGTGATAGAAATCAAGTTTTAATGAAAATTATCATATTCGGCCAAAACATGCTTTTCAGCCCCTGAAAAGCACATTTTGGCCATAAAAACTGAATATGTCCCCTGCAACCAAACGAACTGTCAGAGACACAAATCTACAATGGACATAGTGTAAAATGGTCCAATTCAAGTAAGTTATTCATTTGGCATCATTCAAATGGATAGAAATCAAGTTTTAATGAAAATTATCATACTCGGCCAAAACATGCTTTTCAGCCCCTGAAAAGCACATTTTGGCCATAAAAACTGAAAATGTCCCCTGCAACCAAACGAACTGTCGGAGACACAAATCTACAATGGACATAGTGTAAAATGGTCCAATTCAAGTAAGTTATTCATTTGGCATCATTCGAAGTGATAGAAATCAAGTTTTAATGAAAATTATCATACTCGAACAAAACATGCTTTTCAGCCCCTGAAAAGCACATTTTGGCCATAAAAACTTAATATGTTCCCTGCAACCAAACGAACTGTCAGAGACACAAATCTACAATGGACATAGTGTAAAATGGTCCAATTCAAGTAAGTTATTCATTTGGCATCATTCGAAGTGATAGAAATCAAGTTTTAATGAAAATTATCAAACTCGGCCAAAACATGCTTTTCAGCCCCTGAAAAGCACATTTTGGCCATAAAAACTGAATATGTCCCCTGCAACCAAACGAACTGTCAGAGACACAAATCTACAATGGACATAGTGTAAAATGGTCCAATTCAAGTAAGTTATTCATTTGGCATCATTCAAATGGATAGAAATCAAGTTTTAATGAAAATTATCATACTCGGCCAAAACATGCTTTTCAGCCCCTGAAAAGCACATTTTGGCCATAAAAACTGAATATGTCCCCTGCAACCAAACGAACTGTCAGAGATAGATATCTACAATGGACATAGTGTAAAATGGTCCAATTCAAGTAAATTATTCATTTGGCATCATTCGAAGTGATAGAAATTAAGTTTTAATGAAAATTATCATACTCTGCCAAAACATGCTTTTCAGCCTCTGAAAAGCACATTTTGGCCATAAAAACTGAAAATGTCCCCTGCAACCAAACGAACTGTCGGAGACACAAATCTACAATGGACATAGTGTAAAATGGTCCAATTCAAGTAAGTTATTCATTTGGCATCAATCGAAGTGATAGAAATCAAGTTTAAATGAAAATTATCAAACTCGGCCAAAACATGCTTTTCAGCCCCTGAAAAGCACATTTTGGCCATAAAAACTGAATATGTCCCCTGCAACCAAACGAACTGTCAGAGACACAAATCTACAATGGACATAGTGTAAAATGGTCCAATTCAAGTAAGTTATTCATTTGGCATCATTCAAATGGATAGAAATCAAGTTTTAATGAAAATTATCATACTCGGCCAAAACATGCTTTTCAGCCCCTGAAAAGCACATTTTGGCCATAAAAACTTAATATGTCCCCTGCAACCAAACGAACTGTCAGAGACACAAATCTACAATGGACATAGTGTAAAATGGTCCAATTCAAGTAAGTTATTCATTTGGCATCATTCGAAGTGATAGAAATCAAGTTTTAATGAAAATTATCATATTCGGCCAAAACATGCTTTTCAGCCCCTGAAAAGCACATTTTGGCCATAAAAACTGAATATGTCCCCTGCAACCAAACGAACTGTCAGAGATACAAATCTACAATGGACATAGTGTAAAATGGTCCAATTCAAGTAAGTTATTCATTTGGCATCATTCAAATGGATAGAAATCAAGTTTTAATGAAAATTATCATACTCGGCCAAAACATGCTTTTCAGCCCCTGAAAAGCACATTTTGGCCATAAAAACTGAAAATGTCCCCTGCAACCAAACAAACTGTCGGAGACACAAATCTACAATGGACATAGTGTAAAATGGTCCAATTCAAGTAAGTTATTCACTTGGCATCATTCGAAGTGATAGAAATCAAGTTTTAATGAAAATTATCAAACTCGGCCAAAACATGCTTTTCAGCCCCTGAAAAGCACATTTTGGCCATAAAAACTTAATATGTCCCCTGCAACCAAACGAACTGTCAGAGACACAAATCTACAATGGACATAGTGTAAAATGGTCCAATTCAAGTAAGTTATTCATTTGGCATCATTCGAAGTGATAGAAATTAAGTTTTAATGAAAATTATCATACTCTGCCAAAACATGCTTTTCAGCCTCTGAAAAGCACATTTTGGCCATAAAAACTGAAAATGTCCCCTGCAACCAAACGAACTGTCGGAGACACAAATCTACAATGGACATAGTGTAAAATGGTCCAATTCAAGTAAGTTATTCATTTGGCATCAATCGAAGTGATAGAAATCAAGTTTTAATGAAAATTATCAAACTCGGCCAAAACATGCTTTTCAGCCCCTGAAAAGCACATTTTGGCCATAAAAACTGAATATGTCCCCTGCAACCAAACGAACTGTCAGAGACACAAATCTACAATGGACATAGTGTAAAATGGTCCAATTCAAGTAAGTTATTCATTTGGCATCATTCAAATGGATAGAAATCAAGTTTTAATGAAAATTATCATACTCGGCCAAAACATGCTTTTCAGCCCCTGAAAAGCACATTTTGGCGATAAAAACTTAATATGTCCCCTGCAACCAAACGAACTGTCAGAGACACAAATCTACAATGGACATAGTGTAAAATGGTCCAATTCAAGTAAGTTATTCATTTGGCATCATTCGAAGTGATAGAAATCAAGTTTTAATGAAAATTATCATATTCGGCCAAAACATGCTTTTCAGCCCCTGAAAAGCACATTTTGGCCATAAAAACTGAATATGTCCCCTGCAACTAAACGAACTGTCAGAGACACAAATCTACAATGGACATAGTGTAAAATGGTCCAATTCAAGTAAGTTATTCATTTGGCATCATTCAAATGGATAGAAATCAAGTTTTAATGAAAATTATCATACTCGGCCAAAACATGCTTTTCAGCCCCTGAAAAGCACATTTTGGCCATAAAAACTGAAAATGTCCCCTGCAACCAAACAAACTGTCGGAGACACAAATCTACAATGGACATAGTGTAAAATGGTCCAATTCAAGTAAGTTATTCATTTGGCATCATTCGAAGTGATAGAAATCAAGTTTTAATGAAAATTATCATATTCGGCCAAAACATGCTTTTCAGCCCCTGAAAAGCACATTTTGGCCATAAAAACTGAAAATGTCCCCTGCAACCAAACGAACTGTCGGAGACACAAATCTACAATGGACATAGTGTAAAATGGTCCAATTCAAGTAAGTTATTCATTTGGCATCATTCGAAGTGATAGAAATCAAGTTTTAATGAAAATTATCATATTCGGCCAAAACATGCTTTTCAGCCCCTGAAAAGCACATTTTGGCCATAAAAACTGAAAATGTCCCCTGCAAACAAACGAACTGTCGGAGACACAAATCTACAATGGACATAGTGTAAAATGGTCCAATTCAAGTAAGTTATTGATTTGGCATCAATCGAAGTGATAGAAATCAAGTTTTAATGAAAATTATCAAACTCGGCCAAAACATGCTTTTCAGCCCCTGAAAAGCACATTTTGGCCATAAAAACTGAAAATGTCCCCTGCAACCAAACGAACTGTCGGAGACACAAATCTACAATGGACATAGTGTAAAATGGTCCAATTCAAGTAAGTTATTCATTTGGCATCATTCGAAGTGATAGAAATCAAGTTTTAATGAAAATTATCATATTCGGCCAAAACATGCTTTTCAGCCCCTGAAAAGCACATTTTGGCCATAAAAACTGAAAATGTCCCCTGCAACCAAACAAACTGTCGGAGACACAAATCTACAATGGACATAGTGTAAAATGGTCCAATTCAAGTAAGTTATTCATTTGGCATCATTCAAATGGATAGAAATCAAGTTTTAATGAAAATTATCATACTTGGCCAAAACATGCTTTTCAGCCCCTGAAAAGCACATTTTGGCCATAAAAACTGAAAATGTCCCCTGCAACCAAACAAACTTTTGGAGACACAAATCTACAATGGACATAGTGTAAAATGGTCCAATTCAAGTAAGTTATTCATTTGGCATCATTCGAAGTGATAGAAATCAAGTTTTAATGAAAATTATCATATTCGGCCAAAACATGCTTTTCAGCCCCTGAAAAGCACATTTTGGCCATAAAAACTGAATATGTCCCCTGCAACCAAACGAACTGTCAGAGACACAAATCTACAATGGACATAGTGTAAAATGGTCCAATTCAAGTAAGTTATTCATTTGGCATCATTCAAATGGATAGAAATCAAGTTTTAATGAAAATTATCATACTCGGCCAAAACATGCTTTTCAGCCCCTGAAAAGCACATTTTGGCCATAAAAACTGAAAATGTCCCCTGCAACCAAACGAACTGTCGGAGACACAAATCTACAATGGACATAGTGTAAAATGTTCAAATTCAAGTAAGTTATTCATTTGGCATCATTCGAAGTGATAGAAATTAAGTTTTAATGAAAATTATCATACTCTGCCAAAACATGCTTTTCAGCCTCTGAAAAGCACATTTTGGCCATAAAAACTGAAAATGTCCCCTGCAACCAAACGAACTGTCAGAGACACAAATCTACAATGGGCATAGTGTAAAATGGTCCAATTCAAGTAAGTTATTCATTTGGCATCATTCGAAGTGATAGAAATCAAGTTTTAATGAAAATTATCATACTCGGCCAAAACATGCTTTTCAGCCCCTGAAAAGCACATTTTGGCCATAAAAACTGAATATGTCCCCTGCCACCAAACGAACTGTCAGAGAAACAAATCTACAATGGACATAGTGTAAAATGGTCCAATTCAAGTAAGATATTCATTTGGCATTATTCGAATGGATAGAAATCATGTTTTAATGAAAATTATCATATTCTGCCAAAACGTGCTTTTCAGCCCCTGAAAAGCACATTTTGGCCATAAAAACTGAATATGTCCCCTGCAACCAAACGAACTGTCAGAGATACAAATCTACAATGGACATAGTGTAAAATGGTCCAATTCAAGTAAGTTATTCATTTGGCATCATTCAAATGGATAGAAATCAAGTTTTAATGAAAATTATCATACTCGGCCAAACATGCTTTTCAGCCCCTGAAAAGCACATTTTGGCCATAAAAACTGAAAATGTCCCCTGCAACCAAACAAACTTTTGGAGACACAAATCTACAATGGACATAGTGTAAAATGGTCCAATTCAAGTAAGTTATTCATTTGGCATCATTCGAAGTGATAGAAATCAAGTTTTAATGAAAATTATCATATTCGGCCAAAACATGCTTTTCAGCCCCTGAAAAGCACATTTTGGCCATAAAAACTGAATATGTCCCCTGCAACCAAACGAACTGTCAGAGACACAAATCTACAATGGACATAGTGTAAAATGGTCCAATTCAAGTAAGTTATTCATTTGGCATCATTCAAATGGATAGAAATCAAGTTTTAATGAAAATTATCATACTCGGCCAAAACATGCTTTTCAGCCCCTGAAAAGCACATTTTGGCCATAAAAACTGAAAATGTCCCCTGCAACCAAACGAAATGTCGGAGACACAAATCTACAATGGACATAGTGTAAAATGGTCCAATTCAAGTAAGTTATTCATTTGGCATCATTCGAAGTGATAGAAATCAAGTTTTAATAAAAATTATCATATTCGGCCAAAACATGCTTTTCAGCCCCTGAAAAGCACATTTTGGCCATAAAAACTGAATATGTCCCCTGCAACCAAACGAACTGTCAGAGACACAAATCTACAATGGACATAGTGTAAAATGGTCCAATTCAAGTAAGTTATTCATTTGGCATCATTCGAAATGATAGAAATCAAGTTTTAATGAAAATTATCATATTCGGCCAAAACATGCTTTTCAGCCCCTGAAAAGCACATTTTGGCCATAAAAACTGAAAATGTCCCCTGCAACCAAACGAACTGTCGGAGACACAAATCTACAATGGACATAGTGTAAAATGTTCAAATTCAAGTAAGTTATTCATTTGGCATCATTCGAAGTGATAGAAATTAAGTTTTAATGAAAATTATCATACTCTGCCAAAACATGCTTTTCAGCCTCTGAAAAGCACATTTTGGCCATAAAAACTGAAAATGTCCCCTGCAACCAAACAAACTGTCGGAGACACAAATCTACAATGGACATAGTGTAAAATGGTCCAATTCAAGTAAGTTATTCATTTGGCATCATTCGAAGTGATAGAAATCAAGTTTTAATGAAAATTATCATACTCGGCCAAAACATGCTTTTCAGCCCCTGAAAAGCACATTTTGGCCATAAAAACTGAATATGTCCCCTGCAACCAAACGAACTGTCAGAGAAACAAATCTACAATGGACATAGTGTAAAATGGTCCAATTCAAGTAAGATATTCATTTGGCATTATTCGAATGGATAGAAATCATGTTTTAATGAAAATTATCATATTCTGCCAAAACGTGCTTTTCAGCCCCTGAAAAGCACATTTTGGCCATAAAAACTGAATATGTCCCCTGCAACCAAACGAACTGTCAGAGATACAAATCTACAATGGACATAGTGTAAAATGGTCCAATTCAAGTAAGTTATTCATTTGGCATCATTCGAAGTGATAGAAATCAAGTTTTAATGAAAATTATCATACTCGGCCAAAAACATGCTTTTCAGCCCCTGAAAAGCACATTTTGGCCATAAAAACTGAATATGTCCCCTGCAACCAAACGAACTGTCAGAGATACAAATCTACAATGGACATAGTGTAAAATGGTCCAATTCAAGTAAGTTATTCATTTGGCATCATTCAAATGGATAGAAATCAAGTTTTAATGAAAATTATCATACTCGGCCAAAACATGCTTTTCAGCCCCTGAAAAGCACATTTTGGCCATAAAACTGTAAATGTCCCCTGCAACCAAACAAACTGTCGGAGACACAAATCTACAATGGACATAGTGTAAAATGGTCCAATTCAAGTAAGTTATTCATTTGGCATCATTCGAAGTGATAGAAATCAAGTTTTAATGAAAATTATCATATTCGGCCAAAACATGCTTTTCAGCCCCTGAAAAGCACATTTTGGCCATAAAAACTGAATATGTCCCCTGCAACCAAACGAACTGTCAGAGACACAAATCTACAATGGACATAGTGTAAAATGGTCCAATTCAAGTAAGTTATTCATTTGGCATCATTCAAATGGATAGAAATCAAGTTTTAATGAAAATTATCATACTCGGCCAAAACATGCTTTTCAGCCCCTGAAAAGCACATTTTGGCCATAAAAACTGAAAATGTCCCCTGCAACCAAACAAACTTTTGGAGACACAAATCTACAATGGACATAGTGTAAAATGGTCCAATTCAAGTAAGTTATTCATTTGGCATCATTCGAAGTGATAGAAATCAAGTTTTAATGAAAATTATCATATTCGGCCAAAACATGCTTTTCAGCCCCTGAAAAGCACATTTTGGCCATAAAAACTGAATATGTCCCCTGCAACCAAACGAACTGTCAGAGACACAAATCTACAATGGACATAGTGTAAAATGGTCCAATTCAAGTAAGTTATTCATTTGGCATCATTCAAATGGATAGAAATCAAGTTTTAATGAAAATTATCATACTCGGCCAAAACATGCTTTTCAGCCCCTGAAAAGCACATTTTGGCCATAAAAACTGAAAATGTCCCCTGCAACCAAACAAACTGTCGGAGACACAAATCTACAATGGACATAGTGTAAAATGGTCCAATTCAAGTAAGTTATTCATTTGGCATCATTCGAAGTGATAGAAATCAAGTTTAAATGAAAATTATCATATTCGGCCAAAACATGCTTTTCAGCCCCTGAAAAGCACATTTTGGCCATAAAAACTGAAAATGTCCCCTGCAACCAAACGAACTGTCGGAGACACAAATCTACAATGGACATAGTGTAAAATGGTCCAATTCAAGTAAGTTATTCATTTGGCATCATTCGAAGTGATAGAAATCAAGTTTTAATGAAAATTATCATACTCGGCCAAAACATGCTTTTCAGCCCCTGAAAAGCACATTTTGGCCATAAAAACTGAAAATGTCCCCTGCAACCAAACAAACTTTTGGAGACACAAATCTACAATGGACATAGTGTAAAATGGTCCAATTCAAGTAAGTTATTCATTTGGCATCATTCGAAGTGATAGAAATCAAGTTTTAATGAAAATTATCATATTCGGCCAAAACATGCTTTTCAGCCCCTGAAAAGCACATTTTGGCCATAAAAACTGAATATGTCCCCTGCAACCAAACGAACTGTCAGAGACACAAATCTACAATGGACATAGTGTAAAATGGTCCAATTCAAGTAAGTTATTCATTTGGCATCATTCAAATGGATAGAAATCAAGTTTTAATGAAAATTATCATACTCGGCCAAAACATGCTTTTCAGCCCCTGAAAAGCACATTTTGGCCATAAAAACTGAAAATGTCCCCTGCAACCAAACGAACTGTCGGAGACACAAATCTACAATGGACATAGTGTAAAATGTTCAAATTCAAGTAAGTTATTCATTTGGCATCATTCGAAGTGATAGAAATTAAGTTTTAATGAAAATTATCATACTCTGCCAAAACATGCTTTTCAGCCTCTGAAAAGCACATTTTGGCCATAAAAACTGAAAATGTCCCCTGCAACCAAACGAACTGTCAGAGACACAAATCTACAATGGGCATAGTGTAAAATGGTCCAATTCAAGTAAGTTATTCATTTGGCATCATTCGAAGTGATAGAAATCAAGTTTTAATGAAAATTATCATACTCGGCCAAAACATGCTTTTCAGCCCCTGAAAAGCACATTTTGGCCATAAAAACTGAATATGTCCCCTGCAACCAAACGAACTGTCAGAGAAACAAATCTACAATGGACATAGTGTAAAATGGTCCAATTCAAGTAAGATATTCATTTGCCATTATTCGAATGGATAGAAATCATGTTTTAATGAAAATTATCATATTCTGCCAAAACGTGCTTTTCAGCCCCTGAAAAGCACATTTTGGCCATAAAAACTGAATATCTCCCCTGCAACCAAACGAACTGTCAGAGATACAAATCTACAATGGACATAGTGTAAAATGGTCCAATTCAAGTAAGTTATTCATTTGGCATCATTCGAAGTGATAGAAATCAAGTTTTAATGAAAATTATCATACTCGGCCAAAAACATGCTTTTCAGCCCCTGAAAAGCACATTTTGGCCATAAAAACTGAATATGTCCCCTGCAACCAAACGAACTGTCAGAGATACAAATCTACAATGGACATAGTGTAAAATGGTCCAATTCAAGTAAGTTATTCATTTGGCATCATTCAAATGGATAGAAATCAAGTTTTAATGAAAATTATCATACTCGGCCAAAACATGCTTTTCAGCCCCTGAAAAGCACATTTTGGCCATAAAACTGTAAATGTCCCCTGCAACCAAACAAACTGTCGGAGACACAAATCTACAATGGACATAGTGTAAAATGGTCCAATTCAAGTAAGTTATTCATTTGGCATCATTCGAAGTGATAGAAATCAAGTTTTAATGAAAATTATCATATTCGGCCAAAACATGCTTTTCAGCCCCTGAAAAGCACATTTTGGCCATAAAAACTGAATATGTCCCCTGCAACCAAACGAACTGTCAGAGACACAAATCTACAATGGACATAGTGTAAAATGGTCCAATTCAAGTAAGTTATTCATTTGGCATCATTCAAATGGATAGAAATCAAGTTTTAATGAAAATTATCATACTCGGCCAAAACATGCTTTTCAGCCCCTGAAAAGCACATTTTGGCCATAAAAACTGAAAATGTCCCCTGCAACCAAACAAACTGTCGGAGACACAAATCTACAATGGACATAGTGTAAAATGGTCCAATTCAAGTAAGTTATTCATTTGGCATCATTCGAAGTGATAGAAATCAAGTTTAAATGAAAATTATCATATTTGGCCAAAACATGCTTTTCAGCCCCTGAAAAGCACATTTTGGCCATAAAAACTGAAAATGTCCCCTGCAACCAAACGAACTGTCGGAGACACAAATCTACAATGGACATAGTGTAAAATGGTCCAATTCAAGTAAGTTATTCATTTGGCATCATTCGAAGTGATAGAAATCAAGTTTTAATGAAAATTATCATACTCGGCCAAAACATGCTTTTCAGCCCCTGAAAAGCACATTTTGGCCATAAAAACTTAATATGTCCCCTGCAACCAAACGAACTGTCAGAGACACAAATCTACAATGGACATAGTGTAAAATGGTCCAATTCAAGTAAGTTATTCATTTGGCATCATTCGAAGTGATAGAAATCAAGTTTTAATGAAAATTATCATATTCGGCCAAAACATGCTTTTCAGCCCCTGAAAAGCACATTTTGGCCATAAAAACTGAATATGTCCCCTGCAACCAAACGAACTGTCAGAGACACAAATCTACAATGGACATAGTGTAAAATGGTCCAATTCAAGTAAGTTATTCATTTGGCATCATTCAAATGGATAGAAATCAAGTTTTAATGAAAATTATCATACTCGGCCAAAACATGCTTTTCAGCCCCTGAAAAGCACATTTTGGCCATAAAAACTGAAAATGTCCCCTGCAACCAAACAAACTGTCGGAGACACAAATCTACAATGGACATAGTGTAAAATGGTCCAATTCAAGTAAGTTATTCATTTGGCATCATTCGAAGTGATAGAAATCAAGTTTTAATGAAAATTATCATATTCGGCCAAAACATGCTTTTCAGCCCCTGAAAAGCACATTTTGGCCATAAAAACTGAAAATGTCCCCTGCAAACAAAGGAACTGTCGGAGACACAAATCTACAATGGACATAGTGTAAAATGGTCCAATTCAAGTAAGTTATTGATTTGGCATCAATCGAAGTGATAGAAATCAAGTTTTAATGAAAATTATCAAACTCGGCCAAAACATGCTTTTCAGCCCCTGAAAAGCACATTTTGGCCATAAAAACTTAAAATGTCCCCTGCAACCAAACGAACTGTCGGAGACACAAATCTACAATGGACATAGTGTAAAATGGTCCAATTCAAGTAAGTTATTCATTTGGCATCATTCGAAGTGATAGAAATCAAGTTTTAATGAAAATTATCATACTCGGCCAAAACATGCTTTTCAGCCCCTGAAAAGCACATTTTGGCCATAAAAACTTAATATGTTCCCTGCAACCAAACGAACTGTCAGAGACACAAATCTACAATGGACATAGTGTAAAATGGTCCAATTCAAGTAAGTTATTCATTTGGCATCATTCGAAGTGATAGAAATCAAGTTTTAATGAAAATTATCAAACTCGGCCAAAACATGCTTTTCAGCCCCTGAAAAGCACATTTTGGCCATAAAAACTGAATATGTCCCCTGCAACCAAACGAACTGTCAGAGACACAAATCTACAATGGACATAGTGTAAAATGGTCCAATTCAAGTAAGTTATTCATTTGGCATCATTCAAATGGATAGAAATCAAGTTTTAATGAAAATTATCATACTCGGCCAAAACATGCTTTTCAGCCCCTGAAAAGCACATTTTGGCCATAAAAACTGAATATGTCCCCTGCAACCAAACGAACTGTCAGAGATAGATATCTACAATGGACATAGTGTAAAATGGTCCAATTCAAGTAAATTATTCATTTGGCATCATTCGAAGTGATAGAAATCAAGTTTTAATGAAAATTATCATACTCGGCCAAAACATGCTTTTCAGCCCCTGAAAAGCACATTTTGGCCATAAAAACTTAATATGTCCCCTGCAACCAAACAAACTGTCAGAGACACAAATCTACGAAGGACATAGTGTAAAATGGTCCAATTCAAGTAAGTTATTCATTTGGCATCATTCGAAGTGATAGAAATTAAGTTTTAATGAAAATTATCATACTCTGCCAAAACATGCTTTTCAGCCTCTGAAAAGCACATTTTGGCCATAAAAACTGAATATGTCCCCTGCAACCAAACGAACTGTCAGAGACACAAATCTACAATGGACATAGTGTAAAATGGTCCAATTCAAGTAAGTTATTCATTTGGCATCATTCAAATGGATAGAAATCAAGTTTTAATGAAAATTATCATACTCGGCCAAAACATGCTTTTCAGCCCCTGAAAAGCACATTTTGGCCATAAAAACTGAATATGTCCCCTGCAACCAAACGAACTGTCAGAGATAGATATCTACAATGGACATAGTGTAAAATGGTCCAATTCAAGTAAATTATTCATTTGGCATCATTCGAAGTGATAGAAATCAAGTTTTAATGAAAATTATCATACTCGGCCAAAACATGCTTTTCAGCCCCTGAAAAGCACATTTTGGCCATAAAAACTTAATATGTCCCCTGCAACCAAACAAACTGTCAGAGACACAAATCTACGAAGGACATAGTGTAAAATGGTCCAATTCAAGTAAGTTATTCATTTGGCATCATTCGAAGTGATAGAAATTAAGTTTTAATGAAAATTATCATACTCTGCCAAAACATGCTTTTCAGCCTCTGAAAAGCACATTTTGGCCATAAAAACTGAAAATGTCCCCTGCAACCAAACGAACTGTCGGAGACACAAATCTACAATGGACATAGTGTAAAATGGTCCAATTCAAGTAAGTTATTCATTTGGCATCAATCGAAGTGATAGAAATCAAGTTTAAATGAAAATTATCAAACTCGGCCAAAACATGCTTTTCAGCCCCTGAAAAGCACATTTTGGCCATAAAAACTGAATATGTCCCCTGCAACCAAACGAACTGTCAGAGACACAAATCTACAATGGACATAGTGTAAAATGGTCCAATTCAAGTAAGTTATTCATTTGGCATCATTCAAATGGATAGAAATCAAGTTTTAATGAAAATTATC
The DNA here is from genome assembly GCF_051989625.1 of Stigmatopora argus. NCBI lineage: Eukaryota > Metazoa > Chordata > Actinopteri > Syngnathiformes > Syngnathidae > Stigmatopora > Stigmatopora argus. The sequence goes on from NC_135399.1 coordinate 480,305, forward strand.
ATACTCGGCCAAAACATGCTTTTCAGCCCCTGAAAAGCACATTTTGGCCATAAAAACTTAATATGTCCCCTGCAACCAAACGAACTGTCAGAGACACAAATCTACAATGGACATAGTGTAAAATGGTCCAATTCAAGTAAGTTATTCATTTGGCATCATTCGAAGTGATAGAAATCAAGTTTTAATGAAAATTATCATATTCGGCCAAAACATGCTTTTCAGCCCCTGAAAAGCACATTTTGGCCATAAAAACTGAATATGTCCCCTGCAACCAAACGAACTGTCAGAGATACAAATCTACAATGGACATAGTGTAAAATGGTCCAATTCAAGTAAGTTATTCATTTGGCATCATTCAAATGGATAGAAATCAAGTTTTAATGAAAATTATCATACTCGGCCAAAACATGCTTTTCAGCCCCTGAAAAGCACATTTTGGCCATAAAAACTGAAAATGTCCCCTGCAACCAAACAAACTGTCGGAGACACAAATCTACAATGGACATAGTGTAAAATGGTCCAATTCAAGTAAGTTATTCACTTGGCATCATTCGAAGTGATAGAAATCAAGTTTTAATGAAAATTATCAAACTCGGCCAAAACATGCTTTTCAGCCCCTGAAAAGCACATTTTGGCCATAAAAACTTAATATGTCCCCTGCAACCAAACGAACTGTCAGAGACACAAATCTACAATGGACATAGTGTAAAATGGTCCAATTCAAGTAAGTTATTCATTTGGCATCATTCGAAGTGATAGAAATTAAGTTTTAATGAAAATTATCATACTCTGCCAAAACATGCTTTTCAGCCTCTGAAAAGCACATTTTGGCCATAAAAACTGAAAATGTCCCCTGCAACCAAACGAACTGTCGGAGACACAAATCTACAATGGACATAGTGTAAAATGGTCCAATTCAAGTAAGTTATTCATTTGGCATCAATCGAAGTGATAGAAATCAAGTTTTAATGAAAATTATCAAACTCGGCCAAAACATGCTTTTCAGCCCCTGAAAAGCACATTTTGGCCATAAAAACTGAATATGTCCCCTGCAACCAAACGAACTGTCAGAGACACAAATCTACAATGGACATAGTGTAAAATGGTCCAATTCAAGTAAGTTATTCATTTGGCATCATTCAAATGGATAGAAATCAAGTTTTAATGAAAATTATCATACTCGGCCAAAACATGCTTTTCAGCCCCTGAAAAGCACATTTTGGCGATAAAAACTTAATATGTCCCCTGCAACCAAACGAACTGTCAGAGACACAAATCTACAATGGACATAGTGTAAAATGGTCCAATTCAAGTAAGTTATTCATTTGGCATCATTCGAAGTGATAGAAATCAAGTTTTAATGAAAATTATCATATTCGGCCAAAACATGCTTTTCAGCCCCTGAAAAGCACATTTTGGCCATAAAAACTGAATATGTCCCCTGCAACTAAACGAACTGTCAGAGACACAAATCTACAATGGACATAGTGTAAAATGGTCCAATTCAAGTAAGTTATTCATTTGGCATCATTCAAATGGATAGAAATCAAGTTTTAATGAAAATTATCATACTCGGCCAAAACATGCTTTTCAGCCCCTGAAAAGCACATTTTGGCCATAAAAACTGAAAATGTCCCCTGCAACCAAACAAACTGTCGGAGACACAAATCTACAATGGACATAGTGTAAAATGGTCCAATTCAAGTAAGTTATTCATTTGGCATCATTCGAAGTGATAGAAATCAAGTTTTAATGAAAATTATCATATTCGGCCAAAACATGCTTTTCAGCCCCTGAAAAGCACATTTTGGCCATAAAAACTGAAAATGTCCCCTGCAACCAAACGAACTGTCGGAGACACAAATCTACAATGGACATAGTGTAAAATGGTCCAATTCAAGTAAGTTATTCATTTGGCATCATTCGAAGTGATAGAAATCAAGTTTTAATGAAAATTATCATATTCGGCCAAAACATGCTTTTCAGCCCCTGAAAAGCACATTTTGGCCATAAAAACTGAAAATGCCCCCTGCAAACAAACGAACTGTCGGAGACACAAATCTACAATGGACATAGTGTAAAATGGTCCAATTCAAGTAAGTTATTGATTTGGCATCAATCGAAGTGATAGAAATCAAGTTTTAATGAAAATTATCAAACTCGGCCAAAACATGCTTTTCAGCCCCTGAAAAGCACATTTTGGCCATAAAAACTGAAAATGTCCCCTGCAACCAAACGAACTGTCGGAGACACAAATCTACAATGGACATAGTGTAAAATTGTCCAATTCAAGTAAGTTATTCATTTGGCATCATTCGAAGTGATAGAAATCAAGTTTTAATGAAAATTATCATACTCGGCCAAAACATGCTTTTCAGCCCCTGAAAAGCACATTTTGGCCATAAAAACTTAATATGTTCCCTGCAACCAAACGAACTGTCAGAGACACAAATCTACAATGGACATAGTGTAAAATGGTCCAATTCAAGTAAGTTATTCATTTGGCATCAATCGAAGTGATAGAAATCAAGTTTTAATGAAAATTATCAAACTCGGCCAAAACATGCTTTTCAGCCCCTGAAAAGCACATTTTGGCCATAAAAACTGAATATGTCCCCTGCAACCAAACGAACTGTCAGAGACACAAATCTACAATGGACATAGTGTAAAATGGTCCAATTCAAGTAAGTTATTCATTTGGCATCATTCAAATGGATAGAAATCAAGTTTTAATGAAAATTATCATACTCGGCCAAAACATGCTTTTCAGCCCCTGAAAAGCACATTTTGGCCATAAAAACTGAATATGTCCCCTGCAACCAAACGAACTGTCAGAGATAGAAATCTACAATGGACATAGTGTAAAATGGTCCAATTCAAGTAAATTATTCATTTGGCATCATTCGAAGTGATAGAAATCAAGTTTTAATGAAAATTATCATACTCGGCCAAAACATGCTTTTCAGCCCCTGAAAAGCACATTTTGGCCATAAAAACTTAATATGTCCCCTGCAACCAAACAAACTGTCAGAGACACAAATCTACGAAGGACATAGTGTAAAATGGTCCAATTCAAGTAAGTTATTCACTTGGCATCATTCGAAGTGATAGAAATCAAGTTTTAATGAAAATTATCAAACTCGGCCAAAACATGCTTTTCAGCCCCTGAAAAGCACATTTTGGCCATAAAAACTTAATATGTCCCCTGCAACCAAACGAACTGTCAGAGACACAAATCTACAATGGACATAGTGTAAAATGGTCCAATTCAAGTAAGTTATTCATTTGGCATCATTCGAAGTGATAGAAATTAAGTTTTAATGAAAATTATCATACTCTGCCAAAACATGCTTTTCAGCCTCTGAAAAGCACATTTTGGCCATAAAAACTGAAAATGTCCCCTGCAACCAAACGAACTGTCGGAGACACAAATCTACAATGGACATAGTGTAAAATGGTCCAATTCAAGTAAGTTATTCATTTGGCATCAATCGAAGTGATAGAAATCAAGTTTTAATGAAAATTATCAAACTCGGCCAAAACATGCTTTTCAGCCCCTGAAAAGCACATTTTGGCCATAAAAACTGAATATGTCCCCTGCAAACAAACGAACTGTCGGAGACACAAATCTACAATGGACATAGTGTAAAATGGTCCAATTCAAGTAAGTTATTGATTTGGCATCAATCGAAGTGATAGAAATCAAGTTTTAATGAAAATTATCATACTTGGCCAAAACATGCTTTTCAGCCCCTGAAAAGCACATTTTGGCCATAAAAACTGAATATGTCCCCTGCAACCAAACGAACTGTCAGAGATAGATATCTACAATGGACATAGTGTAAAATGGTCCAATTCAAGTAAATTATTCATTTGGCATCATTCGAAGTGATAGAAATCAAGTTTTAATGAAAATTATCATACTCGGCCAAAACATGCTTTTCAGCCCCTGAAAAGCACATTTTGGCCATAAAAACTTAATATGTCCCCTGCAACCAAACAAACTGTCAGAGACACAAATCTACGAAGGACATAGTGTAAAATGGTCCAATTCAAGTAAGTTATTCATTTGGCATCATTCGAAGTGATAGAAATTAAGTTTTAATGAAAATTATCATACTCTGCCAAAACATGCTTTTCAGCCTCTGAAAAGCACATTTTGGCCATAAAAACTGAAAATGTCCCCTGCAACCAAACGAACTGTCGGAGACACAAATCTACAATGGACATAGTGTAAAATGGTCCAATTCAAGTAAGTTATTCATTTGGCATCAATCGAAGTGATAGAAATCAAGTTTAAATGAAAATTATCAAACTCGGCCAAAACATGCTTTTCAGCCCCTGAAAAGCACATTTTGGCCATAAAAACTGAATATGTCCCCTGCAACCAAACGAACTGTCAGAGACACAAATCTACAATGGACATAGTGTAAAATGGTCCAATTCAAGTAAGTTATTCATTTGGCATCATTCAAATGGATAGAAATCAAGTTTTAATGAAAATTATCATACTCGGCCAAAACATGCTTTTCAGCCCCTGAAAAGCACATTTTGGCCATAAAAACTTAATATGTCCCCTGCAACCAAACGAACTGTCAGAGACACAAATCTACAATGGACATAGTGTAAAATGGTCCAATTCAAGTAAGTTATTCATTTGGCATCATTCGAAGTGATAGAAATCAAGTTTTAATGAAAATTATCATATTCGGCCAAAACATGCTTTTCAGCCCCTGAAAAGCACATTTTGGCCATAAAAACTGAATATGTCCCCTGCAACCAAACGAACTGTCAGAGATACAAATCTACAATGGACATAGTGTAAAATGGTCCAATTCAAGTAAGTTATTCATTTGGCATCATTCAAATGGATAGAAATCAAGTTTTAATGAAAATTATCATACTCGGCCAAAACATGCTTTTCGGCCCCTGAAAAGCACATTTTGGCCATAAAAACTGAAAATGTCCCCTGCAACCAAACAAACTGTCGGAGACACAAATCTACAATGGACATAGTGTAAAATGGTCCAATTCAAGTAAGTTATTCACTTGGCATCATTCGAAGTGATAGAAATCAAGTTTTAATGAAAATTATCAAACTCGGCCAAAACATGCTTTTCAGCCCCTGAAAAGCACATTTTGGCCATAAAAACTTAATATGTCCCCTGCAACCAAACGAACTGTCAGAGACACAAATCTACAATGGACATAGTGTAAAATGGTCCAATTCAAGTAAGTTATTCATTTGGCATCATTCGAAGTGATAGAAATTAAGTTTTAATGAAAATTATCATACTCTGCCAAAACATGCTTTTCAGCCTCTGAAAAGCACATTTTGGCCATAAAAACTGAAAATGTCCCCTGCAACCAAACGAACTGTCGGAGACACAAATCTACAATGGACATAGTGTAAAATGGTCCAATTCAAGTAAGTTATTCATTTGGCATCAATCGAAGTGATAGAAATCAAGTTTTAATGAAAATTATCAAACTCGGCCAAAACATGCTTTTCAGCCCCTGAAAAGCACATTTTGGCCATAAAAACTGAATATGTCCCCTGCAACCAAACGAACTGTCAGAGACACAAATCTACAATGGACATAGTGTAAAATGGTCCAATTCAAGTAAGTTATTCATTTGGCATCATTCAAATGGATAGAAATCAAGTTTTAATGAAAATTATCATACTCGGCCAAAACATGCTTTTCAGCCCCTGAAAAGCACATTTTGGCGATAAAAACTTAATATGTCCCCTGCAACCAAACGAACTGTCAGAGACACAAATCTACAATGGACATAGTGTAAAATGGTCCAATTCAAGTAAGTTATTCATTTGGCATCATTCGAAGTGATAGAAATCAAGTTTTAATGAAAATTATCATATTCGGCCAAAACATGCTTTTCAGCCCCTGAAAAGCACATTTTGGCCATAAAAACTGAATATGTCCCCTGCAACTAAACGAACTGTCAGAGACACAAATCTACAATGGACATAGTGTAAAATGGTCCAATTCAAGTAAGTTATTCATTTGGCATCATTCAAATGGATAGAAATCAAGTTTTAATGAAAATTATCATACTCGGCCAAAACATGCTTTTCAGCCCCTGAAAAGCACATTTTGGCCATAAAAACTGAAAATGTCCCCTGCAACCAAACAAACTGTCGGAGACACAAATCTACAATGGACATAGTATAAAATGGTCCAATTCAAGTAAGTTATTCATTTGGCATCATTCGAAGTGATAGAAATCAAGTTTTAATGAAAATTATCATATTCGGCCAAAACATGCTTTTCAGCCCCTGAAAAGCACATTTTGGCCATAAAAACTGAAAATGTCCCCTGCAACCAAACGAACTGTCGGAGACACAAATCTACAATGGACATAGTGTAAAATGGTCCAATTCAAGTAAGTTATTCATTTGGCATCATTCGAAGTGATAGAAATCAAGTTTTAATGAAAATTATCATATTCGGCCAAAACATGCTTTTCAGCCCCTGAAAAGCACATTTTGGCCATAAAAACTGAAAATGTCCCCTGCAAACAAACAAACTGTCGGAGACACAAATCTACAATGGACATAGTGTAAAATGGTCCAATTCAAGTAAGTTATTGATTTGGCATCAATCGAAGTGATAGAAATCAAGTTTTAATGAAAATTATCAAACTCGGCCAAAACATGCTTTTCAGCCCCTGAAAAGCACATTTTGGCCATAAAAACTGAAAATGTCCCCTGCAACCAAACGAACTGTCGGAGACACAAATCTACAATGGACATAGTGTAAAATGGTCCAATTCAAGTAAGTTATTCATTTGGCATCATTCGAAGTGATAGAAATCAAGTTTTAATGAAAATTATCATACTCGGCCAAAACATGCTTTTCAGCCCCTGAAAAGCACATTTTGGCCATAAAAACTTAATATGTTCCCTGCAACCAAACGAACTGTCAGAGACACAAATCTACAATGGACATAGTGTAAAATGGTCCAATTCAAGTAAGTTATTCATTTGGCATCATTCGAAGTGATAGAAACTAAGTTTTAATTAAAATTATCATACTCTGCCAAAACATGATTTTCAGCCTCTGAAAAGCACATTTTGGCCATAAAAACTGAAAATGTCCCCTGCAACCAAACGAACTGTCAGAGACACAAATCTACAATGGACATAGTGTAAAATGGTCCAATTCAAGTAAGTTATTCATTTGGCATCAATCGAAGTGATAGAAATCAAGTTTTAATGAAAATTATCAAACTCGGCCAAAACATGCTTTTCAGCCCCTGAAAAGCACATTTTGGCCATAAAAACTGAATATGTCCCCTGCAACCAAACGAACTGTCAGAGACACAAATCTACAATGGACATAGTGTAAAATGGTCCAATTCAAGTAAGTTATTCATTTGGCATCATTCAAATGGATAGAAATCAAGTTTTAATGAAAATTATCATACTCGGCCAAAACATGCTTTTCAGCCCCTGAAAAGCACATTTTGGCCATAAAAACTGAATATGTCCCCTGCAACCAAACGAACTGTCAGAGATAGAAATCTACAATGGACATAGTGTAAAATGGTCCAATTCAAGTAAATTATTCATTTGGCATCATTCAAAGTGATAGAAATCAAGTTTTAATGAAAATTATCATACTCGGCCAAAACATGCTTTTCAGCCCCTGAAAAGCACATTTTGGCCATAAAAACTTAATATGTCCCCTGCAACCAAACAAACTGTCAGAGACACAAATCTACGAAGGACATAGTGTAAAATGGTCCAATTCAAGTAAGTTATTCATTTGGCATCATTCAAATGGATAGAAATCAAGTTTTAATGAAAATTATCATACTCGGCCAAAACATGCTTTTCAGCCCCTGAAAAGCACATTTTGGCCATAAAAACTGAAAATGTCCCCTGCAACCAAACAAACTGTCGGAGACACAAATCTACAATGGACATAGTGTAAAATGGTCCAATTCAAGTAAGTTATTCACTTGGCATCATTCGAAGTGATAGAAATCAAGTTTTAATGAAAATTATCAAACTCGGCCAAAACATGCTTTTCAGCCCCTGAAAAGCACATTTTGGCCATAAAAACTTAATATGTCCCCTGCAACCAAACGAACTGTCAGAGACACAAATCTACAATGGACATAGTGTAAAATGGTCCAATTCAAGTAAGTTATTCATTTGGCATCATTCGAAGTGATAGAAATTAAGTTTTAATGAAAATTATCATACTCTGCCAAAACATGCTTTTCAGCCTCTGAAAAGCACATTTTGGCCATAAAAACTGAAAATGTCCCCTGCAACCAAACGAACTGTCGGAGACACAAATCTACAATGGACATAGTGTAAAATGGTCCAATTCAAGTAAGTTATTCATTTGGCATCAATCGAAGTGATAGAAATCAAGTTTTAATGAAAATTATCAAACTCGGCCAAAACATGCTTTTCAGCCCCTGAAAAGCACATTTTGGCCATAAAAACTGAATATGTCCCCTGCAAACAAACGAACTGTCGGAGACACAAATCTACAATGGACATAGTGTAAAATGGTCCAATTCAAGTAAGTTATTGATTTGGCATCAATCGAAGTGATAGAAATCAAGTTTTAATGAAAATTATCAAACTCGGCCAAAACATGCTTTTCAGCCCCTGAAAAGCACATTTTGGCCATAAAAACTGAAAATGTCCCCTGCAAACAAACGAACTGTCGGAGACACAAATCTACAATGGACATAGTGTAAAATGGTCCAATTCAAGTAAGTTATTGATTTGGCATCAATCGAAGTGATAGAAATCAAGTTTTAATGAAAATTATCAAACTCGGCCAAAACATGCTTTTCAGCCCCTGAAAAGCACATTTTGGCCATAAAAACTGAAAATGTCCCCTGCAACCAAACGAACTGTCGGAGACACAAATCTACAATGGACATAGTGTAAAATGGTCCAATTCAAGTAAGTTATTCATTTGGCATCATTCGAAGTGATAGAAATCAAGTTTTAATGAAAATTATCATACTCGGCCAAAACATGCTTTTCAGCCCCTGAAAAGCACATTTTGGCCATAAAAACTTAATATGTTCCCTGCAACCAAACGAACTGTCAGAGACACAAATCTACAATGGACATAGTGTAAAATGGTCCAATTCAAGTAAGTTATTCATTTGGCATCATTCGAAGTGATAGAAATCAAGTTTTAATGAAAATTATCAAACTCGGCCAAAACATGCTTTTCAGCCCCTGAAAAGCACATTTTGGCCATAAAAACTGAATATGTCCCCTGCAACCAAACGAACTGTCAGAGACACAAATCTACAATGGACATAGTGTAAAATGGTCCAATTCAAGTAAGTTATTCATTTGGCATCATTCAAATGGATAGAAATCAAGTTTTAATGAAAATTATCATACTCGGCCAAAACATGCTTTTCAGCCCCTGAAAAGCACATTTTGGCCATAAAAACTGAATATGTCCCCTGCAACCAAACGAACTGTCAGAGATAGAAATCTACAATGGACATAGTGTAAAATGGTCCAATTCAAGTAAATTATTCATTTGGCATCATTCGAAGTGATAGAAATCAAGTTTTAATGAAAATTATCATACTCGGCCAAAACATGCTTTTCAGCCCCTGAAAAGCACATTTTGGCCATAAAAACTTAATATGTCCCCTGCAACCAAACAAACTGTCAGAGACACAAATCTACGAAGGACATAGTGTAAAATGGTCCAATTCAAGTAAGTTATTCATTTGGCATCATTCGAAGTGATAGAAATTAAGTTTTAATGAAAATTATCATACTCTGCCAAAACATGCTTTTCAGCCTCTGAAAAGCACATTTTGGCCATAAAAACTGAAAATGTCCCCTGCAACCAAACGAACTGTCGGAGACACAAATCTACAATGGACATAGTGTAAAATGGTCCAATTCAAGTAAGTTATTCATTTGGCATCAATCGAAGTGATAGAAATCAAGTTTAAATGAAAATTATCAAACTCGGCCAAAACATGCTTTTCAGCCCCTGAAAAGCACATTTTGGCCATAAAAACTGAATATGTCCCCTGCAACCAAACGACTGTCAGAGACACAAATCTACAATGGACATAGTGTAAAATGGTCCAATTCAAGTAAGTTATTCATTTGGCATCATTCAAATGGATAGAAATCAAGTTTTAATGAAAATTATCATACTCGGCCAAAACATGCTTTTCAGCCCCTGAAAAGCACATTTTGGCCATAAAAACTTAATATGTCCCCTGCAACCAAACGAACTGTCAGAGACACAAATCTACAATGGACATAGTGTAAAATGGTCCAATTCAAGTAAGTTATTCATTTGGCATCATTCGAAGTGATAGAAATCAAGTTTTAATGAAAATTATCATATTCGGCCAAAACATGCTTTTCAGCCCCTGAAAAGCACATTTTGGCCATAAAAACTGAATATGTCCCCTGCAACCAAACGAACTGTCAGAGATACAAATCTACAATGGACATAGTGTAAAATGGTCCAATTCAAGTAAGTTATTCATTTGGCATCATTCAAATGGATAGAAATCAAGTTTTAATGAAAATTATCATACTCGGCCAAAACATGCTTTTCAGCCCCTGAAAAGCACATTTTGGCCATAAAAACTGAAAATGTCCCCTGCAACCAAACAAACTGTCGGAGACACAAATCTACAATGGACATAGTGTAAAATGGTCCAATTCAAGTAAGTTATTCACTTGGCATCATTCGAAGTGATAGAAATCAAGTTTTAATGAAAATTATCAAACTCGGCCAAAACATGCTTTTCAGCCCCTGAAAAGCCCATTTTGGCCATAAAAACTTAATATGTCCCCTGCAACCAAACGAACTGTCAGAGACACAAATCTACAATGGACATAGTGTAAAATGGTCCAATTCAAGTAAGTTATTCATTTGGCATCATTCGAAGTGATAGAAATTAAGTTTTAATGAAAATTATCATACTCTGCCAAAACATGCTTTTCAGCCTCTGAAAAGCACATTTTGGCCATAAAAACTGAAAATGTCCCCTGCAACCAAACGAACTGTCGGAGACACAAATCTACAATGGACATAGTGTAAAATGGTCCAATTCAAGTAAGTTATTCATTTGGCATCAATCGAAGTGATAGAAATCAAGTTTTAATGAAAATTATCAAACTCGGCCAAAACATGCTTTTCAGCCCCTGAAAAGCACATTTTGGCCATAAAAACTGAATATGTCCCCTGCAACCAAACGAACTGTCAGAGACACAAATCTACAATGGACATAGTGTAAAATGGTCCAATTCAAGTAAGTTATTCATTTGGCATCATTCAAATGGATAGAAATCAAGTTTTAATGAAAATTATCATACTCGGCCAAAACATGCTTTTCAGCCCCTGAAAAGCACATTTTGGCGATAAAAACTTAATATGTCCCCTGCAACCAAACGAACTGTCAGAGACACAAATCTACAATGGACATAGTGTAAAATGGTCCAATTCAAGTAAGTTATTCATTTGGCATCATTCGAAGTGATAGAAATCAAGTTTTAATGAAAATTATCATATTCGGCCAAAACATGCTTTTCAGCCCCTGAAAAGCACATTTTGGCCATAAAAACTGAATATGTCCCCTGCAACTAAACGAACTGTCAGAGACACAAATCTACAATGGACATAGTGTAAAATGGTCCAATTCAAGTAAGTTATTCATTTGGCATCATTCAAATGGATAGAAATCAAGTTTTAATGAAAATTATCATACTCGGCCAAAACATGCTTTTCAGCCCCTGAAAAGCACATTTTGGCCATAAAAACTGAAAATGTCCCCTGCAACCAAACAAACTGTCGGAGACACAAATCTACAATGGACATAGTGTAAAATGGTCCAATTCAAGTAAGTTATTCATTTGGCATCATTCGAAGTGATAGAAATCAAGTTTTAATGAAAATTATCATATTCGGCCAAAACATGCTTTTCAGCCCCTGAAAAGCACATTTTGGCCATAAAAACTGAAAATGTCCCCTGCAACCAAACGAACTGTCGGAGACACAAATCTACAATGGACATAGTGTAAAATGGTCCAATTCAAGTAAGTTATTCATTTGGCATCATTCGAAGTGATAGAAATCAAGTTTTAATGAAAATTATCATATTCGGCCAAAACATGCTTTTCAGCCCCTGAAAAGCACATTTTGGCCATAAAAACTGAAAATGTCCCCTGCAAACAAACGAACTGTCGGAGACACAAATCTACAATGGACATAGTGTAAAATGGTCCAATTCAAGTAAGTTATTGATTTGGCATCAATCGAAGTGATAGAAATTAAGTTTTAATTAAAATTATCATACTCTGCCAAAACATGATTTTCAGCCTCTGAAAAGCACATTTTGGCCATAAAAACTGAAAATGTCCCCTGCAACCAAACGAACTGTCAGAGACACAAATCTACAATGGACATAGTGTAAAATTGTCCAATTCAAGTAAGTTATTCATTTGGCATCAATCGAAGTGATAGAAATCAAGTTTTAATGAAAATTATCAAACTCGGCCAAAACATGCTTTTCAGCCCCTGAAAAGCACATTTTGGCCATAAAAACTGAATATGTCCCCTGCAACCAAACGAACTGTCAGAGACACAAATCTACAATGGACATAGTGTAAAATGGTCCAATTCAAGTAAGTTATTCATTTGGCATCATTCAAATGGATAGAAATCAAGTTTTAATGAAAATTATCATACTCGGCCAAAACATGCTTTTCAGCCCCTGAAAAGCACATTTTGGCCATAAAAACTGAATATGTCCCCTGCAACCAAACGAACTGTCAGAGATAGAATTCTACAATGGACATAGTGTAAAATGGTCCAATTCAAGTAAATTATTCATTTGGCATCATTCGAAGTGATAGAAATCAAGTTTTAATGAAAATTATCATACTCGGCCAAAACATGCTTTTCAGCCCCTGAAAAGCACATTTTGGCCATAAAAACTTAATATGTCCCCTGCAACCAAACAAACTGTCAGAGACACAAATCTACGAAGGACATAGTGTAAAATGGTCCAATTCAAGTAAGTTATTCATTTGGCATCATTCAAATGGATAGAAATCAAGTTTTAATGAAAATTATCATACTCGGCCAAAACATGCTTTTCAGCCCCTGAAAAGCACATTTTGGCCATAAAAACTGAAAATGTCCCCTGCAACCAAACAAACTGTCGGAGACACAAATCTACAATGGACATAGTGTAAAATGGTCCAATTCAAGTAAGTTATTCACTTGGCATCATTCGAAGTGATAGAAATCAAGTTTTAATGAAAATTATCAAACTCGGCCAAAACATGCTTTTCAGCCCCTGAAAAGCACATTTTGGCCATAAAAACTTAATATGTCCCCTGCAACCAAACGAACTGTCAGAGACACAAATCTACAATGGACATAGTGTAAAATGGTCCAATTCAAGTAAGTTATTCATTTGGCATCAATCGAAGTGATAGAAATCAAGTTTTAATGAAAATTATCAAACTCGGCCAAAACATGCTTTTCAGCCCCTGAAAAGCACATTTTGGCCATAAAAACTGAATATGTCCCCTGCAACCAAACGAACTGTCAGAGACACAAATCTACAATGGACATAGTGTAAAATGGTCCAATTCAAGTAAGTTATTCATTTGGCATCATTCAAATGGATAGAAATCAAGTTTTAATGAAAATTATCATACTCGGCCAAAACATGCTTTTCAGCCCCTGAAAAGCACATTTTGGCGATAAAAACTTAATATGTCCCCTGCAACCAAACGAACTGTCAGAGACACAAATCTACAATGGACATAGTGTAAAATGGTCCAATTCAAGTAAGTTATTCATTTGGCATCATTCGAAGTGATAGAAATCAAGTTTTAATGAAAATTATCATATTCGGCCAAAACATGCTTTTCAGCCCCTGAAAAGCACATTTTGGCCATAAAAACTGAAAATGTCCCCTGCAACCAAACGAACTGTCGGAGACACAAATCTACAATGGACATAGTGTAAAATGGTCCAATTCAAGTAAGTTATTCATTTGGCATCATTCGAAGTGATAGAAATCAAGTTTTAATGAAAATTATCATATTCGGCCAAAACATGCTTTTCAGCCCCTGAAAAACACATTTTGGCCATAAAAACTGAAAATGTCCCCTGCAAACAAACGAACTGTCGGAGACACAAATCTACAATGGACATAGTGTAAAATGGTCCAATTCAAGTAAGTTATTGATTTGGCATCAATCGAAGTGATAGAAATCAAGTTTTAATGAAAATTATCAAACTCGGCCAAAACATGCTTTTCAGCCCCTGAAAAGCACATTTTGGCCATAAAAACTGAAAATGTCCCCTGCAACCAAACGAACTGTCGGAGACACAAATCTACAATGGACATAGTGTAAAATGGTCCAATTCAAGTAAGTTATTCATTTGGCATCATTCGAAGTGATAGAAATCAAGTTTTAATGAAAATTATCATACTCGGCCAAAACATGCTTTTCAGCCCCTGAAAAGCACATTTTGGCCATAAAAACTTAATATGTTCCCTGCAACCAAACGAACTGTCAGAGACACAAATCTACAATGGACATAGTGTAAAATGGTCCAATTCAAGTAAGTTATTCATTTGGCATCATTCGAAGTGATAGAAATTAAGTTTTAATTAAAATTTTCATACTCTGCCAAAACATGATTTTCAGCCTCTGAAAAGCACATTTTGGCCATAAAAACTTAATATGTCCCCTGCAACCAAACGAACTGTCGGAGACACAAATCTACAATGGACATAGTGTAAAATGGTCCAATTCAAGTAAGTTATTCATTTGGCATCATTCGAAGTGATAGAAATCAAGTTTTAATGAAAATTATCATATTCGGCCAAAACATGCTTTTCAGCCCCTGAAAAGCACATTTTGGCCATAAAAACTGAATATGTCCCCTGCAACTAAACGAACTGTCAGAGACACAAATCTACAATGGACATAGTGTAAAATGGTCCAATTCAAGTAAGTTATTCATTTGGCATCATTCGAAGTGATAGAAATCAAGTTTTAATGAAAATTATCATATTCGGCCAAAACATGCTTTTCAGCCCCTGAAAAGCACATTTTGGCCATAAAAACTGAAAATGTCCCCTGCAACCAAACGAACTGTCGGAGACACAAATCTACAATGGACATAGTGTAAAATGGTCCAATTCAAGTAAGTTATTCATTTGGCATCATTCGAAGTGATAGAAATCAAGTTTTAATGAAAATTATCATATTCGGCCAAAACATGCTTTTCAGCCCCTGAAAAGCACATTTTGGCCATAAAAACTGAAAATGTCCCCTGCAACCAAACAAACTGTCGGAGACACAAATCTACAATGGACATAGTGTAAAATGGTCCAATTCAAGTAAGTTATTCATTTGGCATCATTCGAAGTGATAGAAATCAAGTTTTAATGAAAATTATCATATTCGGCCAAAACATGCTTTTCAGCCCCTGAAAAGCACATTTTGGCCATAAAAACTGAAAATGTCCCCTGCAACCAAACGAACTGTCGGAGACACAAATCTACAATGGACATAGTGTAAAATGGTCCAATTCAAGTAAGTTATTCATTTGGCATCATTCGAAGTGATAGAAATCAAGTTTTAATGAAAATTATCATATTCGGCCAAAACATGCTTTTCAGCCCCTGAAAAGCACATTTTGGCCATAAAAACTGAATATGTCCCCTGCAACCAAACGAACTGTCAGAGACACAAATCTACAATGGACATAGTGTAAAATGGTCCAATTCAAGTAAGTTATTCATTTGGCATCATTCAAATGGATAGAAATCAAGTTTTAATGAAAATTATCATACTCGGCCAAAACATGCTTTTCAGCCCCTGAAAAGCACATTTTGGCGATAAAAACTTAATATGTCCCCTGCAACCAAACGAACTGTCAGAGACACAAATCTACAATGGACATAGTGTAAAATGGTCCAATTCAAGTAAGTTATTCATTTGGCATCATTCGAAGTGATAGAAATCAAGTTTTAATGAAAATTATCATATTCGGCCAAAACATGCTTTTCAGCCCCTGAAAAGCACATTTTGGCCATAAAAACTGAATATGTCCCCTGCAACTAAACGAACTGTCAGAGACACAAATCTACAATGGACATAGTGTAAAATGGTCCAATTCAAGTAAGTTATTCATTTGGCATCATTCAAATGGATAGAAATCAAGTTTTAATGAAAATTATCATACTCGGCCAAAACATGCTTTTCAGCCCCTGAAAAGCACATTTTGGCCATAAAAACTGAAAATGTCCCCTGCAACCAAACAAACTGTCGGAGACACAAATCTACAATGGACATAGTGTAAAATGGTCCAATTCAAGTAAGTTATTCATTTGGCATCATTCGAAGTGATAGAAATCAAGTTTTAATGAAAATTATCATATTCGGCTAAAACATGCTTTTCAGCCCCTGAAAAGCACATTTTGGCCATAAAAACTGAAAATGTCCCCTGCAACCAAACGAACTGTCGGAGACACAAATCTACAATGGACATAGTGTAAAATGGTCCAATTCAAGTAAGTTATTCATTTGGCATCATTCGAAGTGATAGAAATCAAGTTTTAATGAAAATTATCATATTCGGCCAAAACATGCTTTTCAGCCCCTGAAAAGCACATTTTGGCCATAAAAACTGAAAATGTCCCCTGCAACCAAACAAACTGTCGGAGACACAAATCTACAATGGACATAGTGTAAAATGGTCCAATTCAAGTAAGTTATTCATTTGGCATCATTCGAAGTGATAGAAATCAAGTTTTAATGAAAATTATCATATTCGGCCAAAACATGCTTTTCAGCCCCTGAAAAGCACATTTTGGCCATAAAAACTTAATATGTCCCCTGCAACCAAACGAACTGTCAGAGACACAAATCTACAATGGACATAGTGTAAAATGGTCCAATTCAAGTAAGTTATTCATTTGGCATCATTCGAAGTGATAGAAATTAAGTTTTAATGAAAATTATCATACTCTGCCAAAACATGCTTTTCAGCCTCTGAAAAGCACATTTTGGCCATAAAAACTGAAAATGTCCCCTGCAACCAAACGAACTGTGGGAGACACAAATCTACAATGGACATAGTGTAAAATGGTCCAATTCAAGTAAGTTATTCATTTGGCATCAATCGAAGTGATAGAAATCAAGTTTTAATGAAAATTATCAAACTCGGCCAAAACATGCTTTTCAGCCCCTGAAAAGCACATTTTGGCCATAAAAACTGAATATGTCCCCTGCAACCAAACGAACTGTCAGAGACACAAATCTACAATGGACATAGTGTAAAATGGTCCAATTCAAGTAAGTTATTCATTTGGCATCATTCAAATGGATAGAAATCAAGTTTTAATGAAAATTATCATACTCGGCCAAAACATGCTTTTCAGCCCCTGAAAAGCACATTTTGGCGATAAAAACTTAATATGTCCCCTGCAACCAAACGAACTGTCAGAGACACAAATCTACAATGGACATAGTGTAAAATGGTCCAATTCAAGTAAGTTATTCATTTGGCATCATTCGAAGTGATAGAAATCAAGTTTTAATGAAAATTATCATATTCGGCCAAAACATGCTTTTCAGCCCCTGAAAAGCACATTTTGGCCATAAAAACTGAATATGTCCCCTGCAACTAAACGAACTGTCAGAGACACAAATCTACAATGGACATAGTGTAAAATGGTCCAATTCAAGTAAGTTATTCATTTGGCATCATTCAAATGGATAGAAATCAAGTTTTAATGAAAATTATCATACTCGGCCAAAACATGCTTTTCAGCCCCTGAAAAGCACATTTTGGCCATAAAAACTGAAAATGTCCCCTGCAACCAAACAAACTGTCGGAGACACAAATCTACAATGGACATAGTGTAAAATGGTCCAATTCAAGTAAGTTATTTATTTGGCATCATTCGAAGTGATAGAAATCAAGTTTTAATGAAAATTATCATATTCGGCCAAAACATGCTTTTCAGCCCCTGAAAAGCACATTTTGGCCATAAAAACTGAAAATGTCCCCTGCAACCAAACGAACTGTCGGAGACACAAATCTACAATGGACATAGTGTAAAATGGTCCAATTCAAGTAAGTTATTCATTTGGCATCAATCGAAGTGATAGAAATCAAGTTTTAATGAAAATTATCAAACTCGGCCAAAACATGCTTTTCAGCCCCTGAAAAGCACATTTTGGCCATAAAAACTGAAAATGTCCCCTGCAACCAAACGAACTGTCGGAGACACAAATCTACAATGGACATAGTGTAAAATGGTCCAATTCAAGTAAGTTATTCATTTGGCATCATTCGAAGTGATAGAAATCAAGTTTTAATGAAAATTATCATACTCGGCCAAAACATGCTTTTCAGCCCCTGAAAAGCACATTTTGGCCATAAAAACTTAATATGTTCCCTGCAACCAAACGAACTGTCAGAGACACAAATCTACAATGGACATAGTGTAAAATGGTCCAATTCAAGTAAGTTATTCATTTGGCATCATTCGAAGTGATAGAAATTAAGTTTTAATTAAAATTTTCATACTCTGCCAAAACATGATTTTCAGCCTCTGAAAAGCACATTTTGGCCATAAAAACTGAAAATGTCCCCTGCAACCAAACGAACTGTCGGAGACACAAATCTACAATGGACATAGTGTAAAATGGTCCAATTCAAGTAAGTTATTCATTTGGCATCAATCGAAGTGATAGAAATCAAGTTTTAATGAAAATTATCAAACTCGGCCAAAACATGCTTTTCAGCCCCTGAAAAGCACATTTTGGCCATAAAAACTGAATATGTCCCCTGCAACCAAACGAACTGTCAGAGACACAAATCTACAATGGACATAGTGTAAAATGGTCCAATTCAAGTAAGTTATTCATTTGGCATCATTCAAATGGATAGAAATCAAGTTTTAATGAAAATTATCATACTCGGCCAAAACATGCTTTTCAGCCCCTGAAAAGCACATTTTGGCCATAAAAACTTAATATGTCCCCTGCAACCAAACAAACTGTCAGAGACACAAATCTACGAAGGACATAGTGTAAAATGGTCCAATTCAAGTAAGTTATTCATTTGGCATCATTCGAAGTGATAGAAATTAAGTTTTAATGAAAATTATCATACTCTGCCAAAACATGCTTTTCAGCCTCTGAAAAGCACATTTTGGCCATAAAAACTGAAAATGTCCCCTGCAACCAAACGAACTGTCGGAGACACAAATCTACAATGGACATAGTGTAAAATGGTCCAATTCAAGTAAGTTATTCATTTGGCATCAATCGAAGTGATAGAAATCAAGTTTAAATGAAAATTATCAAACTCGGCCAAAACATGCTTTTCAGCCCCTGAAAAGCACATTTTGGCCATAAAAACTGAATATGTCCCCTGCAACCAAACGAACTGTCAGAGACACAAATCTACAATGGACATAGTGTAAAATGGTCCAATTCAAGTAAGTTATTCATTTGGCATCATTCAAATGGATAGAAATCAAGTTTTAATGAAAATTATCATACTCGGCCAAAACATGCTTTTCAGCCCCTGAAAAGCACATTTTGGCCATAAAAACTTAATATGTCCCCTGCAACCAAACGAACTGTCAGAGACACAAATCTACAATGGACATAGTGTAAAATGGTCCAATTCAAGTAAGTTATTCATTTGGCATCATTCGAAGTGATAGAAATCAAGTTTTAATGAAAATTATCATATTCGGCCAAAACATGCTTTTCAGCCCCTGAAAAGCACATTTTGGCCATAAAAACTGAATATGTCCCCTGCAACCAAACGAACTGTCAGAGATACAAATCTACAATAAACATAGTGTAAAATGGTCCAATTCAAGTAAGTTATTCATTTGGCATCATTCAAATGGATAGAAATCAAGTTTTAATGAAAATTATCATACTCTGCCAAAACATGCTTTTCAGCCTCTGAAAAGCACATTTTGGCCATAAAAACTGAAAATGTCCCCTGCAACCAAACGAACTGTCGGAAACACAAATCTACAATGGACATAGTGTAAAATGGTCCAATTCAAGTAAGTTATTCATTTGGCATCAATCGAAGTGATAGAAATCAAGTTTAAATGAAAATTATCAAACTCGGCCAAAACATGCTTTTCAGCCCCTGAAAAGCACATTTTGGCCATAAAAACTGAATATGTCCCCTGCAACCAAACGAACTGTCAGAGACACAAATCTACAATGGACATAGTGTAAAATGGTCCAATTCAAGTAAGTTATTCATTTGGCATCATTCGAAGTGATAGAAATTAAGTTTTAATGAAAATTATCATACTCTGCCAAAACATGCTTTTCAGCCTCTGAAAAGCACATTTTGGCCATAAAAACTGAAAATGTCCCCTGCAACCAAACGAACTGTCGGAGACACAAATCTACAATGGACATAGTGTAAAATGGTCCAATTCAAGTAAGTTATTCATTTGGCATCAATCGAAATGATAGAAATCAAGTTTTAATGAAAATTATCAAACTCGGCCAAAACATGCTTTTCAGCCCCTGAAAAGCACATTTTGGCCATAAAAACTGAATATGTCCCCTGCAACCAAACGAACTGTCAGAGACACAAATCTACAATGGACATAGTGTAAAATGGTCCAATTCAAGTAAGTTATTCATTTGGCATCATTCAAATGGATAGAAATCAAGTTTTAATGAAAATTATCATACTCGGCCAAAACATGCTTTTCAGCCCCTGAAAAGCACATTTTGGCGATAAAAACTTAATATGTCCCCTGCAACCAAACGAACTGTCAGAGACACAAATCTACAATGGACATAGTGTAAAATGGTCCAATTCAAGTAAGTTATTCATTTGGCATCATTCGAAGTGATAGAAATCAAGTTTTAATGAAAATTATCATATTCGGCCAAAACATGCTTTTCAGCCCCTGAAAAGCACATTTTGGCCATAAAAACTTAATATGTCCCCTGCAACTAAACGAACTGTCAGAGACACAAATCTACAATGGACATAGTGTAAAATGGTCCAATTCAAGTAAGTTATTCATTTGGCATCATTCAAATGGATAGAAATCAAGTTTTAATGAAAATTATCATACTCGGCCAAAACATGCTTTTCAGCCCCTGAAAAGCACATTTTGGCCATAAAAACTGAAAATGTCCCCTGCAACCAAACAAACTGTCGGAGACACAAATCTACAATGGACATAGTGTAAAATGGTCCAATTCAAGTAAGTTATTCATTTGGCATCATTCGAAGTGATAGATCAAGTTTTATTGAAAATTATCATATTCGGCCAAAACATGCTTTTCAGCCCCTGAAAAGCACATTTTGGCCATAAAAACTGAATATGTCCCCTGCAACCAAACGAACTGTCAGAGACACAAATCTACAATGGACATAGTGTAAAATGGTCCAATTCAAGTAAGTTATTCATTTGGCATCATTCAAATGGATAGAAATCAAGTTTTAATGAAAATTATCATACTCGGCCAAAACATGCTTTTCAGCCCCTGAAAAGCACATTTTGGCCATAAAAACTGAAAATGTCCCCTGCAACCAAACAAACTGTCGGAGACACAAATCTACAATGGACATAGTGTAAAATGGTCCAATTCAAGTAAGTTATTCATTTGGCATCATTTGAAGTGATAGAAATCAAGTTTTAATGAAAATTATCATATTCGGCCAAAACATGCTTTTCAGCCCCTGAAAAGCACATTTTGGCCATAAAAACTTAATATGTCCCCTGCAACCAAACGAACTGTCAGAGACACAAATCTACAATGGACATAGTGTAAAATGGTCCAATTCAAGTAAGTTATTCATTTGGCATCATTCGAAGTGATAGAAATCAAGTTTTAATGAAAATTATCATATTCGGCCAAAACATGCTTTTCAGCCCCTGAAAAGCACATTTTGGCCATAAAAACTGAATATGTCCCCTGCAACCAAACAAACTGTCAGAGACACAAATCTACGAAGGACATAGTGTAAAATGGTCCAATTCAAGTAAGTTATTCATTTGGCATCATTCGAAGTGATAGAAATTAAGTTTTAATGAAAATTATCATACTCTGCCAAAACATGCTTTTCAGCCTCTGAAAAGCACATTTTGGCCATAAAAACTGAAAATGTCCCCTGCAACCAAACGAACTGTCGGAAACACAAATCTACAATGGACATAGTGTAAAATGGTCCAATTCAAGTAAGTTATTCATTTGGCATCAATCGAAGTGATAGAAATCAAGTTTAAATGAAAATTATCAAACTCGGCCAAAACATGCTTTTCAGCCCCTGAAAAGCACATTTTGGCCATAAAAACTGAATATGTCCCCTGCAACCAAACGAACTGTCAGAGACACAAATCTACAATGGACATAGTGTAAAATGGTCCAATTCAAGTAAGTTATTCATTTGGCATCATTCAAATGGATAGAAATCAAGTTTTAATGAAAATTATCATACTCGGCCAAAACATGCTTTTCAGCCCCTGAAAAGCACATTTTGGCCATAAAAACTTAATATGTCCCCTGCAACCAAACGAACTGTCAGAGACACAAATCTACAATGGACATAGTGTAAAATGGTCCAATTCAAGTAAGTTATTCATTTGGCATCATTCGAAGTGATAGAAATCAAGTTTTAATGAAAATTATCATATTCGGCCAAAACATGCTTTTCAGCCCCTGAAAAGCACATTTTGGCCATAAAAACTGAATATGTCCCCTGCAACCAAACGAACTGTCAGAGATACAAATTACAATGGATATAGTGTAAAATGGTCCAATTCAAGTAAGTTATTCATTTGGCATCATTCAAATGGATAGAAATCAAGTTTTAATGAAAATTATCATACTCGGCCAAAACATGCTTTTCAGCCCCTGAAAAGCACATTTTGGCCATAAAAACTGAAAATGTCCCCTGCAACCAAACAAACTGTCGGAGACACAAATCTACAATGGACATAGTGTAAAATGGTCCAATTCAAGTAAGTTATTCACTTGGCATCATTCGAAGTGATAGAAATCAAGTTTTAATGAAAATTATCAAACTCGGCCAAAACATGCTTTTCAGCCCCTGAAAAGCACATTTTGGCCATAAAAACTTAATATGTCCCCTGCAACCAAACGAACTGTCAGAGACACAAATCTACAATGGACATAGTGTAAAATGGTCCAATTCAAGTAAGTTATTCATTTGGCATCATTCGAAGTGATAGAAATTAAGTTTTAATGAAAATTATCATACTCTGCCAAAACATGCTTTTCAGCCTCTGAAAAGCACATTTTGGCCATAAAAACTGAAAATGTCCCCTGCAACCAAACGAACTGTCGGAGACACAAATCTACAATGGACATAGTGTAAAATGGTCCAATTCAAGTAAGTTATTCATTTGGCATCAATCGAAGTGATAGAAATCAAGTTTTAATGAAAATTATCAAACTCGGCCAAAACATGCTTTTCAGCCCCTGAAAAGCACATTTTGGCCATAAAAACTGAATATGTCCCCTGCAACCAAACGAACTGTCAGAGACACAAATCTACAATGGACATAGTGTAAAATGGTCCAATTCAAGTAAGTTATTCATTTGGCATCATTCAAATGGATAGAAATCAAGTTTTAATGAAAATTATCATACTCGGCCAAAACATGCTTTTCAGCCCCTGAAAAGCACATTTTGGCGATAAAAACTTAATATGTCCCCTGCAACCAAACGAACTGTCAGAGACACAAATCTACAATGGACATAGTGTAAAATGGTCCAATTCAAGTAAGTTATTCATTTGGCATCATTCGAAGTGATAGAAATCAAGTTTTAATGAAAATTATCATATTCGGCCAAAACATGCTTTTCAGCCCCTGAAAAGCACATTTTGGCCATAAAAACTGAATATGTCCCCTGCAACTAAACGAACTGTCAGAGACACAAATCTACAATGGACATAGTGTAAAATGGTCCAATTCAAGTAAGTTATTCATTTGGCATCATTCAAATGGATAGAAATCAAGTTTTAATGAAAATTATCATACTCGGCCAAAACATGCTTTTCAGCCCCTGAAAAGCACATTTTGGCCATAAAAACTGAAAATGTCCCCTGCAACCAAACAAACTGTTGGAGACACAAATCTACAATGGACATAGTGTAAAATGGTCCAATTCAAGTAAGTTATTCATTTGGCATCATTCGAAGTGATAGAAATCAAGTTTTATTGAAAATTATCATATTCGGCCAAAACATGCTTTTCAGCCCCTGAAAAGCACATTTTGGCCATAAAAACTGAATATGTCCCCTGCAACCAAACGAACTGTCAGAGACACAAATCTACAATGGACATAGTGTAAAATGGTCCAATTCAAGTAAGTTATTCATTTGGCATCATTCAAATGGATAGAAATCAAGTTTTAATGAAAATTATCATACTCGGCCAAAACATGCTTTTCAGCCCCTGAAAAGCACATTTTGGCCATAAAAACTGAAAATGTCCCCTGCAACCAAACAAACTGTCGGAGACACAAATCTACAATGGACATAGTGTAAAATGGTCCAATTCAAGTAAGTTATTCATTTGGCATCATTCGAAGTGATAGAAATCAAGTTTTAATGAAAATTATCATATTCGGCCAAAACATGCTTTTCAGCCCCTGAAAAGCACATTTTGGCCATAAAAACTTAATATGTCCCCTGCAACCAAACGAACTGTCAGAGACACAAATCTACAATGGACATAGTGTAAAATGGTCCAATTCAAGTAAGTTATTCATTTGGCATCATTCGAAGTGATAGAAATCAAGTTTTAATGAAAATTATCATATTCGGCCAAAACATGCTTTTCAGCCCCTGAAAAGCACATTTTGGCCATAAAAACTGAATATGTCCCCTGCAACCAAACGAACTGTCAGAGACACAAATCTACTATGGACATAGTGTAAAATGGTCCAATTCAAGTAAATTATTCATTTGGCATCATTCGAAGTGATAGAAATCAAGTTTTAATGAAAATTATCATATTCGGCCAAAACATGCTTTTCAGCCCCTGAAAAGCACATTTTGGCCATAAAAACTGAATATGTCCCCTGCAACCAAACGAACTGTCAGAGACACAAATCTACAATGGACATAGTGTAAAATGGTCCAATTCAAGTAAGTTATTCATTTGGCATCATTCAAATGGATAGAAATCAAGTTTTAATGAAAATTATCATACTCGGCCAAAACATGCTTTTCAGCCCCTGAAAAGCACATTTTGGCCATAAAAACTGAAAATGTCCCCTGCAACCAAACAAACTTTTGGAGACACAAATCTACAATGGACATAGTGTAAAATGGTCCAATTCAAGTAAGTTATTCATTTGGCATCATTCGAAGTGATAGAAATCAAGTTTTAATGAAAATTATCATACTCGGCCAAAACATGCTTTTCAGCCCCTGAAAAGCACATTTTGGCCATAAAAACTTAATATGTCCCCTGCAACCAAACGAACTGTCAGAGACACAAATCTACAATGGACATAGTGTAAAATGGTCCAATTCAAGTAAGTTATTCATTTGGCATCATTCGAAGTGATAGAAATTAAGTTTTAATTAAAATTATCAAACTCGGCCAAAACATGCTTTTCAGCCCCTGAAAAGCACATTTTGGCCATAAAAACTGAATATGTCCCCTGCAACCAAACGAACTGTCAGAGACACAAATCTACAATGGACATAGTGTAAAATGGTCCAATTCAAGTAAGTTATTCATTTGGCATCATTCAAATGGATAGAAATCAAGTTTTAATGAAAATTATCATACTCGGCCAAAACATGCTTTTCAGCCCCTGAAAAGCACATTTTGGCCATAAAAACTGAATATGTCCCCTGCAACCAAACGAACTGTCAGAGATAGAAATCTACAATGGACATAGTGTAAAATGGTCCAATTCAAGTAAATTATTCATTTGGCATCATTCGAAGTGATAGAAATCAAGTTTTAATGAAAATTATCATACTCGGCCAAAACATGCTTTTCAGCCCCTGAAAAGCACATTTTGGCCATAAAAACTTAATATGTCCCCTGCAACCAAACAAACTGTCAGAGACACAAATCTACGAAGGACATAGTGTAAAATGGTCCAATTCAAGTAAGTTATTCATTTGGCATCATTCAAATGGATAGAAATCAAGTTTTAATGAAAATTATCATACTCGGCCAAAACATGCTTTTCAGCCCCTGAAAAGCACATTTTGGCCATAAAAACTGAAAATGTCCCCTGCAACCAAACAAACTGTCGGAGACACAAATCTACAATGGACATAGTGTAAAATGGTCCAATTCAAGTAAGTTATTCACTTGGCATCATTCGAAGTGATAGAAATCAAGTTTTAATGAAAATTATCAAACTCGGCCAAAACATGCTTTTCAGCCCCTGAAAAGCACATTTTGGCCATAAAAACTTAATATGTCCCCTGCAACCAAACGAACTGTCAGAGACACAAATCTACAATGGACATAGTGTAAATGGTCCAATTCAAGTAAGTTATTCATTTGGCATCATTCGAAGTGATAGAAATTAAGTTTTAATGAAAATTATCATACTCTGCCAAAACATGCTTTTCAGCCTCTGAAAAGCACATTTTGGCCATAAAAACTGAAAATGTCCCCTGCAACCAAACGAACTGTCGGAGACACAAATCTACAATGGACATAGTGTAAAATGGTCCAATTCAAGTAAGTTATTCATTTGGCATCAATCGAAGTGATAGAAATCAAGTTTTAATGAAAATTATCAAACTCGGCCAAAACATGCTTTTCAGCCCCTGAAAAGCACATTTTGGCCATAAAAACTGAATATGTCCCCTGCAACCAAACGAACTGTCAGAGACACAAATCTACAATGGACATAGTGTAAAATGGTCCAATTCAAGTAAGTTATTCATTTGGCATCATAGAAATCAAGTTTTAATGAAAATTATCATACTCGGCCAAAACATGCTTTTCAGCCCCTGAAAAGCACATTTTGGCGATAAAAACTTAATATGTCCCCTGCAACCAAACGAACTGTCAGAGACACAAATCTACAATGGACATAGTGTAAAATGGTCCAATTCAAGTAAGTTATTCATTTGGCATCATTCGAAGTGATAGAAATCAAGTTTTAATGAAAATTATCATATTCGGCCAAAACATGCTTTTCAGCCCCTGAAAAGCACATTTTGGCCATAAAAACTGAATATGTCCCCTGCAACTAAACGAACTGTCAGAGACACAAATCTACAATGGACATAGTGTAAAATGGTCCAATTCAAGTAAGTTATTCATTTGGCATCATTCAAATGGATAGAAATCAAGTTTTAATGAAAATTATCATACTCGGCCAAAACATGCTTTTCAGCCCCTGAAAAGCACATTTTGGCCATAAAAACTGAAAATGTCCCCTGCAACCAAACGAACTGTCGGAGACACAAATCTACAATGGACATAGTGTAAAATGGTCCAATTCAAGTAAGTTATTCATTTGGCATCATTCGAAGTGATAGAAATCAAGTTTTAATGAAAATTATCATATTCGGCCAAAACATGCTTTTCAGCCCCTGAAAAGCACATTTTGGCCATAAAAACTGAAAATGTCCCCTGCAAACAAACGAACTGTCGGAGACACAAATCTACAATGGACATAGTGTAAAATGGTCCAATTCAAGTAAGTTATTGATTTGGCATCAATCGAAGTGATAGAAATCAAGTTTTAAAGAAAATTATCAAACTCGGCCAAAACATGCTTTTCAGCCCCTGAAAAGCACATTTTGGCCATAAAAACTGAAAATGTCCCCTGCAACCAAACGAACTGTCGGAGACACAAATCTACAATGGACATAGTGTAAAATGGTCCAATTCAAGTAAGTTATTCATTTGGCATCATTCGAAGTGATAGAAATCAAGTTTTAATGAAAATTATCATACTCGGCCAAAACATGCTTTTCAGCCCCTGAAAAGCACATTTTGGCCATAAAAACTTAATATGTTCCCTGCAACCAAACGAACTGTCAGAGACACAAATCTACAATGGACATAGTGTAAAATGGTCCAATTCAAGTAAGTTATTCATTTGGCATCATTCGAAGTGATAGAAATTAAGTTTTAATTAAAATTTTCATACTCTGCCAAAACATGATTTTCAGCCTCTGAAAAGCACATTTTGGCCATAAAAACTGAAAATGTCCCCTGCAACCAAACGAACTGTCGGAGACACAAATCTACAATGGACATAGTGTAAAATGGTCCAATTCAAGTAAGTTATTCATTTGGCATCAATCGAAGTGATAGAAATCAAGTTTTAATGAAAATTATCAAACTCGGCCAAAACATGCTTTTCAGCCCCTGAAAAGCACATTTTGGCCATAAAAACTGAATATGTCCCCTGCAACCAAACGAACTGTCAGAGACACAAATCTACAATGGACATAGTGTAAAATGGTCCAATTCAAGTAAGTTATTCATTTGGCATCATTCAAATGGATAGAAATCAAGTTTTAATGAAAATTATCATACTCGGCCAAAACATGCTTTTCAGCCCCTGAAAAGCACATTTTGGCCATAAAAACTGAATATGTCCCCTGCAACCAAACGAACTGTCAGAGATAGAAATCTACAATGGACATAGTGTAAAATGGTCCAATTCAAGTAAATTATTCATTTGGCATCATTCGAAGTGATAGAAATCAAGTTTTAATGAAAATTATCATACTCGGCCAAAACATGCTTTTCAGCCCCTGAAAAGCACATTTTGGCCATAAAAACTTAATATGTCCCCTGCAACCAAACAAACTGTCAGAGACACAAATCTACGAAGGACATAGTGTAAAATGGTCCAATTCAAGTAAGTTATTCATTTGGCATCATTCGAAGTGATAGAAATTAAGTTTTAATGAAAATTATCATACTCTGCCAAAACATGCTTTTCAGCCTCTGAAAAGCACATTTTGGCCATAAAAACTGAAAATGTCCCCTGCAACCAAACGAACTGTCGGAGACACAAATCTACAATGGACATAGTGTAAAATGGTCCAATTCAAGTAAGTTATTCATTTGGCATCAATCGAAGTGATAGAAATCAAGTTTAAATGAAAATTATCAAACTCGGCCAAAACATGCTTTTCAGCCCCTGAAAAGCACATTTTGGCCATAAAAACTGAATATGTCCCCTGCAACCAAACGAACTGTCAGAGACACAAATCTACAATGGACATAGTGTAAAATGGTCCAATTCAAGTAAGTTATTCATTTGGCATCATTCAAATGGATAGAAATCAAGTTTTAATGAAAATTATCATACTCGGCCAAAACATGCTTTTCAGCCCCTGAAAAGCACATTTTGGCCATAAAAACTTAATATGTCCCCTGCAACCAAACGAACTGTCAGAGACACAAATCTACAATGGACATAGTGTAAAATGGTCCAATTCAAGTAAGTTATTCATTTGGCATCATTCGAAGTGATAGAAATCAAGTTTTAATGAAAATTATCATATTCGGCCAAAACATGCTTTTCAGCCCCTGAAAAGCACATTTTGGCCATAAAAACTGAATATGTCCCCTGCAACCAAACGAACTGTCAGAGATACAAATCTACAATAAACATAGTGTAAAATGGTCCAATTCAAGTAAGTTATTCATTTGGCATCATTCAAATGGATAGAAATCAAGTTTTAATGAAAATTATCATACTCGGCCAAAACATGCTTTTCAGCCCCTGAAAAGCACATTTTGGCCATAAAAACTGAAAATGTCCCCTGCAACCAAACAAACTGTCGGAGACACAAATCTACAATGGACATAGTGTAAAATGGTCCAATTCAAGTAAGTTATTCACTTGGCATCATTCAAAGTGATAGAAATCAAGTTTTAATGAAAATTATCAAACTCGGCCAAAACATGCTTTTCAGCCCCTGAAAAGCACATTTTGGCCATAAAAACTTAATATGTCCCCTGCAACCAAACGAACTGTCAGAGACACAAATCTACAATGGACATAGTGTAAAATGGTCCAATTCAAGTAAGTTATTCATTTGGCATCATTCGAAGTGATAGAAATTAAGTTTTAATGAAAATTATCATACTCTGCCAAAACATGCTTTTCAGCCTCTGAAAAGCACATTTTGGCCATAAAAACTGAAAATGTCCCCTGCAACCAAACGAACTGTCGGAGACACAAATCTACAATGGACATAGTGTAAAATGGTCCAATTCAAGTAAGTTATTCATTTGGCATCAATCGAAATGATAGAAATCAAGTTTTAATGAAAATTATCAAACTCGGCCAAAACATGCTTTTCAGCCCCTGAAAAGCACATTTTGGCCATAAAAACTGAAAATGTCCCCTGCAACCAAACGAACTGTCGGAGACACAAATCTACAATGGACATAGTGTAAAATGGTCCAATTCAAGTAAGTTATTCATTTGGCATCATTCGAAGTGATAGAAATCAAGTTTTAATGAAAATTATCATACTCGGCCAAAACATGCTTTTCAGCCCCTGAAAAGCACATTTTGGCCATAAAAACTTAATATGTTCCCTGCAACCAAACGAACTGTCAGAGACACAAATCTACAATGGACATAGTGTAAAATGGTCCAATTCAAGTAAGTTATTCATTTGGCATCATTCGAAGTGATAGAAATTAAGTTTTAATTAAAATTTTCATACTCTGCCAAAACATGATTTTCAGCCTCTGAAAAGCACATTTTGGCCATAAAAACTGAAAATGTCCCCTGCAACCAAACGAACTGTCGGAGACACAAATCTACAATGGACATAGTGTAAAATGGTCCAATTCAAGTAAGTTATTCATTTGGCATCAATCGAAGTGATAGAAATCAAGTTTAAATGAAAATTATCAAACTCGGCCAAAACATGCTTTTCAGCCCCTGAAAAGCACATTTTGGCCATAAAAACTGAATATGTCCCCTGCAACCAAACGAACTGTCAGAGACACAAATCTACAATGGGCATAGTGTAAAATGGTCCAATTCAAGTAAGTTATTCATTTGGCATCATTCAAATGGATAGAAATCAAGTTTTAATGAAAATTATCATACTCGGCCAAAACATGCTTTTCAGCCCCTGAAAAGCACATTTTGGCCATAAAAACTTAATATGTCCCCTGCAACCAAACGAACTGTCAGAGACACAAATCTACAATGGACATAGTGTAAAATGGTCCAATTCAAGTAAGTTATTCATTTGGCATCATTCGAAGTGATAGAAATCAAGTTTTAATGAAAATTATCATATTCGGCCAAAACATGCTTTTCAGCCCCTGAAAAGCACATTTTGGCCATAAAAACTGAATATGTCCCCTGCAACCAAACGAACTGTCAGAGATACAAATCTACAATAAACATAGTGTAAAATGGTCCAATTCAAGTAAGTTATTCATTTGGCATCATTCAAATGGATAGAAATCAAGTTTTAATGAAAATTATCATACTCGGCCAAAACATGCTTTTCAGCCCCTGAAAAGCACATTTTGGCCATAAAAACTGAAAATGTCCCCTGCAACCAAACAAACTGTCGGAGACACAAATCTACAATGGACATAGTGTAAAATGGTCCAATTCAAGTAAGTTATTCACTTGGCATCATTCAAAGTGATAGAAATCAAGTTTTAATGAAAATTATCAAACTCGGCCAAAACATGCTTTTCAGCCCCTGAAAAGCACATTTTGGCCATAAAAACTTAATATGTCCCCTGCAACCAAACGAACTGTCAGAGACACAAATCTACAATGGACATAGTGTAAAATGGTCCAATTCAAGTAAGTTATTCATTTGGCATCATTCGAAGTGATAGAAATTAAGTTTTAATGAAAATTATCATACTCTGCCAAAACATGCTTTTCAGCCTCTGAAAAGCACATTTTGGCCATAAAAACTGAAAATGTCCCCTGCAACCAAACGAACTGTCGGAGACACAAATCTACAATGGACATAGTGTAAAATGGTCCAATTCAAGTAAGTTATTCATTTGGCATCATTCGAAGTGATAGAAATCAAGTTTTAATGAAAATTATCATATTCGGCCAAAACATGCTTTTCAGCCCCTGAAAAGCACATTTTGGCCATAAAAACTGAATATGTCCCCTGCAACCAAACGAACTGTCAGAGATACAAATCTACAATAAACATAGTGTAAAATGGTCCAATTCAAGTAAGTTATTCATTTGGCATCATTCAAATGGATAGAAATCAAGTTTTAATGAAAATTATCATACTCGGCCAAAACATGCTTTTCAGCCCCTGAAAAGCACATTTTGGCCATAAAAACTGAAAATGTCCCCTGCAACCAAACAAACTGTCGGAGACACAAATCTACAATGGACATAGTGTAAAATGGTCCAATTCAAGTAAGTTATTCACTTGGCATCATTCAAAGTGATAGAAATCAAGTTTTAATGAAAATTATCAAACTCGGCCAAAACATGCTTTTCAGCCCCTGAAAAGCACATTTTGGCCATAAAAACTTAATATGTCCCCTGCAACCAAACGAACTGTCAGAGACACAAATCTACAATGGACATAGTGTAAAATGGTCCAATTCAAGTAAGTTATTCATTTGGCATCATTCGAAGTGATAGAAATTAAGTTTTAATGAAAATTATCATACTCTGCCAAAACATGCTTTTCAGCCTCTGAAAAGCACATTTTGGCCATAAAAACTGAAAATGTCCCCTGCAACCAAACGAACTGTCGGAGACACAAATCTACAATGGACATAGTGTAAAATGGTCCAATTCAAGTAAGTTATTCATTTGGCATCAATCGAAATGATAGAAATCAAGTTTTAATGAAAACTATCAAACTCGGCCAAAACATGCTTTTCAGCCCCTGAAAAGCACATTTTGGCCATAAAAACTGAAAATGTCCCCTGCAACCAAACGAACTGTCGGAGACACAAATCTACAATGGACATAGTGTAAAATGGTCCAATTCAAGTAAGTTATTCATTTGGCATCATTCGAAGTGATAGAAATCAAGTTTTAATGAAAACTATCATACTCGGCCAAAACATGCTTTTCAGCCCCTGAAAAGCACATTTTGGCCATAAAAACTTAATATGTTCCCTGCAACCAAACGAACTGTCAGAGACACAAATCTACAATGGACATAGTGTAAAATGGTCCAATTCAAGTAAGTTATTCATTTGGCATCATTCGAAGTGATAGAAATTAAGTTTTAATTAAAATTTTCATACTCTGCCAAAACATGATTTTCAGCCTCTGAAAAGCACATTTTGGCCATAAAAACTGAAAATGTCCCCTGCAACCAAACGAACTGTCGGAGACACAAATCTACAATGGACATAGTGTAAAATGGTCCAATTCAAGTAAGTTATTCATTTGGCATCAATCGAAGTGATAGAAATCAAGTTTAAATGAAAATTATCAAACTCGGCCAAAACATGCTTTTCAGCCCCTGAAAAGCACATTTTGGCCATAAAAACTGAATATGTCCCCTGCAACCAAACGAACTGTCAGAGACACAAATCTACAATGGACATAGTGTAAAATGGTCCAATTCAAGTAAGTTATTCATTTGGCATCATTCAAATGGATAGAAATCAAGTTTTAATGAAAATTATCATACTCGGCCAAAACATGCTTTTCAGCCCCTGAAAAGCACATTTTGGCCATAAAAACTTAATATGTCCCCTGCAACCAAACGAACTGTCAGAGACACAAATCTACAATGGACATAGTGTAAAATGGTCCAATTCAAGTAAGTTATTCATTTGGCATCATTCGAAGTGATAGAAATCAAGTTTTAATGAAAATTATCATATTCGGCCAAAACATGCTTTTCAGCCCCTGAAAAGCACATTTTGGCCATAAAAACTGAATATGTCCCCTGCAACCAAACGAACTGTCAGAGATACAAATCTACAATAAACATAGTGTAAAATGGTCCAATTCAAGTAAGTTATTCATTTGGCATCATTCAAATGGATAGAAATCAAGTTTTAATGAAAATTATCATACTCGGCCAAAACATGCTTTTCAGCCCCTGAAAAGCACATTTTGGCCATAAAAACTGAAAATGTCCCCTGCAACCAAACAAACTGTCGGAGACACAAATCTACAATGGACATAGTGTAAAATGGTCCAATTCAAGTAAGTTATTCACTTGGCATCATTCAAAGTGATAGAAATCAAGTTTTAATGAAAATTATCAAACTCGGCCAAAACATGCTTTTCAGCCCCTGAAAAGCACATTTTGGCCATAAAAACTTAATATGTCCCCTGCAACCAAACGAACTGTCAGAGACACAAATCTACAATGGACATAGTGTAAAATGGTCCAATTCAAGTAAGTTATTCATTTGGCATCATTCGAAGTGATAGAAATTAAGTTTTAATGAAAATTATCATACTCTGCCAAAACATGCTTTTCAGCCTCTGAAAAGCACATTTTGGCCATAAAAACTGAAAATGTCCCCTGCAACCAAACGAACTGTCGGAGACACAAATCTACAATGGACATAGTGTAAAATGGTCCAATTCAAGTAAGTTATTCATTTGGCATCAATCGAAATGATAGAAATCAAGTTTTAATGAAAATTATCAAACTCGGCCAAAACATGCTTTTCAGCCCCTGAAAAGCACATTTTGGCCATAAAAACTGAAAATGTCCCCTGCAACCAAACGAACTGTCGGAGACACAAATCTACAATGGACATAGTGTAAAATGGTCCAATTCAAGTAAGTTATTCATTTGGCATCATTCGAAGTGATAGAAATCAAGTTTTAATGAAAATTATCATACTCGGCCAAAACATGCTTTTCAGCCCCTGAAAAGCACATTTTGGCCATAAAAACTTAATATGTTCCCTGCAACCAAACGAACTGTCAGAGACACAAATCTACAATGGACATAGTGTAAAATGGTCCAATTCAAGTAAGTTATTCATTTGGCATCATTCGAAGTGATAGAAATTAAGTTTTAATTAAAATTTTCATACTCTGCCAAAACATGATTTTCAGCCTCTGAAAAGCACATTTTGGCCATAAAAACTGAAAATGTCCCCTGCAACCAAACGAACTGTCGGAGACACAAATCTACAATGGACATAGTGTAAAATGGTCCAATTCAAGTAAGTTATTCATTTGGCATCAATCGAAGTGATAGAAATCAAGTTTAAATGAAAATTATCAAACTCGGCCAAAACATGCTTTTCAGCCCCTGAAAAGCACATTTTGGCCATAAAAACTGAATATGTCCCCTGCAACCAAACGAACTGTCAGAGACACAAATCTACAATGGACATAGTGTAAAATGGTCCAATTCAAGTAAGTTATTCATTTGGCATCATTCAAATGGATAGAAATCAAGTTTTAATGAAAATTATCATACTCGGCCAAAACATGCTTTTCAGCCCCTGAAAAGCACATTTTGGCCATAAAAACTTAATATGTCCCCTGCAACCAAACGAACTGTCAGAGACACAAATCTACAATGGACATAGTGTAAAATGGTCCAATTCAAGTAAGTTATTCATTTGGCATCATTCGAAGTGATAGATATCAAGTTTTAATGAAAATTATCATATTCGGCCAAAACATGCTTTTCAGCCCCTGAAAAGCACATTTTGGCCATAAAAACTGAATATGTCCCCTGCAACCAAACGAACTGTCAGAGATACAAATCTACAATAAACATAGTGTAAAATGGTCCAATTCAAGTAAGTTATTCATTTGGCATCATTCAAATGGATAGAAATCAAGTTTTAATGAAAATTATCATACTCGGCCAAAACATGCTTTTCAGCCCCTGAAAAGCACATTTTGGCCATAAAAACTGAAAATGTCCCCTGCAACCAAACAAACTGTCGGAGACACAAATCTACAATGGACATAGTGTAAAATGGTCCAATTCAAGTAAGTTATTCACTTGGCATCATTCAAAGTGATAGAAATCAAGTTTTAATGAAAATTATCAAACTCGGCCAAAACATGCTTTTCAGCCCCTGAAAAGCACATTTTGGCCATAAAAACTTAATATGTCCCCTGCAACCAAACGAACTGTCAGAGACACAAATCTACAATGGACATAGTGTAAAATGGTCCAATTCAAGTAAGTTATTCACTTGGCATCATTCAAAGTGATAGAAATCAAGTTTTAATGAAAATTATCAAACTCGGCCAAAACATGCTTTTCAGCCCCTGAAAAGCACATTTTGGCCATAAAAACTGAATATGTCCCCTGCAACCAAACGAACTGTCAGAGACACAAATCTACAATGGACATAGTGTAAAATGGTCCAATTCAAGTAAGTTATTCATTTGGCATCATTCAAATGGATAGAAATCAAGTTTTAATGAAAATTATCATACTCGGCCAAAACATGCTTTTCAGCCCCTGAAAAGCACATTTTGGCGATAAAAACTTAATATGTCCCCTGCAACCAAACGAACTGTCAGAGACACAAATCTACAATGGACATAGTGTAAAATGGTCCAATTCAAGTAAGTTATTCATTTGGCATCATTCGAAGTGATAGAAATCAAGTTTTAATGAAAATTATCATATTCGGCCAAAACATGCTTTTCAGCCCCTGAAAAGCACATTTTGGCCATAAAAACTTAATATGTCCCCTGCAACTAAACGAACTGTCAGAGACACAAATCTACAATGGACATAGTGTAAAATGGTCCAATTCAAGTAAGTTATTCATTTGGCATCATTCAAATGGATAGAAATCAAGTTTTAATGAAAATTATCATACTCGGCCAAAACATGCTTTTCAGCCCCTGAATAGCACATTTTGGCCATAAAAACTGAAAATGTCCCCTGCAACCAAACAAACTGTCGGAGACACAAATCTACAATGGACATAGTGTAAAATGGTCCAATTCAAGTAAGTTATTCATTTGGCATCATTCGAAGTGATAGAAATCAAGTTTTAATGAAAATTATCATACTCGGCCAAAACATGCTTTTCAGCCCCTGAAAAGCACATTTTGGCCATAAAAACTTAATATGTTCCCTGCAACCAAACGAACTGTCAGAGACACAAATCTACAATGGACATAGTGTAAAATGGTCCAATTCAAGTAAGTTATTCATTTGGCATCATTCGAAGTGATAGAAATCAAGTTTTAATGAAAATTATCAAACTCGGCCAAAACATGCTTTTCAGCCCCTGAAAAGCACATTTTGGCCATAAAAACTGAATATGTCCCCTGCAACCAAACGAACTGTCAGAGACACAAATCTACAATGGACATAGTGTAAAATGGTCCAATTCAAGTAAGTTATTCATTTGGCATCATTCAAATGGATAGAAATCAAGTTTTAATGAAAATTATCATACTCGGCCAAAACATGCTTTTCAGCCCCTGAAAAGCACATTTTGGCCATAAAAACTGAATATGTCCCCTGCAACCAAACGAACTGTCAGAGATAGAAATCTACAATGGACATAGTGTAAAATGGTCCAATTCAAGTAAATTATTCATTTGGCATCATTCGAAGTGATAGAAATCAAGTTTTAATGAAAATTATCATACTCGGCCAAAACATGCTTTTCAGCCCCTGAAAAGCACATTTTGGCCATAAAAACTTAATATGTCCCCTGCAACCAAACAAACTGTCAGAGACACAAATCTACGAAGGACATAGTGTAAAATGGTCCAATTCAAGTAAGTTATTCATTTGGCATCATTCGAAGTGATAGAAATTAAGTTTTAATGAAAATTATCATACTCTGCCAAAACATGCTTTTCAGCCTCTGAAAAGCACATTTTGGCCATAAAAACTGAAAATGTCCCCTGCAACCAAACGAACTGTCGGAGACACAAATCTACAATGGACATAGTGTAAAATGGTCCAATTCAAGTAAGTTATTCATTTGGCATCAATCGAAGTGATAGAAATCAAGTTTAAATGAAAATTATCAAACTCGGCCAAAACATGCTTTTCAGCCCCTGAAAAGCACATTTTGGCCATAAAAACTGAATATGTCCCCTGCAACCAAACGAACTGTCAGAGACACAAATCTACAATGGACATAGTGTAAAATGGTCCAATTCAAGTAAGTTATTCATTTGGCATCATTCAAATGGATAGAAATCAAGTTTTAATGAAAATTATCATACTCGGCCAAAACATGCTTTTCAGCCCCTGAAAAGCACATTTTGGCCATAAAAACTTAATATGTCCCCTGCAACCAAACGAACTGTCAGAGATACAAATCTACAATGGACATAGTGTAAAATGGTCCAATTCAAGTAAGTTATTCATTTGGCATCATTCAAATGGATAGAAATCAAGTTTTAATGAAAATTATCATACTCGGCCAAAACATGCTTTTCAGCCCCTGAAAAGCACATTTTGGCCATAAAAACTGAAAATGTCCCCTGCAACCAAACAAACTGTCGGAGACACAAATCTACAATGGACATAGTGTAAAATGGTCCAATTCAAGTAAGTTATTCACTTGGCATCATTCGAAGTGATAGAAATCAAGTTTTAATGAAAATTATCAAACTCGGCCAAAACATGCTTTTCAGCCCCTGAAAAGCCCATTTTGGCCATAAAAACTTAATATGTCCCCTGCAACCAAACGAACTGTCAGAGACACAAATCTACAATGGACATAGTGTAAAATGGTCCAATTCAAGTAAGTTATTCATTTGGCATCATTCGAAGTGATAGAAATTAAGTTTTAATGAAAATTATCATACTCTGCCAAAACATGCTTTTCAGCCTCTGAAAAGCACATTTTGGCCATAAAAACTGAAAATGTCCCCTGCAACCAAACGAACTGTCGGAGACACAAATCTACAATGGACATAGTGTAAAATGGTCCAATTCAAGTAAGTTATTCATTTGGCATCAATCGAAGTGATAGAAATCAAGTTTTAATGAAAATTATCAAACTCGGCCAAAACATGCTTTTCAGCCCCTGAAAAGCACATTTTGGCCATAAAAACTGAATATGTCCCCTGCAACCAAACAAACTGTCAGAGACACAAATCTACAATGGACATAGTGTAAAATGGTCCAATTCAAGTAAGTTATTCATTTGGCATCATTCAAATGGATAGAAATCAAGTTTTAATGAAAATTATCATACTCGGCCAAAACATGCTTTTCAGCCCCTGAAAAGCACATTTTGGCGATAAAAACTTAATATGTCCCCTGCAACCAAACGAACTGTCAGAGACACAAATCTACAATGGACATAGTGTAAAATGGTCCAATTCAAGTAAGTTATTCATTTGGCATCAATCGAAGTGATAGAAATCAAGTTTTAATGAAAATTATCAAACTCGGCCAAAACATGCTTTTCAGCCCCTGAAAAGCACATTTTGGCCATAAAAACTGAATATGTCCCCTGCAACCAAACGAACTGTCGGAGACACAAATCTACAATGGACATAGTGTAAAATGGTCCAATTCAAGTAAGTTATTCATTTGGCATCATTCGAAGTGATAGAAATCAAGTTTTAATGAAAATTATCATATTCGGCCAAAACATGCTTTTCAGCCCCTGAAAAGCACATTTTGGCCATAAAAACTGAAAATGTCCCCTGCAAACAAACGAACTGTCGGAGACACAAATCTACAATGGACATAGTGTAAAATGGTCCAATTCAAGTAAGTTATTGATTTGGCATCAATCGAAGTGATAGAAATCAAGTTTTAATGAAAATTATCAAACTCGGCCAAAACATGCTTTTCAGCCCCTGAAAAGCACATTTTGGCCATAAAAACTGAAAATGTCCCCTGCAACCAAACGAACTGTCGGAGACACAAATCTACAATGGACATAGTGTAAAAAGGTCCAATTCAAGTAAGTTATTCATTTGGCATCATTCGAAGTGATAGAAATCAAGTTTTAATGAAAATTATCATACTCGGCCAAAACATGCTTTTCAGCCCCTGAAAAGCACATTTTGGCCATAAAAACTTAATATGTTCCCTGCAACCAAACGAACTGTCAGAGACACAAATCTACAATGGACATAGTGTAAAATGGTCCAATTCAAGTAAGTTATTCATTTGGCATCATTCGAAGTGATAGAAATTAAGTTTTAATTAAAATTATCATACTCTGCCAAAACATGATTTTCAGCCTCTGAAAAGCACATTTTGGCCATAAAAACTGAAAATGTCCCCTGCAACCAAACGAACTGTCAGAGACACAAATCTACAATGGACATAGTGTAAAATGGTCCAATTCAAGTAAGTTATTCATTTGGCATCAATCGAAGTGATAGAAATCAAGTTTTAATGAAAATTATCAAACTCGGCCAAAACATGCTTTTCAGCCCCTGAAAAGCACATTTTGGCCATAAAAACTGAATATGTCCCCTGCAACCAAACGAACTGTCAGAGACACAAATCTACAATGGACATAGTGTAAAATGGTCCAATTCAAGTAAGTTATTC
Organism: Stigmatopora argus; assembly: GCF_051989625.1. NCBI lineage: Eukaryota > Metazoa > Chordata > Actinopteri > Syngnathiformes > Syngnathidae > Stigmatopora > Stigmatopora argus. The sequence goes on from NC_135399.1 coordinate 520,813, forward strand.
ATTTGGCATCATTCAAATGGATAGAAATCAAGTTTTAATGAAAATTATCATACTCGGCCAAAACATGCTTTTCAGCCCCTGAAAAGCACATTTTGGCCATAAAAACTGAATATGTCCCCTGCAACCAAACGAACTGTCAGAGATAGAAATCTACAATGGACATAGTGTAAAATGGTCCAATTCAAGTAAATTATTCATTTGGCATCATTCGAAGTGATAGAAATCAAGTTTTAATGAAAATTATCATACTCGGCCAAAACATGCTTTTCAGCCCCTGAAAAGCACATTTTGGCCATAAAAACTTAATATGTCCCCTGCAACCAAACGAACTGTCAGAGACACAAATCTACAATGGACATAGTGTAAAATGGTCCAATTCAAGTAAGTTATTCATTTGGCATCATTCGAAGTGATAGAAATTAAGTTTTAATGAAAATTATCATACTCTGCCAAAACATGCTTTTCAGCCTCTGAAAAGCACATTTTGGCCATAAAAACTGAAAATGTCCCCTGCAACCAAACGAACTGTCGGAGACACAAATCTACAATGGACATAGTGTAAAATGGTCCAATTCAAGTAAGTTATTCATTTGGCATCAATCGAAGTGATAGAAATCAAGTTTTAATGAAAATTATCAAACTCGGCCAAAACATGCTTTTCAGCCCCTGAAAAGCACATTTTGGCCATAAAAACTGAATATGTCCCCTGCAACCAAACGAACTGTCAGAGACACAAATCTACAATGGACATAGTGTAAAATGGTCCAATTCAAGTAAGTTATTCATTTGGCATCAATCGAAGTGATAGAAATCAAGTTTTAATGAAAATTATCAAACTCGGCCAAAACATGCTTTTCAGCCCCTGAAAAGCACATTTTGGCCATAAAAACTGAATATGTCCCCTGCAACCAAACGAACTGTCGGAGACACAAATCTACAATGGACATAGTGTAAAATGGTCCAATTCAAGTAAGTTATTCATTTGGCATCATTCGAAGTGATAGAAATCAAGTTTTAATGAAAATTATCATATTCGGCCAAAACATGCTTTTCAGCCCCTGAAAAGCACATTTTGGCCATAAAAACTGAAAATGTCCCCTGCAAACAAACGAACTGTCGGAGACACAAATCTACAATGGACATAGTGTAAAATGGTCCAATTCAAGTAAGTTATTGATTTGGCATCAATCGAAGTGATAGAAATCAAGTTTTAATGAAAATTATCAAACTCGGCCAAAACATGCTTTTCAGCCCCTGAAAAGCACATTTTGGCCATAAAAACTGAAAATGTCCCCTGCAACCAAACGAACTGTCGGAGACACAAATCTACAATGGACATAGTGTAAAAAGGTCCAATTCAAGTAAGTTATTCATTTGGCATCATTCGAAGTGATAGAAATCAAGTTTTAATGAAAATTATCATACTCGGCCAAAACATGCTTTTCAGCCCCTGAAAAGCACATTTTGGCCATAAAAACTTAATATGTTCCCTGCAACCAAACGAACTGTCAGAGACACAAATCTACAATGGACATAGTGTAAAATGGTCCAATTCAAGTAAGTTATTCATTTGGCATCATTCGAAGTGATAGAAATTAAGTTTTAATTAAAATTATCATACTCTGCCAAAACATGATTTTCAGCCTCTGAAAAGCACATTTTGGCCATAAAAACTGAAAATGTCCCCTGCAACCAAACGAACTGTCAGAGACACAAATCTACAATGGACATAGTGTAAAATGGTCCAATTCAAGTAAGTTATTCATTTGGCATCAATCGAAGTGATAGAAATCAAGTTTTAATGAAAATTATCAAACTCGGCCAAAACATGCTTTTCAGCCCCTGAAAAGCACATTTTGGCCATAAAAACTGAATATGTCCCCTGCAACCAAACGAACTGTCAGAGACACAAATCTACAATGGACATAGTGTAAAATGGTCCAATTCAAGTAAGTTATTCATTTGGCATCATTCAAATGGATAGAAATCAAGTTTTAATGAAAATTATCATACTCGGCCAAAACATGCTTTTCAGCCCCTGAAAAGCACATTTTGGCCATAAAAACTGAATATGTCCCCTGCAACCAAACGAACTGTCAGAGATAGAAATCTACAATGGACATAGTGTAAAATGGTCCAATTCAAGTAAATTATTCATTTGGCATCATTCGAAGTGATAGAAATCAAGTTTTAATGAAAATTATCATACTCGGCCAAAACATGCTTTTCAGCCCCTGAAAAGCACATTTTGGCCATAAAAACTTAATATGTCCCCTGCAACCAAACGAACTGTCAGAGACACAAATCTACAATGGACATAGTGTAAAATGGTCCAATTCAAGTAAGTTATTCATTTGGCATCATTCGAAGTGATAGAAATTAAGTTTTAATGAAAATTATCATACTCTGCCAAAACATGCTTTTCAGCCTCTGAAAAGCACATTTTGGCCATAAAAACTGAAAATGTCCCCTGCAACCAAACGAACTGTCGGAGACACAAATCTACAATGGACATAGTGTAAAATGGTCCAATTCAAGTAAGTTATTCATTTGGCATCAATCGAAGTGATAGAAATCAAGTTTTAATGAAAATTATCAAACTCGGCCAAAACATGCTTTTCAGCCCCTGAAAAGCACATTTTGGCCATAAAAACTGAATATGTCCCCTGCAACCAAACGAACTGTCAGAGACACAAATCTACAATGGACATAGTGTAAAATGGTCCAATTCAAGTAAGTTATTCATTTGGCATCATTCAAATGGATAGAAATCAAGTTTTAATGAAAATTATCATACTCGGCCAAAACATGCTTTTCAGCCCCTGAAAAGCACATTTTGGCGATAAAAACTTAATATGTCCCCTGCAACCAAACGAACTGTCAGAGACACAAATCTACAATGGACATAGTGTAAAATGGTCCAATTCAAGTAAGTTATTCATTTGGCATCATTCGAAGTGATAGAAATCAAGTTTTAATGAAAATTATCATATTCGGCCAAAACATGCTTTTCAGCCCCTGAAAAGCACATTTTGGCCATAAAAACTGAATATGTCCCCTGCAACTAAACGAACTGTCAGAGACACAAATCTACAATGGACATAGTGTAAAATGGTCCAATTCAAGTAAGTTATTCATTTGGCATCATTCAAATGGATAGAAATCAAGTTTTAATGAAAATTATCATACTCGGCCAAAACATGCTTTTCAGCCCCTGAAAAGCACATTTTGGCCATAAAAACTGAAAATGTCCCCTGCAACCAAACAAACTGTCGGAGACACAAATCTACAATGGACATAGTGTAAAATGGTCCAATTCAAGTAAGTTATTTATTTGGCATCATTCGAAGTGATAGAAATCAAGTTTTAATGAAAATTATCATATTCGGCCAAAACATGCTTTTCAGCCCCTGAAAAGCACATTTTGGCCATAAAAACTGAAAATGTCCCCTGCAACCAAACGAACTGTCGGAGACACAAATCTACAATGGACATAGTGTAAAATGGTCCAATTCAAGTAAGTTATTCATTTGGCATCATTCGAAGTGATAGAAATCAAGTTTTAATGAAAATTATCATATTCGGCCAAAACATGCTTTTCAGCCCCTGAAAAGCACATTTTGGCCATAAAAACTGAAAATGTCCCCTGCAAACAAACGAACTGTCGGAGACACAAATCTACAATGGACATAGTGTAAAATGGTCCAATTCAAGTAAGTTATTGATTTGGCATCAATCGAAGTGATAGAAATCAAGTTTTAATGAAAATTATCAAACTCGGCCAAAACATGCTTTTCAGCCCCTGAAAAGCACATTTTGGCCATAAAAACTGAAAATGTCCCCTGCAACCAAACGAACTGTCGGAGACACAAATCTACAATGGACATAGTGTAAAATGGTCCAATTCAAGTAAGTTATTCATTTGGCATCATTCGAAGTGATAGAAATCAAGTTTTAATGAAAATTATCATACTCGGCCAAAACATGCTTTTCAGCCCCTGAAAAGCACATTTTGGCCATAAAAACTTAATATGTTCCCTGCAACCAAACGAACTGTCAGAGACACAAATCTACAATGGACATAGTGTAAAATGGTCCAATTCAAGTAAGTTATTCATTTGGCATCATTCGAAGTGATAGAAATTAAGTTTTAATTAAAATTTTCATACTCTGCCAAAACATGATTTTCAGCCTCTGAAAAGCACATTTTGGCCATAAAAACTGAAAATGTCCCCTGCAACCAAACGAACTGTCGGAGACACAAATCTACAATGGACATAGTGTAAAATGGTCCAATTCAAGTAAGTTATTCATTTGGCATCAATCGAAGTGATAGAAATCAAGTTTTAATGAAAATTATCAAACTCGGCCAAAACATGCTTTTCAGCCCCTGAAAAGCACATTTTGGCCATAAAAACTGAATATGTCCCCTGCAACCAAACGAACTGTCAGAGACACAAATCTACAATGGACATAGTGTAAAATGGTCCAATTCAAGTAAGTTATTCATTTGGCATCATTCAAATGGATAGAAATCAAGTTTTAATGAAAATTATCATACTCGGCCAAAACATGCTTTTCAGCCCCTGAAAAGCACATTTTGGCCATAAAAACTGAATATGTCCCCTGCAACCAAACGAACTGTCAGAGATAGAAATCTACAATGGACATAGTGTAAAATGGTCCAATTCAAGTAAATTATTCATTTGGCATCATTCGAAGTGATAGAAATCAAGTTTTAATGAAAATTATCATACTCGGCCAAAACATGCTTTTCAGCCCCTGAAAAGCACATTTTGGCCATAAAAACTTAATATGTCCCCTGCAACCAAACAAACTGTCAGAGACACAAATCTACGAAGGACATAGTGTAAAATGGTCCAATTCAAGTAAGTTATTCATTTGGCATCATTCGAAGTGATAGAAATTAAGTTTTAATGAAAATTATCATACTCTGCCAAAACATGCTTTTCAGCCTCTGAAAAGCACATTTTGGCCATAAAAACTGAAAATGTCCCCTGCAACCAAACGAACTGTCGGAGACACAAATCTACAATGGACATAGTGTAAAATGGTCCAATTCAAGTAAGTTATTCATTTGGCATCAATCGAAGTGATAGAAATCAAGTTTAAATGAAAATTATCAAACTCGGCCAAAACATGCTTTTCAGCCCCTGAAAAGCACATTTTGGCCATAAAAACTGAATATGTCCCCTGCAACCAAACGAACTGTCAGAGACACAAATCTACAATGGACATAGTGTAAAATGGTCCAATTCAAGTAAGTTATTCATTTGGCATCATTCAAATGGATAGAAATCAAGTTTTAATGAAAATTATCATACTCGGCCAAAACATGCTTTTCAGCCCCTGAAAAGCACATTTTGGCCATAAAAACTTAATATGTCCCCTGCAACCAAACGAACTGTCAGAGACACAAATCTACAATGGACATAGTGTAAAATGGTCCAATTCAAGTAAGTTATTCATTTGGCATCATTCGAAGTGATAGAAATCAAGTTTTAATGAAAATTATCATATTCGGCCAAAACATGCTTTTCAGCCCCTGAAAAGCACATTTTGGCCATAAAAACTGAATATGTCCCCTGCAACCAAACGAACTGTCAGAGATACAAATCTACAATAAACATAGTGTAAAATGGTCCAATTCAAGTAAGTTATTCATTTGGCATCATTCAAATGGATAGAAATCAAGTTTTAATGAAAATTATCATACTCGGCCAAAACATGCTTTTCAGCCCCTGAAAAGCACATTTTGGCCATAAAAACTGAAAATGTCCCCTGCAACCAAACAAACTGTCGGAGACACAAATCTACAATGGACATAGTGTAAAATGGTCCAATTCAAGTAAGTTATTCACTTGGCATCATTCAAAGTGATAGAAATCAAGTTTTAATGAAAATTATCAAACTCGGCCAAAACATGCTTTTCAGCCCCTGAAAAGCACATTTTGGCCATAAAAACTTAATATGTCCCCTGCAACCAAACGAACTGTCAGAGACACAAATCTACAATGGACATAGTGTAAAATGGTCCAATTCAAGTAAGTTATTCATTTGGCATCATTCGAAGTGATAGAAATTAAGTTTTAATGAAAATTATCATACTCTGCCAAAACATGCTTTTCAGCCTCTGAAAAGCACATTTTGGCCATAAAAACTGAAAATGTCCCCTGCAACCAAACGAACTGTCGGAGACACAAATCTACAATGGACATAGTGTAAAATGGTCCAATTCAAGTAAGTTATTCATTTGGCATCAATCGAAATGATAGAAATCAAGTTTTAATGAAAATTATCAAACTCGGCCAAAACATGCTTTTCAGCCCCTGAAAAGCACATTTTGGCCATAAAAACTGAATATGTCCCCTGCAACCAAACGAACTGTCAGAGACACAAATCTACAATGGACATAGTGTAAAATGGTCCAATTCAAGTAAGTTATTCATTTGGCATCATTCAAATGGATAGAAATCAAGTTTTAATGAAAATTATCATACTCGGCCAAAACATGCTTTTCAGCCCCTGAAAAGCACATTTTGGCGATAAAAACTTAATATGTCCCCTGCAACCAAACGAACTGTCAGAGACACAAATCTACAATGGACATAGTGTAAAATGGTCCAATTCAAGTAAGTTATTCATTTGGCATCATTCGAAGTGATAGAAATCAAGTTTTAATGAAAATTATCATATTCGGCCAAAACATGCTTTTCAGCCCCTGAAAAGCACATTTTGGCCATAAAAACTTAATATGTCCCCTGCAACTAAACGAACTGTCAGAGACACAAATCTACAATGGACATAGTGTAAAATGGTCCAATTCAAGTAAGTTATTCATTTGGCATCATTCAAATGGATAGAAATCAAGTTTTAATGAAAATTATCATACTCGGCCAAAACATGCTTTTCAGCCCCTGAAAAGCACATTTTGGCCATAAAAACTGAAAATGTCCCCTGCAACCAAACAAACTGTCGGAGACACAAATCTACAATGGACATAGTGTAAAATGGTCCAATTCAAGTAAGTTATTCATTTGGCATCATTCGAAGTGATAGATCAAGTTTTATTGAAAATTATCATATTCGGCCAAAACATGCTTTTCAGCCCCTGAAAAGCACATTTTGGCCATAAAAACTGAATATGTCCCCTGCAACCAAACGAACTGTCAGAGACACAAATCTACAATGGACATAGTGTAAAATGGTCCAATTCAAGTAAGTTATTCATTTGGCATCATTCAAATGGATAGAAATCAAGTTTTAATGAAAATTATCATACTCGGCCAAAACATGCTTTTCAGCCCCTGAAAAGCACATTTTGGCCATACAAACTGAAAATGTCCCCTGCAACCAAACAAACTGTCGGAGACACAAATCTACAATGGACATAGTGTAAAATGGTCCAATTCAAGTAAGTTATTCATTTGGCATCATTTGAAGTGATAGAAATCAAGTTTTAATGAAAATTATCATATTCGGCCAAAACATGCTTTTCAGCCCCTGAAAAGCACATTTTGGCCATAAAAACTTAATATGTCCCCTGCAACCAAACGAACTGTCAGAGACACAAATCTACAATGGACATAGTGTAAAATGGTCCAATTCAAGTAAGTTATTCATTTGGCATCATTCGAAGTGATAGAAATCAAGTTTTAATGAAAATTATCATATTCGGCCAAAACATGCTTTTCAGCCCCTGAAAAGCACATTTTGGCCATAAAAACTGAATATGTCCCCTGCAACCAAACAAACTGTCAGAGACACAAATCTACGAAGGACATAGTGTAAAATGGTCCAATTCAAGTAAGTTATTCATTTGGCATCATTCGAAGTGATAGAAATTAAGTTTTAATGAAAATTATCATACTCTGCCAAAACATGCTTTTCAGCCTCTGAAAAGCACATTTTGGCCATAAAAACTGAAAATGTCCCCTGCAACCAAACGAACTGTCGGAAACACAAATCTACAATGGACATAGTGTAAAATGGTCCAATTCAAGTAAGTTATTCATTTGGCATCAATCGAAGTGATAGAAATCAAGTTTAAATGAAAATTATCAAACTCGGCCAAAACATGCTTTTCAGCCCCTGAAAAGCACATTTTGGCCATAAAAACTGAATATGTCCCCTGCAACCAAACGAACTGTCAGAGACACAAATCTACAATGGACATAGTGTAAAATGGTCCAATTCAAGTAAGTTATTCATTTGGCATCATTCAAATGGATAAAAATCAAGTTTTAATGAAAATTATCATACTCGGCCAAAACATGCTTTTCAGCCCCTGAAAAGCACATTTTGGCCATAAAAACTTAATATGTCCCCTGCAACCAAACGAACTGTCAGAGACACAAATCTACAATGGACATAGTGTAAAATGGTCCAATTCAAGTAAGTTATTCATTTGGCATCATTCGAAGTGATAGAAATCAAGTTTTAATGAAAATTATCATATTCGGCCAAAACATGCTTTTCAGCCCCTGAAAAGCACATTTTGGCCATAAAAACTGAATATGTCCCCTGCAACCAAACGAACTGTCAGAGATACAAATTACAATGGATATAGTGTAAAATGGTCCAATTCAAGTAAGTTATTCATTTGGCATCATTCAAATGGATAGAAATCAAGTTTTAATGAAAATTATCATACTCTGCCAAAACATGCTTTTCAGCCTCTGAAAAGCACATTTTGGCCATAAAAACTGAAAATGTCCCCTGCAACCAAACGAACTGTCGGAGACACAAATCTACAATGGACATAGTGTAAAATGGTCCAATTCAAGTAAGTTATTCATTTGGCATCAATCGAAATGATAGAAATCAAGTTTTAATGAAAATTATCAAACTCGGCCAAAACATGCTTTTCAGCCCCTGAAAAGCACATTTTGGCCATAAAAACTGAAAATGTCCCCTGCAACCAAACGAACTGTCGGAGACACAAATCTACAATGGACATAGTGTAAAATGGTCCAATTCAAGTAAGTTATTCATTTGGCATCATTCGAAGTGATAGAAATCAAGTTTTAATGAAAATTATCATACTCGGCCAAAACATGCTTTTCAGCCCCTGAAAAGCACATTTTGGCCATAAAAACTTAATATGTTCCCTGCAACCAAACGAACTGTCAGAGACACAAATCTACAATGGACATAGTGTAAAATGGTCCAATTCAAGTAAGTTATTCATTTGGCATCATTCGAAGTGATAGAAATTAAGTTTTAATTAAAATTTTCATACTCTGCCAAAACATGATTTTCAGCCTCTGAAAAGCACATTTTGGCCATAAAAACTGAAAATGTCCCCTGCAACCAAACGAACTGTCGGAGACACAAATCTACAATGGACATAGTGTAAAATGGTCCAATTCAAGTAAGTTATTCATTTGGCATCAATCGAAGTGATAGAAATCAAGTTTAAATGAAAATTATCAAACTCGGCCAAAACATGCTTTTCAGCCCCTGAAAAGCACATTTTGGCCATAAAAACTGAATATGTCCCCTGCAACCAAACGAACTGTCAGAGACACAAATCTACAATGGACATAGTGTAAAATGGTCCAATTCAAGTAAGTTATTCATTTGGCATCATTCAAATGGATAGAAATCAAGTTTTAATGAAAATTATCATACTCGGCCAAAACATGCTTTTCAGCCCCTGAAAAGCACATTTTGGCCATAAAAACTTAATATGTCCCCTGCAACCAAACGAACTGTCAGAGACACAAATCTACAATGGACATAGTGTAAAATGGTCCAATTCAAGTAAGTTATTCATTTGGCATCATTCGAAGTGATAGAAATCAAGTTTTAATGAAAATTATCATATTCGGCCAAAACATGCTTTTCAGCCCCTGAAAAGCACATTTTGGCCATAAAAACTGAATATGTCCCCTGCAACCAAACGAACTGTCAGAGATACAAATCTACAATAAACATAGTGTAAAATGGTCCAATTCAAGTAAGTTATTCATTTGGCATCATTCAAATGGATAGAAATCAAGTTTTAATGAAAATTATCATACTCGGCCAAAACATGCTTTTCAGCCCCTGAAAAGCACATTTTGGCCATAAAAACTGAAAATGTCCCCTGCAACCAAACAAACTGTCGGAGACACAAATCTACAATGGACATAGTGTAAAATGGTCCAATTCAAGTAAGTTATTCACTTGGCATCATTCAAAGTGATAGAAATCAAGTTTTAATGAAAATTATCAAACTCGGCCAAAACATGCTTTTCAGCCCCTGAAAAGCACATTTTGGCCATAAAAACTTAATATGTCCCCTGCAACCAAACGAACTGTCAGAGACACAAATCTACAATGGACATAGTGTAAAATGGTCCAATTCAAGTAAGTTATTCATTTGGCATCATTCGAAGTGATAGAAATTAAGTTTTAATGAAAATTATCATACTCTGCCAAAACATGCTTTTCAGCCTCTGAAAAGCACATTTTGGCCATAAAAACTGAAAATGTCCCCTGCAACCAAACGAACTGTCGGAGACACAAATCTACAATGGACATAGTGTAAAATGGTCCAATTCAAGTAAGTTATTCATTTGGCATCATTCGAAGTGATAGAAATCAAGTTTTAATGAAAATTATCATATTCGGCCAAAACATGCTTTTCAGCCCCTGAAAAGCACATTTTGGCCATAAAAACTGAATATGTCCCCTGCAACCAAACGAACTGTCAGAGATACAAATCTACAATAAACATAGTGTAAAATGGTCCAATTCAAGTAAGTTATTCATTTGGCATCATTCAAATGGATAGAAATCAAGTTTTAATGAAAATTATCATACTCGGCCAAAACATGCTTTTCAGCCCCTGAAAAGCACATTTTGGCCATAAAAACTGAAAATGTCCCCTGCAACCAAACAAACTGTCGGAGACACAAATCTACAATGGACATAGTGTAAAATGGTCCAATTCAAGTAAGTTATTCACTTGGCATCATTCAAAGTGATAGAAATCAAGTTTTAATGAAAATTATCAAACTCGGCCAAAACATGCTTTTCAGCCCCTGAAAAGCACATTTTGGCCATAAAAACTTAATATGTCCCCTGCAACCAAACGAACTGTCAGAGACACAAATCTACAATGGACATAGTGTAAAATGGTCCAATTCAAGTAAGTTATTCATTTGGCATCATTCGAAGTGATAGAAATTAAGTTTTAATGAAAATTATCATACTCTGCCAAAACATGCTTTTCAGCCTCTGAAAAGCACATTTTGGCCATAAAAACTGAAAATGTCCCCTGCAACCAAACGAACTGTCGGAGACACAAATCTACAATGGACATAGTGTAAAATGGTCCAATTCAAGTAAGTTATTCATTTGGCATCAATCGAAATGATAGAAATCAAGTTTTAATGAAAACTATCAAACTCGGCCAAAACATGCTTTTCAGCCCCTGAAAAGCACATTTTGGCCATAAAAACTGAAAATGTCCCCTGCAACCAAACGAACTGTCGGAGACACAAATCTACAATGGACATAGTGTAAAATGGTCCAATTCAAGTAAGTTATTCATTTGGCATCATTCGAAGTGATAGAAATCAAGTTTTAATGAAAACTATCATACTCGGCCAAAACATGCTTTTCAGCCCCTGAAAAGCACATTTTGGCCATAAAAACTTAATATGTTCCCTGCAACCAAACGAACTGTCAGAGACACAAATCTACAATGGACATAGTGTAAAATGGTCCAATTCAAGTAAGTTATTCATTTGGCATCATTCGAAGTGATAGAAATTAAGTTTTAATTAAAATTTTCATACTCTGCCAAAACATGATTTTCAGCCTCTGAAAAGCACATTTTGGCCATAAAAACTGAAAATGTCCCCTGCAACCAAACGAACTGTCGGAGACACAAATCTACAATGGACATAGTGTAAAATGGTCCAATTCAAGTAAGTTATTCATTTGGCATCAATCGAAGTGATAGAAATCAAGTTTAAATGAAAATTATCAAACTCGGCCAAAACATGCTTTTCAGCCCCTGAAAAGCACATTTTGGCCATAAAAACTGAATATGTCCCCTGCAACCAAACGAACTGTCAGAGACACAAATCTACAATGGACATAGTGTAAAATGGTCCAATTCAAGTAAGTTATTCATTTGGCATCATTCAAATGGATAGAAATCAAGTTTTAATGAAAATTATCATACTCGGCCAAAACATGCTTTTCAGCCCCTGAAAAGCACATTTTGGCCATAAAAACTTAATATGTCCCCTGCAACCAAACGAACTGTCAGAGACACAAATCTACAATGGACATAGTGTAAAATGGTCCAATTCAAGTAAGTTATTCATTTGGCATCATTCGAAGTGATAGAAATCAAGTTTTAATGAAAATTATCATATTCGGCCAAAACATGCTTTTCAGCCCCTGAAAAGCACATTTTGGCCATAAAAACTGAATATGTCCCCTGCAACCAAACGAACTGTCAGAGATACAAATCTACAATAAACATAGTGTAAAATGGTCCAATTCAAGTAAGTTATTCATTTGGCATCATTCAAATGGATAGAAATCAAGTTTTAATGAAAATTATCATACTCGGCCAAAACATGCTTTTCAGCCCCTGAAAAGCACATTTTGGCCATAAAAACTGAAAATGTCCCCTGCAACCAAACAAACTGTCGGAGACACAAATCTACAATGGACATAGTGTAAAATGGTCCAATTCAAGTAAGTTATTCACTTGGCATCATTCAAAGTGATAGAAATCAAGTTTTAATGAAAATTATCAAACTCGGCCAAAACATGCTTTTCAGCCCCTGAAAAGCACATTTTGGCCATAAAAACTTAATATGTCCCCTGCAACCAAACGAACTGTCAGAGACACAAATCTACAATGGACATAGTGTAAAATGGTCCAATTCAAGTAAGTTATTCATTTGGCATCATTCGAAGTGATAGAAATTAAGTTTTAATGAAAATTATCATACTCTGCCAAAACATGCTTTTCAGCCTCTGAAAAGCACATTTTGGCCATAAAAACTGAAAATGTCCCCTGCAACCAAACGAACTGTCGGAGACACAAATCTACAATGGACATAGTGTAAAATGGTCCAATTCAAGTAAGTTATTCATTTGGCATCAATCGAAATGATAGAAATCAAGTTTTAATGAAAATTATCAAACTCGGCCAAAACATGCTTTTCAGCCCCTGAAAAGCACATTTTGGCCATAAAAACTGAAAATGTCCCCTGCAACCAAACGAACTGTCGGAGACACAAATCTACAATGGACATAGTGTAAAATGGTCCAATTCAAGTAAGTTATTCATTTGGCATCATTCGAAGTGATAGAAATCAAGTTTTAATGAAAATTATCATACTCGGCCAAAACATGCTTTTCAGCCCCTGAAAAGCACATTTTGGCCATAAAAACTTAATATGTTCCCTGCAACCAAACGAACTGTCAGAGACACAAATCTACAATGGACATAGTGTAAAATGGTCCAATTCAAGTAAGTTATTCATTTGGCATCATTCGAAGTGATAGAAATTAAGTTTTAATTAAAATTTTCATACTCTGCCAAAACATGATTTTCAGCCTCTGAAAAGCACATTTTGGCCATAAAAACTGAAAATGTCCCCTGCAACCAAACGAACTGTCGGAGACACAAATCTACAATGGACATAGTGTAAAATGGTCCAATTCAAGTAAGTTATTCATTTGGCATCAATCGAAGTGATAGAAATCAAGTTTAAATGAAAATTATCAAACTCGGCCAAAACATGCTTTTCAGCCCCTGAAAAGCACATTTTGGCCATAAAAACTGAATATGTCCCCTGCAACCAAACGAACTGTCAGAGACACAAATCTACAATGGACATAGTGTAAAATGGTCCAATTCAAGTAAGTTATTCATTTGGCATCATTCAAATGGATAGAAATCAAGTTTTAATGAAAATTATCATACTCGGCCAAAACATGCTTTTCAGCCCCTGAAAAGCACATTTTGGCCATAAAAACTTAATATGTCCCCTGCAACCAAACGAACTGTCAGAGACACAAATCTACAATGGACATAGTGTAAAATGGTCCAATTCAAGTAAGTTATTCATTTGGCATCATTCGAAGTGATAGAAATCAAGTTTTAATGAAAATTATCATATTCGGCCAAAACATGCTTTTCAGCCCCTGAAAAGCACATTTTGGCCATAAAAACTGAATATGTCCCCTGCAACCAAACGAACTGTCAGAGATACAAATCTACAATAAACATAGTGTAAAATGGTCCAATTCAAGTAAGTTATTCATTTGGCATCATTCAAATGGATAGAAATCAAGTTTTAATGAAAATTATCATACTCGGCCAAAACATGCTTTTCAGCCCCTGAAAAGCACATTTTGGCCATAAAAACTGAAAATGTCCCCTGCAACCAAACAAACTGTCGGAGACACAAATCTACAATGGACATAGTGTAAAATGGTCCAATTCAAGTAAGTTATTCACTTGGCATCATTCAAAGTGATAGAAATCAAGTTTTAATGAAAATTATCAAACTCGGCCAAAACATGCTTTTCAGCCCCTGAAAAGCACATTTTGGCCATAAAAACTTAATATGTCCCCTGCAACCAAACGAACTGTCAGAGACACAAATCTACAATGGACATAGTGTAAAATGGTCCAATTCAAGTAAGTTATTCACTTGGCATCATTCAAAGTGATAGAAATCAAGTTTTAATGAAAATTATCAAACTCGGCCAAAACATGCTTTTCAGCCCCTGAAAAGCACATTTTGGCCATAAAAACTGAATATGTCCCCTGCAACCAAACGAACTGTCAGAGACACAAATCTACAATGGACATAGTGTAAAATGGTCCAATTCAAGTAAGTTATTCATTTGGCATCATTCAAATGGATAGAAATCAAGTTTTAATGAAAATTATCATACTCGGCCAAAACATGCTTTTCAGCCCCTGAAAAGCACATTTTGGCGATAAAAACTTAATATGTCCCCTGCAACCAAACGAACTGTCAGAGACACAAATCTACAATGGACATAGTGTAAAATGGTCCAATTCAAGTAAGTTATTCATTTGGCATCATTCGAAGTGATAGAAATCAAGTTTTAATGAAAATTATCATATTCGGCCAAAACATGCTTTTCAGCCCCTGAAAAGCACATTTTGGCCATAAAAACTTAATATGTCCCCTGCAACTAAACGAACTGTCAGAGACACAAATCTACAATGGACATAGTGTAAAATGGTCCAATTCAAGTAAGTTATTCATTTGGCATCATTCAAATGGATAGAAATCAAGTTTTAATGAAAATTATCATACTCGGCCAAAACATGCTTTTCAGCCCCTGAATAGCACATTTTGGCCATAAAAACTGAAAATGTCCCCTGCAACCAAACAAACTGTCGGAGACACAAATCTACAATGGACATAGTGTAAAATGGTCCAATTCAAGTAAGTTATTCATTTGGCATCATTCGAAGTGATAGAAATCAAGTTTTAATGAAAATTATCATACTCGGCCAAAACATGCTTTTCAGCCCCTGAAAAGCACATTTTGGCCATAAAAACTTAATATGTTCCCTGCAACCAAACGAACTGTCAGAGACACAAATCTACAATGGACATAGTGTAAAATGGTCCAATTCAAGTAAGTTATTCATTTGGCATCATTCGAAGTGATAGAAATCAAGTTTTAATGAAAATTATCAAACTCGGCCAAAACATGCTTTTCAGCCCCTGAAAAGCACATTTTGGCCATAAAAACTGAATATGTCCCCTGCAACCAAACGAACTGTCAGAGACACAAATCTACAATGGACATAGTGTAAAATGGTCCAATTCAAGTAAGTTATTCATTTGGCATCATTCAAATGGATAGAAATCAAGTTTTAATGAAAATTATCATACTCGGCCAAAACATGCTTTTCAGCCCCTGAAAAGCACATTTTGGCCATAAAAACTGAATATGTCCCCTGCAACCAAACGAACTGTCAGAGATAGAAATCTACAATGGACATAGTGTAAAATGGTCCAATTCAAGTAAATTATTCATTTGGCATCATTCGAAGTGATAGAAATCAAGTTTTAATGAAAATTATCATACTCGGCCAAAACATGCTTTTCAGCCCCTGAAAAGCACATTTTGGCCATAAAAACTTAATATGTCCCCTGCAACCAAACAAACTGTCAGAGACACAAATCTACGAAGGACATAGTGTAAAATGGTCCAATTCAAGTAAGTTATTCATTTGGCATCATTCGAAGTGATAGAAATTAAGTTTTAATGAAAATTATCATACTCTGCCAAAACATGCTTTTCAGCCTCTGAAAAGCACATTTTGGCCATAAAAACTGAAAATGTCCCCTGCAACCAAACGAACTGTCGGAGACACAAATCTACAATGGACATAGTGTAAAATGGTCCAATTCAAGTAAGTTATTCATTTGGCATCAATCGAAGTGATAGAAATCAAGTTTAAATGAAAATTATCAAACTCGGCCAAAACATGCTTTTCAGCCCCTGAAAAGCACATTTTGGCCATAAAAACTGAATATGTCCCCTGCAACCAAACGAACTGTCAGAGACACAAATCTACAATGGACATAGTGTAAAATGGTCCAATTCAAGTAAGTTATTCATTTGGCATCATTCAAATGGATAGAAATCAAGTTTTAATGAAAATTATCATACTCGGCCAAAACATGCTTTTCAGCCCCTGAAAAGCACATTTTGGCCATAAAAACTTAATATGTCCCCTGCAACCAAACGAACTGTCAGAGACACAAATCTACAATGGACATAGTGTAAAATGGTCCAATTCAAGTAAGTTATTCATTTGGCATCATTCGAAGTGATAGAAATCAAGTTTTAATGAAAATTATCATATTCGGCCAAAACATGCTTTTCAGCCCCTGAAAAGCACATTTTGGCCATAAAAACTGAATATGTCCCCTGCAACCAAACGAACTGTCAGAGATACAAATCTACAATGGACATAGTGTAAAATGGTCCAATTCAAGTAAGTTATTCATTTGGCATCATTCAAATGGATAGAAATCAAGTTTTAATGAAAATTATCATACTCGGCCAAAACATGCTTTTCAGCCCCTGAAAAGCACATTTTGGCCATAAAAACTGAAAATGTCCCCTGCAACCAAACAAACTGTCGGAGACACAAATCTACAATGGACATAGTGTAAAATGGTCCAATTCAAGTAAGTTATTCACTTGGCATCATTCGAAGTGATAGAAATCAAGTTTTAATGAAAATTATCAAACTCGGCCAAAACATGCTTTTCAGCCCCTGAAAAGCCCATTTTGGCCATAAAAACTTAATATGTCCCCTGCAACCAAACGAACTGTCAGAGACACAAATCTACAATGGACATAGTGTAAAATGGTCCAATTCAAGTAAGTTATTCATTTGGCATCATTCGAAGTGATAGAAATTAAGTTTTAATGAAAATTATCATACTCTGCCAAAACATGCTTTTCAGCCTCTGAAAAGCACATTTTGGCCATAAAAACTGAAAATGTCCCCTGCAACCAAACGAACTGTCGGAGACACAAATCTACAATGGACATAGTGTAAAATGGTCCAATTCAAGTAAGTTATTCATTTGGCATCAATCGAAGTGATAGAAATCAAGTTTTAATGAAAATTATCAAACTCGGCCAAAACATGCTTTTCAGCCCCTGAAAAGCACATTTTGGCCATAAAAACTGAATATGTCCCCTGCAACCAAACAAACTGTCAGAGACACAAATCTACAATGGACATAGTGTAAAATGGTCCAATTCAAGTAAGTTATTCATTTGGCATCATTCAAATGGATAGAAATCAAGTTTTAATGAAAATTATCATACTCGGCCAAAACATGCTTTTCAGCCCCTGAAAAGCACATTTTGGCGATAAAAACTTAATATGTCCCCTGCAACCAAACGAACTGTCAGAGACACAAATCTACAATGGACATAGTGTAAAATGGTCCAATTCAAGTAAGTTATTCATTTGGCATCAATCGAAGTGATAGAAATCAAGTTTTAATGAAAATTATCAAACTCGGCCAAAACATGCTTTTCAGCCCCTGAAAAGCACATTTTGGCCATAAAAACTGAATATGTCCCCTGCAACCAAACGAACTGTCGGAGACACAAATCTACAATGGACATAGTGTAAAATGGTCCAATTCAAGTAAGTTATTCATTTGGCATCATTCGAAGTGATAGAAATCAAGTTTTAATGAAAATTATCATATTCGGCCAAAACATGCTTTTCAGCCCCTGAAAAGCACATTTTGGCCATAAAAACTGAAAATGTCCCCTGCAAACAAACGAACTGTCGGAGACACAAATCTACAATGGACATAGTGTAAAATGGTCCAATTCAAGTAAGTTATTGATTTGGCATCAATCGAAGTGATAGAAATCAAGTTTTAATGAAAATTATCAAACTCGGCCAAAACATGCTTTTCAGCCCCTGAAAAGCACATTTTGGCCATAAAAACTGAAAATGTCCCCTGCAACCAAACGAACTGTCGGAGACACAAATCTACAATGGACATAGTGTAAAAAGGTCCAATTCAAGTAAGTTATTCATTTGGCATCATTCGAAGTGATAGAAATCAAGTTTTAATGAAAATTATCATACTCGGCCAAAACATGCTTTTCAGCCCCTGAAAAGCACATTTTGGCCATAAAAACTTAATATGTTCCCTGCAACCAAACGAACTGTCAGAGACACAAATCTACAATGGACATAGTGTAAAATGGTCCAATTCAAGTAAGTTATTCATTTGGCATCATTCGAAGTGATAGAAATTAAGTTTTAATTAAAATTATCATACTCTGCCAAAACATGATTTTCAGCCTCTGAAAAGCACATTTTGGCCATAAAAACTGAAAATGTCCCCTGCAACCAAACGAACTGTCAGAGACACAAATCTACAATGGACATAGTGTAAAATGGTCCAATTCAAGTAAGTTATTCATTTGGCATCAATCGAAGTGATAGAAATCAAGTTTTAATGAAAATTATCAAACTCGGCCAAAACATGCTTTTCAGCCCCTGAAAAGCACATTTTGGCCATAAAAACTGAATATGTCCCCTGCAACCAAACGAACTGTCAGAGACACAAATCTACAATGGACATAGTGTAAAATGGTCCAATTCAAGTAAGTTATTCATTTGGCATCATTCAAATGGATAGAAATCAAGTTTTAATGAAAATTATCATACTCGGCCAAAACATGCTTTTCAGCCCCTGAAAAGCACATTTTGGCCATAAAAACTGAATATGTCCCCTGCAACCAAACGAACTGTCAGAGATAGAAATCTACAATGGACATAGTGTAAAATGGTCCAATTCAAGTAAATTATTCATTTGGCATCATTCGAAGTGATAGAAATCAAGTTTTAATGAAAATTATCATACTCGGCCAAAACATGCTTTTCAGCCCCTGAAAAGCACATTTTGGCCATAAAAACTTAATATGTCCCCTGCAACCAAACGAACTGTCAGAGACACAAATCTACAATGGACATAGTGTAAAATGGTCCAATTCAAGTAAGTTATTCATTTGGCATCATTCGAAGTGATAGAAATTAAGTTTTAATGAAAATTATCATACTCTGCCAAAACATGCTTTTCAGCCTCTGAAAAGCACATTTTGGCCATAAAAACTGAAAATGTCCCCTGCAACCAAACGAACTGTCGGAGACACAAATCTACAATGGACATAGTGTAAAATGGTCCAATTCAAGTAAGTTATTCATTTGGCATCAATCGAAGTGATAGAAATCAAGTTTTAATGAAAATTATCAAACTCGGCCAAAACATGCTTTTCAGCCCCTGAAAAGCACATTTTGGCCATAAAAACTGAATATGTCCCCTGCAACCAAACGAACTGTCAGAGACACAAATCTACAATGGACATAGTGTAAAATGGTCCAATTCAAGTAAGTTATTCATTTGGCATCATTCAAATGGATAGAAATCAAGTTTTAATGAAAATTATCATACTCGGCCAAAACATGCTTTTCAGCCCCTGAAAAGCACATTTTGGCGATAAAAACTTAATATGTCCCCTGCAACCAAACGAACTGTCAGAGACACAAATCTACAATGGACATAGTGTAAAATGGTCCAATTCAAGTAAGTTATTCATTTGGCATCATTCGAAGTGATAGAAATCAAGTTTTAATGAAAATTATCATATTCGGCCAAAACATGCTTTTCAGCCCCTGAAAAGCACATTTTGGCCATAAAAACTGAATATGTCCCCTGCAACTAAACGAACTGTCAGAGACACAAATCTACAATGGACATAGTGTAAAATGGTCCAATTCAAGTAAGTTATTCATTTGGCATCATTCAAATGGATAGAAATCAAGTTTTAATGAAAATTATCATACTCGGCCAAAACATGCTTTTCAGCCCCTGAAAAGCACATTTTGGCCATAAAAACTGAAAATGTCCCCTGCAACCAAACAAACTGTCGGAGACACAAATCTACAATGGACATAGTGTAAAATGGTCCAATTCAAGTAAGTTATTTATTTGGCATCATTCGAAGTGATAGAAATCAAGTTTTAATGAAAATTATCATATTCGGCCAAAACATGCTTTTCAGCCCCTGAAAAGCACATTTTGGCCATAAAAACTGAAAATGTCCCCTGCAACCAAACGAACTGTCGGAGACACAAATCTACAATGGACATAGTGTAAAATGGTCCAATTCAAGTAAGTTATTCATTTGGCATCATTCGAAGTGATAGAAATCAAGTTTTAATGAAAATTATCATATTCGGCCAAAACATGCTTTTCAGCCCCTGAAAAGCACATTTTGGCCATAAAAACTGAAAATGTCCCCTGCAAACAAACGAACTGTCGGAGACACAAATCTACAATGGACATAGTGTAAAATGGTCCAATTCAAGTAAGTTATTGATTTGGCATCAATCGAAGTGATAGAAATCAAGTTTTAATGAAAATTATCAAACTCGGCCAAAACATGCTTTTCAGCCCCTGAAAAGCACATTTTGGCCATAAAAACTGAAAATGTCCCCTGCAACCAAACGAACTGTCGGAGACACAAATCTACAATGGACATAGTGTAAAATGGTCCAATTCAAGTAAGTTATTCATTTGGCATCATTCGAAGTGATAGAAATTAAGTTTTAATTAAAATTTTCATACTCTGCCAAAACATGATTTTCAGCCTCTGAAAAGCACATTTTGGCCATAAAAACTGAAAATGTCCCCTGCAACCAAACGAACTGTCGGAGACACAAATCTACAATGGACATAGTGTAAAATGGTCCAATTCAAGTAAGTTATTCATTTGGCATCAATCGAAGTGATAGAAATCAAGTTTTAATGAAAATTATCAAACTCGGCCAAAACATGCTTTTCAGCCCCTGAAAAGCACATTTTGGCCATAAAAACTGAATATGTCCCCTGCAACCAAACGAACTGTCAGAGACACAAATCTACAATGGACATAGTGTAAAATGGTCCAATTCAAGTAAGTTATTCATTTGGCATCATTCAAATGGATAGAAATCAAGTTTTAATGAAAATTATCATACTCGGCCAAAACATGCTTTTCAGCCCCTGAAAAGCACATTTTGGCCATAAAAACTGAATATGTCCCCTGCAACCAAACGAACTGTCAGAGATAGAAATCTACAATGGACATAGTGTAAAATGGTCCAATTCAAGTAAATTATTCATTTGGCATCATTCGAAGTGATAGAAATCAAGTTTTAATGAAAATTATCATACTCGGCCAAAACATGCTTTTCAGCCCCTGAAAAGCACATTTTGGCCATAAAAACTGAAAATGTCCCCTGCAACCAAACGAACTGTCAGAGACACAAATCTACAATGGACATAGTGTAAAATGGTCCAATTCAAGTAAGTTATTCATTTGGCATCATTCGAAGTGATAGAAATTAAGTTTTAATGAAAATTATCATACTCTGCCAAAACATGCTTTTCAGCCTCTGAAAAGCACATTTTGGCCATAAAAACTGAAAATGTCCCCTGCAACCAAACGAACTGTCGGAAACACAAATCTACAATGGACATAGTGTAAAATGGTCCAATTCAAGTAAGTTATTCATTTGGCATCAATCGAAGTGATAGAAATCAAGTTTAAATGAAAATTATCAAACTCGGCCAAAACATGCTTTTCAGCCCCTGAAAAGCACATTTTGGCCATAAAAACTGAATATGTCCCCTGCAACCAAACGAACTGTCAGAGACACAAATCTACAATGGACATAGTGTAAAATGGTCCAATTCAAGTAAGTTATTCATTTGGCATCATTCGAAGTGATAGAAATCAAGTTTTAATGAAAATTATCATATTCGGCCAAAACATGCTTTTCAGCCCCTGAAAAGCACATTTTGGCCATAAAAACTGAAAATGTCCCCTGCAAACAAACGAACTGTCGGAGACACAAATCTACAATGGACATAGTGTAAAATGGTCCAATTCAAGTAAGTTATTGATTTGGCATCAATCGAAGTGATAGAAATCAAGTTTTAATGAAAATTATCAAACTCGGCCAAAACATGCTTTTCAGCCCCTGAAAAGCACATTTTGGCCATAAAAACTGAAAATGTCCCCTGCAACCAAACGAACTGTCGGAGACACAAATCTACAATGGACATAGTGTAAAATGGTCCAATTCAAGTAAGTTATTCATTTGGCATCATTCGAAGTGATAGAAATTAAGTTTTAATTAAAATTTTCATACTCTGCCAAAACATGATTTTCAGCCTCTGAAAAGCACATTTTGGCCATAAAAACTGAAAATGTCCCCTGCAACCAAACGAACTGTCGGAGACACAAATCTACAATGGACATAGTGTAAAATGGTCCAATTCAAGTAAGTTATTCATTTGGCATCAATCGAAGTGATAGAAATCAAGTTTTAATGAAAATTATCAAACTCGGCCAAAACATGCTTTTCAGCCCCTGAAAAGCACATTTTGGCCATAAAAACTGAATATGTCCCCTGCAACCAAACGAACTGTCAGAGACACAAATCTACAATGGACATAGTGTAAAATGGTCCAATTCAAGTAAGTTATTCATTTGGCATCATTCAAATGGATAGAAATCAAGTTTTAATGAAAATTATCATACTCGGCCAAAACATGCTTTTCAGCCCCTGAAAAGCACATTTTGGCCATAAAAACTGAATATGTCCCCTGCAACCAAACGAACTGTCAGAGATAGAAATCTACAATGGACATAGTGTAAAATGGTCCAATTCAAGTAAATTATTCATTTGGCATCATTCGAAGTGATAGAAATCAAGTTTTAATGAAAATTATCATACTCGGCCAAAACATGCTTTTCAGCCCCTGAAAAGCACATTTTGGCCATAAAAACTTAATATGTCCCCTGCAACCAAACAAACTGTCAGAGACACAAATCTACGAAGGACATAGTGTAAAATGGTCCAATTCAAGTAAGTTATTCATTTGGCATCATTCGAAGTGATAGAAATTAAGTTTTAATGAAAATTATCATACTCTGCCAAAACATGCTTTTCAGCCTCTGAAAAGCACATTTTGGCCATAAAAACTGAAAATGTCCCCTGCAACCAAACGAACTGTCGGAGACACAAATCTACAATGGACATAGTGTAAAATGGTCCAATTCAAGTAAGTTATTCATTTGGCATCAATCGAAGTGATAGAAATCAAGTTTAAATGAAAATTATCAAACTCGGCCAAAACATGCTTTTCAGCCCCTGAAAAGCACATTTTGGCCATAAAAACTGAATATGTCCCCTGCAACCAAACGAACTGTCAGAGACACAAATCTACAATGGACATAGTGTAAAATGGTCCAATTCAAGTAAGTTATTCATTTGGCATCATTCAAATGGATAGAAATCAAGTTTTAATGAAAATTATCATACTCGGCCAAAACATGCTTTTCAGCCCCTGAAAAGCACATTTTGGCCATAAAAACTTAATATGTCCCCTGCAACCAAACGAACTGTCAGAGACACAAATCTACAATGGACATAGTGTAAAATGGTCCAATTCAAGTAAGTTATTCATTTGGCATCATTCGAAGTGATAGAAATCAAGTTTTAATGAAAATTATCATATTCGGCCAAAACATGCTTTTCAGCCCCTGAAAAGCACATTTTGGCCATAAAAACTGAATATGTCCCCTGCAACCAAACGAACTGTCAGAGATACAAATCTACAATAAACATAGTGTAAAATGGTCCAATTCAAGTAAGTTATTCATTTGGCATCATTCAAATGGATAGAAATCAAGTTTTAATGAAAATTATCATACTCGGCCAAAACATGCTTTTCAGCCCCTGAAAAGCACATTTTGGCCATAAAAACTGAAAATGTCCCCTGCAACCAAACAAACTGTCGGAGACACAAATCTACAATGGACATAGTGTAAAATGGTCCAATTCAAGTAAGTTATTCACTTGGCATCATTCAAAGTGATAGAAATCAAGTTTTAATGAAAATTATCAAACTCGGCCAAAACATGCTTTTCAGCCCCTGAAAAGCACATTTTGGCCATAAAAACTTAATATGTCCCCTGCAACCAAACGAACTGTCAGAGACACAAATCTACAATGGACATAGTGTAAAATGGTCCAATTCAAGTAAGTTATTCATTTGGCATCATTCGAAGTGATAGAAATTAAGTTTTAATGAAAATTATCATACTCTGCCAAAACATGCTTTTCAGCCTCTGAAAAGCACATTTTGGCCATAAAAACTGAAAATGTCCCCTGCAACCAAACGAACTGTCGGAGACACAAATCTACAATGGACATAGTGTAAAATGGTCCAATTCAAGTAAGTTATTCATTTGGCATCAATCGAAATGATAGAAATCAAGTTTTAATGAAAATTATCAAACTCGGCCAAAACATGCTTTTCAGCCCCTGAAAAGCACATTTTGGCCATAAAAACTGAATATGTCCCCTGCAACCAAACGAACTGTCAGAGACACAAATCTACAATGGACATAGTGTAAAATGGTCCAATTCAAGTAAGTTATTCATTTGGCATCATTCAAATGGATAGAAATCAAGTTTTAATGAAAATTATCATACTCGGCCAAAACATGCTTTTCAGCCCCTGAAAAGCACATTTTGGCGATAAAAACTTAATATGTCCCCTGCAACCAAACGAACTGTCAGAGACACAAATCTACAATGGACATAGTGTAAAATGGTCCAATTCAAGTAAGTTATTCATTTGGCATCATTCGAAGTGATAGAAATCAAGTTTTAATGAAAATTATCATATTCGGCCAAAACATGCTTTTCAGCCCCTGAAAAGCACATTTTGGCCATAAAAACTTAATATGTCCCCTGCAACTAAACGAACTGTCAGAGACACAAATCTACAATGGACATAGTGTAAAATGGTCCAATTCAAGTAAGTTATTCATTTGGCATCATTCAAATGGATAGAAATCAAGTTTTAATGAAAATTATCATACTCGGCCAAAACATGCTTTTCAGCCCCTGAAAAGCACATTTTGGCCATAAAAACTGAAAATGTCCCCTGCAACCAAACAAACTGTCGGAGACACAAATCTACAATGGACATAGTGTAAAATGGTCCAATTCAAGTAAGTTATTCATTTGGCATCATTCGAAGTGATAGATCAAGTTTTATTGAAAATTATCATATTCGGCCAAAACATGCTTTTCAGCCCCTGAAAAGCACATTTTGGCCATAAAAACTGAATATGTCCCCTGCAACCAAACGAACTGTCAGAGACACAAATCTACAATGGACATAGTGTAAAATGGTCCAATTCAAGTAAGTTATTCATTTGGCATCATTCAAATGGATAGAAATCAAGTTTTAATGAAAATTATCATACTCGGCCAAAACATGCTTTTCAGCCCCTGAAAAGCACATTTTGGCCATAAAAACTGAAAATGTCCCCTGCAACCAAACAAACTGTCGGAGACACAAATCTACAATGGACATAGTGTAAAATGGTCCAATTCAAGTAAGTTATTCATTTGGCATCATTTGAAGTGATAGAAATCAAGTTTTAATGAAAATTATCATATTCGGCCAAAACATGCTTTTCAGCCCCTGAAAAGCACATTTTGGCCATAAAAACTTAATATGTCCCCTGCAACCAAACGAACTGTCAGAGACACAAATCTACAATGGACATAGTGTAAAATGGTCCAATTCAAGTAAGTTATTCATTTGGCATCATTCGAAGTGATAGAAATCAAGTTTTAATGAAAATTATCATATTCGGCCAAAACATGCTTTTCAGCCCCTGAAAAGCACATTTTGGCCATAAAAACTGAATATGTCCCCTGCAACCAAACAAACTGTCAGAGACACAAATCTACGAAGGACATAGTGTAAAATGGTCCAATTCAAGTAAGTTATTCATTTGGCATCATTCGAAGTGATAGAAATTAAGTTTTAATGAAAATTATCATACTCTGCCAAAACATGCTTTTCAGCCTCTGAAAAGCACATTTTGGCCATAAAAACTGAAAATGTCCCCTGCAACCAAACGAACTGTCGGAAACACAAATCTACAATGGACATAGTGTAAAATGGTCCAATTCAAGTAAGTTATTCATTTGGCATCAATCGAAGTGATAGAAATCAAGTTTAAATGAAAATTATCAAACTCGGCCAAAACATGCTTTTCAGCCCCTGAAAAGCACATTTTGGCCATAAAAACTGAATATGTCCCCTGCAACCAAACGAACTGTCAGAGACACAAATCTACAATGGACATAGTGTAAAATGGTCCAATTCAAGTAAGTTATTCATTTGGCATCATTCAAATGGATAAAAATCAAGTTTTAATGAAAATTATCATACTCGGCCAAAACATGCTTTTCAGCCCCTGAAAAGCACATTTTGGCCATAAAAACTTAATATGTCCCCTGCAACCAAACGAACTGTCAGAGACACAAATCTACAATGGACATAGTGTAAAATGGTCCAATTCAAGTAAGTTATTCATTTGGCATCATTCGAAGTGATAGAAATCAAGTTTTAATGAAAATTATCATATTCGGCCAAAACATGCTTTTCAGCCCCTGAAAAGCACATTTTGGCCATAAAAACTGAATATGTCCCCTGCAACCAAACGAACTGTCAGAGATACAAATTACAATGGATATAGTGTAAAATGGTCCAATTCAAGTAAGTTATTCATTTGGCATCATTCAAATGGATAGAAATCAAGTTTTAATGAAAATTATCATACTCGGCCAAAACATGCTTTTCAGCCCCTGAAAAGCACATTTTGGCCATAAAAACTGAAAATGTCCCCTGCAACCAAACAAACTGTCGGAGACACAAATCTACAATGGACATAGTGTAAAATGGTCCAATTCAAGTAAGTTATTCACTTGGCATCATTCGAAGTGATAGAAATCAAGTTTTAATGAAAATTATCATATTCGGCCAAAACATGCTTTTCAGCCTCTGAAAAGCACATTTTGGCCATAAAAACTGAAAATGTCCCCTGCAACCAAACGAACTGTCGGAGACACAAATCTACAATGGACATAGTGTAAAATGGTCCAATTCAAGTAAGTTATTCATTTGGCATCAATCGAAGTGATAGAAATCAAGTTTTAATGAAAATTATCAAACTCGGCCAAAACATGCTTTTCAGCCCCTGAAAAGCACATTTTGGCCATAAAAACTGAATATGTCCCCTGCAACCAAACGAACTGTCAGAGACACAAATCTACAATGGACATAGTGTAAAATGGTCCAATTCAAGTAAGTTATTCATTTGGCATCATTCAAATGGATAGAAATCAAGTTTTAATGAAAATTATCATACTCGGCCAAAACATGCTTTTCAGCCCCTGAAAAGCACATTTTGGCGATAAAAACTTAATATGTCCCCTGCAACCAAACGAACTGTCAGAGACACAAATCTACAATGGACATAGTGTAAAATGGTCCAATTCAAGTAAGTTATTCATTTGGCATCATTCGAAGTGATAGAAATCAAGTTTTAATGAAAATTATCATATTCGGCCAAAACATGCTTTTCAGCCCCTGAAAAGCACATTTTGGCCATAAAAACTGAATATGTCCCCTGCAACTAAACGAACTGTCAGAGACACAAATCTACAATGGACATAGTGTAAAATGGTCCAATTCAAGTAAGTTATTCATTTGGCATCATTCAAATGGATAGAAATCAAGTTTTAATGAAAATTATCATACTCGGCCAAAACATGCTTTTCAGCCCCTGAAAAGCACATTTTGGCCATAAAAACTGAAAATGTCCCCTGCAACCAAACAAACTGTTGGAGACACAAATCTACAATGGACATAGTGTAAAATGGTCCAATTCAAGTAAGTTATTCATTTGGCATCATTCGAAGTGATAGAAATCAAGTTTTATTGAAAATTATCATATTCGGCCAAAACATGCTTTTCAGCCCCTGAAAAGCACATTTTGGCCATAAAAACTGAATATGTCCCCTGCAACCAAACGAACTGTCAGAGACACAAATCTACAATGGACATAGTGTAAAATGGTCCAATTCAAGTAAGTTATTCATTTGGCATCATTCAAATGGATAGAAATCAAGTTTTAATGAAAATTATCATACTCGGCCAAAACATGCTTTTCAGCCCCTGAAAAGCACATTTTGGCCATAAAAACTGAAAATGTCCCCTGCAACCAAACAAACTGTCGGAGACACAAATCTACAATGGACATAGTGTAAAATGGTCCAATTCAAGTAAGTTATTCATTTGGCATCATTCGAAGTGATAGAAATCAAGTTTTAATGAAAATTATCATATTCGGCCAAAACATGCTTTTCAGCCCCTGAAAAGCACATTTTGGCCATAAAAACTTAATATGTCCCCTGCAACCAAACGAACTGTCAGAGACACAAATCTACAATGGACATAGTGTAAAATGGTCCAATTCAAGTAAGTTATTCATTTGGCATCATTCGAAGTGATAGAAATCAAGTTTTAATGAAAATTATCATATTCGGCCAAAACATGCTTTTCAGCCCCTGAAAAGCACATTTTGGCCATAAAAACTGAATATGTCCCCTGCAACCAAACGAACTGTCAGAGACACAAATCTACTATGGACATAGTGTAAAATGGTCCAATTCAAGTAAATTATTCATTTGGCATCATTCGAAGTGATAGAAATCAAGTTTTAATGAAAATTATCATATTCGGCCAAAACATGCTTTTCAGCCCCTGAAAAGCACATTTTGGCCATAAAAACTGAATATGTCCCCTGCAACCAAACGAACTGTCAGAGACACAAATCTACAATGGACATAGTGTAAAATGGTCCAATTCAAGTAAGTTATTCATTTGGCATCATTCAAATGGATAGAAATCAAGTTTTAATGAAAATTATCATACTCGGCCAAAACATGCTTTTCAGCCCCTGAAAAGCACATTTTGGCCATAAAAACTGAAAATGTCCCCTGCAACCAAACAAACTTTTGGAGACACAAATCTACAATGGACATAGTGTAAAATGGTCCAATTCAAGTAAGTTATTCATTTGGCATCATTCGAAGTGATAGAAATCAAGTTTTAATGAAAATTATCATATTCGGCCAAAACATGCTTTTCAGCCCCTGAAAAGCACATTTTGGCCATAAAAACTGAATATGTCCCCTGCAACCAAACGAACTGTCAGAGACACAAATCTACAATGGACATAGTGTAAAATGGTCCAATTCAAGTAAGTTATTCATTTGGCATCATTCAAATGGATAGAAATCAAGTTTTAATGAAAATTATCATACTCGGCCAAAACATGCTTTTCAGCCCCTGAAAAGCACATTTTGGCCATAAAAACTTAATATGTCCCCTGCAACCAAACGAACTGTCAGAGACACAAATCTACAATGGACATAGTGTAAAATGGTCCAATTCAAGTAAGTTATTCATTTGGCATCATTCGAAGTGATAGAAATCAAGTTTTAATGAAAATTATCATATTTGGCCAAAACATGCTTTTCAGCCCCTGAAAAGCACATTTTGGCCATAAAAACTGAATATGTCCCCTGCAACCAAACGAACTGTCAGAGACACAAATCTACAATGGACATAGTGTAAAATGGTCCAATTCAAGTAAGTTATTCATTTGGCATCATTCAAATGGATAGAAATCAAGTTTTAATGAAAATTATCATACTCGGCCAAAACATGCTTTTCAGCCCCTGAAAAGCACATTTTGGCCATAAAAACTGAAAATGTCCCCTGCAAACAAACGAACTGTCGGAGACACAAATCTACAATGGACATAGTGTAAAATGGTCCAATTCAAGTAAGTTATTGATTTGGCATCAATCGAAGTGATAGAAATCAAGTTTTAATGAAAATTATCAAACTCGGCCAAAACATGCTTTTCAGCCCCTGAAAAGCACATTTTGGCCATAAAAACTGAAAATGTCCCCTGCAACCAAACGAACTGTCGGAGACACAAATCTACAATGGACATAGTGTAAAATGGTCCAATTCAAGTAAGTTATTCATTTGGCATCATTCGAAGTGATAGAAATTAAGTTTTAATTAAAATTATCATACTCTGCCAAAACATGCTTTTCAGCCCCTGAAAAGCACATTTTGGCCATAAAAACTTAATATGTTCCCTGCAACCAAACGAACTGTCAGAGACACAAATCTACAATGGACATAGTGTAAAATGGTCCAATTCAAGTAAGTTATTCATTTGGCATCATTCGAAGTGATAGAAATCAAGTTTTAATGAAAATTATCATATTCGGCCAAAACATGCTTTTCAGCCCCTGAAAAGCACATTTTGGCCATAAAAACTGAATATGTCCCCTGCAACCAAACAAACTGTCAGAGACACAAATCTACGAAGGACATAGTGTAAAATGGTCCAATTCAAGTAAGTTATTCATTTGGCATCATTCGAAGTGATAGAAATTAAGTTTTAATGAAAATTATCATACTCTGCCAAAACATGCTTTTCAGCCTCTGAAAAGCACATTTTGGCCATAAAAACTGAAAATGTCCCCTGCAACCAAACGAACTGTCGGAAACACAAATCTACAATGGACATAGTGTAAAATGGTCCAATTCAAGTAATTTATTCATTTGGCATCAATCGAAGTGATAGAAATCAAGTTTAAATGAAAATTATCAAACTCGGCCAAAACATGCTTTTCAGCCCCTGAAAAGCACATTTTGGCCATAAAAACTGAATATGTCCCCTGCAACCAAACGAACTGTCAGAGACACAAATCTACAATGGACATAGTGTAAAATGGTCCAATTCAAGTAAGTTATTCATTTGGCATCATTCAAATGGATAGAAATCAAGTTTTAATGAAAATTATCATACTCGGCCAAAACATGCTTTTCAGCCCCTGAAAAGCACATTTTGGCCATAAAAACTTAATATGTCCCCTGCAACCAAACGAACTGTCAGAGACACAAATCTACAATGGACATAGTGTAAAATGGTCCAATTCAAGTAAGTTATTCATTTGGCATCATTCGAAGTGATAGAAATCAAGTTTTAATGAAAATTATCATATTCGGCCAAAACATGCTTTTCAGCCCCTGAA
Source organism: Stigmatopora argus (assembly GCF_051989625.1). NCBI lineage: Eukaryota > Metazoa > Chordata > Actinopteri > Syngnathiformes > Syngnathidae > Stigmatopora > Stigmatopora argus. Next base: position 552,446 of record NC_135399.1, read on the forward strand.
AAGCACATTTTGGCCATAAAAACTGAATATGTCCCCTGCAACCAAACGAACTGTCAGAGATACAAATTACAATGGATATAGTGTAAAATGGTCCAATTCAAGTAAGTTATTCATTTGGCATCATTCAAATGGATAGAAATCAAGTTTTAATGAAAATTATCATACTCGGCCAAAACATGCTTTTCAGCCCCTGAAAAGCACATTTTGGCCATAAAAACTGAAAATGTCCCCTGCAACCAAACAAACTGTCGGAGACACAAATCTACAATGGACATAGTGTAAAATGGTCCAATTCAAGTAAGTTATTCACTTGGCATCATTCGAAGTGATAGAAATCAAGTTTTAATGAAAATTATCAAACTCGGCCAAAACATGCTTTTCAGCCCCTGAAAAGCACATTTTGGCCATAAAAACTTAATATGTCCCCTGCAACCAAACGAACTGTCAGAGACACAAATCTACAATGGACATAGTGTAAAATGGTCCAATTCAAGTAAGTTATTCATTTGGCATCATTCGAAGTGATAGAAATTAAGTTTTAATGAAAATTATCATACTCTGCCAAAACATGCTTTTCAGCCTCTGAAAAGCACATTTTGGCCATAAAAACTGAAAATGTCCCCTGCAACCAAACGAACTGTCGGAGACACAAATCTACAATGGACATAGTGTAAAATGGTCCAATTCAAGTAAGTTATTCATTTGGCATCAATCGAAGTGATAGAAATCAAGTTTTAATGAAAATTATCAAACTCGGCCAAAACATGCTTTTCAGCCCCTGAAAAGCACATTTTGGCCATAAAAACTGAATATGTCCCCTGCAACCAAACGAACTGTCAGAGACACAAATCTACAATGGACATAGTGTAAAATGGTCCAATTCAAGTAAGTTATTCATTTGGCATCATTCAAATGGATAGAAATCAAGTTTTAATGAAAATTATCATACTCGGCCAAAACATGCTTTTCAGCCACTGAAAAGCACATTTTGGCGATAAAAACTTAATATGTCCCCTGCAACCAAACGAACTGTCAGAGACACAAATCTACAATGGACATAGTGTAAAATGGTCCAATTCAAGTAAGTTATTCATTTGGCATCATTCGAAGTGATAGAAATCAAGTTTTAATGAAAATTATCATATTCGGCCAAAACATGCTTTTCAGCCCCTGAAAAGCACATTTTGGCCATAAAAACTGAATATGTCCCCTGCAACTAAACGAACTGTCAGAGACACAAATCTACAATGGACATAGTGTAAAATGGTCCAATTCAAGTAAGTTATTCATTTGGCATCATTCAAATGGATAGAAATCAAGTTTTAATGAAAATTATCATACTCGGCCAAAACATGCTTTTCAGCCCCTGAAAAGCACATTTTGGCCATAAAAACTGAAAATGTCCCCTGCAACCAAACAAACTGTTGGAGACACAAATCTACAATGGACATAGTGTAAAATGGTCCAATTCAAGTAAGTTATTCATTTGGCATCATTCGAAGTGATAGAAATCAAGTTTTATTGAAAATTATCATATTCGGCCAAAACATGCTTTTCAGCCCCTGAAAAGCACATTTTGGCCATAAAAACTGAATATGTCCCCTGCAACCAAACGAACTGTCAGAGACACAAATCTACAATGGACATAGTGTAAAATGGTCCAATTCAAGTAAGTTATTCATTTGGCATCATTCGAAGTGATAGAAATCAAGTTTTAATGAAAATTATCATATTCGGCCAAAACATGCTTTTCAGCCCCTGAAAAGCACATTTTGGCCATAAAAACTGAATATGTCCCCTGCAACCAAACAAACTGTCAGAGACACAAATCTACGAAGGACATAGTGTAAAATGGTCCAATTCAAGTAAGTTATTCATTTGGCATCATTCGAAGTGATAGAAATTAAGTTTTAATGAAAATTATCATACTCTGCCAAAACATGCTTTTCAGCCTCTGAAAAGCACATTTTGGCCATAAAAACTGAAAATGTCCCCTGCAACCAAACGAACTGTCGGAAACACAAATCTACAATGGACATAGTGTAAAATGGTCCAATTCAAGTAATTTATTCATTTGGCATCAATCGAAGTGATAGAAATCAAGTTTAAATGAAAATTATCAAACTCGGCCAAAACATGCTTTTCAGCCCCTGAAAAGCACATTTTGGCCATAAAAACTGAATATGTCCCCTGCAACCAAACGAACTGTCAGAGACACAAATCTACAATGGACATAGTGTAAAATGGTCCAATTCAAGTAAGTTATTCATTTGGCATCATTCAAATGGATAGAAATCAAGTTTTAATGAAAATTATCATACTCGGCCAAAACATGCTTTTCAGCCCCTGAAAAGCACATTTTGGCCATAAAAACTTAATATGTCCCCTGCAACCAAACGAACTGTCAGAGACACAAATCTACAATGGACATAGTGTAAAATGGTCCAATTCAAGTAAGTTATTCATTTGGCATCATTCGAAGTGATAGAAATCAAGTTTTAATGAAAATTATCATATTCGGCCAAAACATGCTTTTCAGCCCCTGAAAAGCACATTTTGGCCATAAAAACTGAATATGTCCCCTGCAACCAAACGAACTGTCAGAGATACAAATTACAATGGATATAGTGTAAAATGGTCCAATTCAAGTAAGTTATTCATTTGGCATCATTCAAATGGATAGAAATCAAGTTTTAATGAAAATTATCATACTCGGCCAAAACATGCTTTTCAGCCCCTGAAAAGCACATTTTGGCCATAAAAACTGAAAATGTCCCCTGCAACCAAACAAACTGTCGGAGACACAAATCTACAATGGACATAGTGTAAAATGGTCCAATTCAAGTAAGTTATTCACTTGGCATCATTCGAAGTGATAGAAATCAAGTTTTAATGAAAATTATCAAACTCGGCCAAAACATGCTTTTCAGCCCCTGAAAAGCACATTTTGGCCATAAAAACTTAATATGTCCCCTGCAACCAAACGAACTGTCAGAGACACAAATCTACAATGGACATAGTGTAAAATGGTCCAATTCAAGTAAGTTATTCATTTGGCATCATTCGAAGTGATAGAAATTAAGTTTTAATGAAAATTATCATACTCTGCCAAAACATGCTTTTCAGCCTCTGAAAAGCACATTTTGGCCATAAAAACTGAAAATGTCCCCTGCAACCAAACGAACTGTCGGAGACACAAATCTACAATGGACATAGTGTAAAATGGTCCAATTCAAGTAAGTTATTCATTTGGCATCAATCGAAGTGATAGAAATCAAGTTTTAATGAAAATTATCAAACTCGGCCAAAACATGCTTTTCAGCCCCTGAAAAGCACATTTTGGCCATAAAAACTGAATATGTCCCCTGCAACCAAACGAACTGTCAGAGACACAAATCTACAATGGACATAGTGTAAAATGGTCCAATTCAAGTAAGTTATTCATTTGGCATCATTCAAATGGATAGAAATCAAGTTTTAATGAAAATTATCATACTCGGCCAAAACATGCTTTTCAGCCACTGAAAAGCACATTTTGGCGATAAAAACTTAATATGTCCCCTGCAACCAAACGAACTGTCAGAGACACAAATCTACAATGGACATAGTGTAAAATGGTCCAATTCAAGTAAGTTATTCATTTGGCATCATTCGAAGTGATAGAAATCAAGTTTTAATGAAAATTATCATATTCGGCCAAAACATGCTTTTCAGCCCCTGAAAAGCACATTTTGGCCATAAAAACTGAATATGTCCCCTGCAACTAAACGAACTGTCAGAGACACAAATCTACAATGGACATAGTGTAAAATGGTCCAATTCAAGTAAGTTATTCATTTGGCATCATTCAAATGGATAGAAATCAAGTTTTAATGAAAATTATCATACTCGGCCAAAACATGCTTTTCAGCCCCTGAAAAGCACATTTTGGCCATAAAAACTGAAAATGTCCCCTGCAACCAAACAAACTGTTGGAGACACAAATCTACAATGGACATAGTGTAAAATGGTCCAATTCAAGTAAGTTATTCATTTGGCATCATTCGAAGTGATAGAAATCAAGTTTTATTGAAAATTATCATATTCGGCCAAAACATGCTTTTCAGCCCCTGAAAAGCACATTTTGGCCATAAAAACTGAATATGTCCCCTGCAACCAAACGAACTGTCAGAGACACAAATCTACAATGGACATAGTGTAAAATGGTCCAATTCAAGTAAGTTATTCATTTGGCATCATTCAAATGGATAGAAATCAAGTTTTAATGAAAATTATCATACTCGGCCAAAACATGCTTTTCAGCCCCTGAAAAGCACATTTTGGCCATAAAAACTGAAAATGTCCCCTGCAACCAAACAAACTGTCGGAGACACAAATCTACAATGGACATAGTGTAAAATGGTCCAATTCAAGTAAGTTATTCATTTGGCATCATTCGAAGTGATAGAAATCAAGTTTTAATGAAAATTATCATATTCGGCCAAAACATGCTTTTCAGCCCCTGAAAAGCACATTTTGGCCATAAAAACTTAATATGTCCCCTGCAACCAAACGAACTGTCAGAGACACAAATCTACAATGGACATAGTGTAAAATGGTCCAATTCAAGTAAGTTATTCATTTGGCATCATTCGAAGTGATAGAAATCAAGTTTTAATGAAAATTATCATATTCGGCCAAAACATGCTTTTCAGCCCCTGAAAAGCACATTTTGGCCATAAAAACTGAATATGTCCCCTGCAACCAAACGAACTGTCAGAGACACAAATCTACTATGGACATAGTGTAAAATGGTCCAATTCAAGTAAATTATTCATTTGGCATCATTCGAAGTGATAGAAATCAAGTTTTAATGAAAATTATCATATTCGGCCAAAACATGCTTTTCAGCCCCTGAAAAGCACATTTTGGCCATAAAAACTGAATATGTCCCCTGCAACCAAACGAACTGTCAGAGACACAAATCTACAATGGACATAGTGTAAAATGGTCCAATTCAAGTAAGTTATTCATTTGGCATCATTCAAATGGATAGAAATCAAGTTTTAATGAAAATTATCATACTCGGCCAAAACATGCTTTTCAGCCCCTGAAAAGCACATTTTGGCCATAAAAACTGAAAATGTCCCCTGCAACCAAACAAACTTTTGGAGACACAAATCTACAATGGACATAGTGTAAAATGGTCCAATTCAAGTAAGTTATTCATTTGGCATCATTCGAAGTGATAGAAATCAAGTTTTAATGAAAATTATCATATTCGGCCAAAACATGCTTTTCAGCCCCTGAAAAGCACATTTTGGCCATAAAAACTGAATATGTCCCCTGCAACCAAACGAACTGTCAGAGACACAAATCTACAATGGACATAGTGTAAAATGGTCCAATTCAAGTAAGTTATTCATTTGGCATCATTCAAATGGATAGAAATCAAGTTTTAATGAAAATTATCATACTCGGCCAAAACATGCTTTTCAGCCCCTGAAAAGCACATTTTGGCCATAAAAACTTAATATGTCCCCTGCAACCAAACGAACTGTCAGAGACACAAATCTACAATGGACATAGTGTAAAATGGTCCAATTCAAGTAAGTTATTCATTTGGCATCATTCGAAGTGATAGAAATCAAGTTTTAATGAAAATTATCATATTTGGCCAAAACATGCTTTTCAGCCCCTGAAAAGCACATTTTGGCCATAAAAACTGAATATGTCCCCTGCATTCAAACGAACTGTCAGAGACACAAATCTACAATGGACATAGTGTAAAATGGTCCAATTCAAGTAAGTTATTTATTTGGCATCATTCAAATGGATAGAAATCAAGTTTTAATGAAAATTATCATACTCGGCCAAAACATGCTTTTCAGCCCCTGAAAAGCACATTTTGGCCATAAAAACTGAAAATGTCCCCTGCAACCAAACAAACTGTCGGAGACACAAATCTACAATGGACATAGTGTAAAATGGTCCAATTCAAGTAAGTTATTCATTTGGCATCATTCGAAGTGATAGAAATCAAGTTTTAATGAAAATTATCATATTCGGCCAAAACATGCTTTTCAGCCCCTGAAAAGCACAATTTGGCCATAAAAACTGAAAATGTCCCCTGCAAACAAACGAACTGTCGGAGACACAAATCTACAATGGACATAGTGTAAAATGGTCCAATTCAAGTAAGTTATTGATTTGGCATCAATCGAAGTGATAGAAATCAAGTTTTAATGAAAATTATCAAACTCGGCCAAAACATGCTTTTCAGCCCCTGAAAAGCACATTTTGGCCATAAAAACTGAAAATGTCCCCTGCAACCAAACGAACTGTCGGAGACACAAATCTACAATGGACATAGTGTAAAATGGTCCAATTCAAGTAAGTTATTCATTTGGCATCATTCGAAGTGATAGAAATTAAGTTTTAATTAAAATTATCATACTCTGCCAAAACATGCTTTTCAGCCCCTGAAAAGCACATTTTGGCCATAAAAACTTAATATGTTCCCTGCAACCAAACGAACTGTCAGAGACACAAATCTACAATGGACATAGTGTAAAATGGTCCAATTCAAGTAAGTTATTCATTTGGCATCAATCGAAGTGATAGAAATCAAGTTTTAATGAAAATTATCAAACTCGGCCAAAACATGCTTTTCAGCCCCTGAAAAGCACATTTTGGCCATAAAAACTGAATATGTCCCCTGCAACCAAACGAACTGTCAGAGACACAAATCTACAATGGACATAGTGTAAAATGGTCCAATTCAAGTAAGTTATTCATTTGGCATCATTCAAATGGATAGAAATCAAGTTTTAATGAAAATTATCATACTCGGCCAAAACATGCTTTTCAGCCCCTGAAAAGCACATTTTGGCCATAAAAACTGAATATGTCCCCTGCAACCAAACGAACTGTCAGAGATAGAAATCTACAATGGACATAGTGTAAAATGGTCCAATTCAAGTAAATTATTCATTTGGCATCATTCGAAGTGATAGAAATCAAGTTTTAATGAAAATTATCATACTCGGCCAAAACATGCTTTTCAGCCCCTGAAAAGCACATTTTGGCCATAAAAACTTAATATGTCCCCTGCAACCAAACAAACTGTCAGAGACACAAATCTACGAAGGACATAGTGTAAAATGGTCCAATTCAAGTAAGTTATTCATTTGGCATCATTCGAAGTGATAGAAATTAAGTTTTAATGAAAATTATCATACTCTGCCAAAACATGCTTTTCAGCCTCTGAAAAGCACATTTTGGCCATAAAAACTGAAAATGTCCCCTGCAACCAAACGACTGTCGGAGACACAAATCTACAATGGACATAGTGTAAAATGGTCCAATTCAAGTAAGTTATTCATTTGGCATCAATCGAAGTGATAGAAATCAAGTTTAAATGAAAATTATCAAACTCGGCCAAAACATGCTTTTCAGCCCCTGAAAAGCACATTTTGGCCATAAAAACTGAATATGTCCCCTGCAACCAAACGAACTGTCAGAGACACAAATCTACAATGGACATAGTGTAAAATGGTCCAATTCAAGTAAGTTATTCATTTGGCATCATTCAAATGGATAGAAATCAAGTTTTAATGAAAATTATCATACTCGGCCAAAACATGCTTTTCAGCCCCTGAAAAGCACATTTTGGCCATAAAAACTTAATATGTCCCCTGCAACCAAACGAACTGTCAGAGACACAAATCTACAATGGACATAGTGTAAAATGGTCCAATTCAAGTAAGTTATTCATTTGGCATCATTCGAAGTGATAGAAATCAAGTTTTAATGAAAATTATCATATTCGGCCAAAACATGCTTTTCAGCCCCTGAAAAGCACATTTTGGCCATAAAAACTGAATATGTCCCCTGCAACCAAACGAACTGTCAGAGATACAAATCTACAATGGACATAGTGTAAAATGGTCCAATTCAAGTAAGTTATTCATTTGGCATCATTCAAATGGATAGAAATCAAGTTTTAATGAAAATTATCATACTCGGCCAAAACATGCTTTTCAGCCCCTGAAAAGCACATTTTGGCCATAAAAACTGAAAATGTCCGCTGCAACCAAACAAACTGTCGGAGACTTAAATCTACAATGGACATAGTGTAAAATGGTCCAATTCAAGTAAGTTATTCATTTGGCATCATTCGAAGTGATAGAAATCAAGTTTTAATGAAAATTATCATATTCGGCCAAAACATGCTTTTCAGCCCCTGAAAAGCACATTTTGGCCATAAAAACTGAAAATGTCCCCTGCAACCAAACGAACTGTCGGAGACACAAATCTACAATGGACATAGTGTAAAATGGTCCAATTCAAGTAAGTTATTGATTTGGCATCATTCGAAGTGATAGAAATCAAGTTTTAATGAAAATTATCATATTCGGCCAAAACATGCTTTTCAGCCCCTGAAAAGCACATTTTGGCCATAAAAACTGAAAATGTCCCCTGCAACCAAACGAACTGTCGGAGACACAAATCTACAATGGACATAGTGTAAAATGGTCCAATTCAAGTAAGTTATTCATTTGGCATCATTCGAAGTGATAGAAATCAAGTTTTAATGAAAATTATCATACTCGGCCAAAACATGCTTTTCAGCCCCTGAAAAGCACATTTTGGCCATAAAAACTTAATATGTTCCCTGCAACCAAACGAACTGTCAGAGACACAAATCTACAATGGACATAGTGTAAAATGGTCCAATTCAAGTAAGTTATTCATTTGGCATCATTCGAAGTGATAGAAATTAAGTTTTAATTAAAATTATCATACTCTGCCAAAACATGATTTTCAGCCTCTGAAAAGCACATTTTGGCCATAAAAACTGAAAATGTCCCCTGCAACCAAACGAACTGTCGGAGACACAAATCTACAATGGACATAGTGTAAAATGGTCCAATTCAAGTAAGTTATTCATTTGGCATCAATCGAAGTGATAGAAATCAAGTTTTAATGAAAATTATCAAACTCGGCCAAAACATGCTTTTCAGCCCCTGAAAAGCACATTTTGGCCATAAAAACTGAATATGTCCCCTGCAACCAAACGAACTGTCAGAGACACAAATCTACAATGGACATAGTGTAAAATGGTCCAATTCAAGTAAGTTATTCATTTGGCATCATTCAAATGGATAGAAATCAAGTTTTAATGAAAATGATCATACTCGGCCAAAACATGCTTTTCAGCCCCTGAAAAGCACATTTTGGCCATAAAAACTGAATATGTCCCCTGCAACCAAACGAACTGTCAGAGATAGAAATCTACAATGGACATAGTGTAAAATGGTCCAATTCAAGTAAATTATTCATTTGGCATCATTCGAAGTGATAGAAATCAAGTTTTAATGAAAATTATCATATTCGGCCAAAACATGCTTTTCAGCCCCTGAAAAGCACATTTTGGCCATAAAAACTGAAAATGTCCCCTGCAACCAAACGAACTGTCAGAGACACAAATCTACAATGGACATAGTATGAAATGGTCCAATTCAAGTAAGTTATTCATTTGGCATCATTCGAAGTGATAGAAATCAAGTTTTAATGAAAATTACCATACTCGGCCAAAACATGCTTTTCAGCCTCTGAAAAGCACATTTTGGCCATAAAAACTGAAAATGTCCCCTGCAACCAAACAAACTGTCGGAGACACAAATCTACAATGGACATAGTGTGAAATGGTCCAATTCAAGTAAGTTATTCATTTGGCATCATTCGAAGTGATAGAAATCAAGTTTTAATGAAAATTATCATATTCGGCCAAAACATGCTTTTCAGCCCCTGAAAAGCACATTTTGGCCATAAAAACTGAAAATGTCCCCTGCAACCAAACGAACTGTCAGAGACACAAATCTACAATGGACATAGTATGAAATGGTCCAATTCAAGTAAGTTATTCATTTGGCATCATTCGAAGTGATAGAAATCAAGTTTTAATGAAAATTACCATACTCGGCCAAAACATGCTTTTCAGCGCCTGAAAAGCACATTTTGGCCATAAAAACTTAATATGTCCCCTGCAACCAAACGAACTGTCAGAGACACAAATCTACAATGGACATAGTGTAAAATGGTCCACAATTCAAGTAAGTTATTCATTTGGCATCATTCGAAGTGATAGAAATTAAGTTTTAATGTAAATTATCATACTCGGCCAAAACATGCTTTTCAGCCTCTGAAAAGCACATTTTGGCCATAAAAACTGAAAATGTCCCCTGCAACCAAACGAACTGTCGGAGACACAAATCTACAATGGACATAGTGTAAAATGGTCCAATTCAAATAAGTTATTCATTTGGCATCATTCGAAGTGATAGAAATCAAGTTTTAATGAAAATTATCATACTCGGCCAAAACATGCTTTTCAGCCCCTGAAAAGCACATTTTGGCTATAAAAACTGAATATGTCCCCTGAAACCAAACGAACTGTCAGAGACACAAATCTACAATGGACATAGTGTAAAATGGTCCAATTCAAGCAAATTATTCATTTGGCATCATTCGAAGTGATAGAAATCAAGTTTTAATGAAAATTATCATACTCGGCCAAAACATGCTTTTCAGCCTCTGAAAAGCACATTTTGGCCATAAAAACTGAAAATGTCCCCTGCAACCAAACGAACTGTCGGAGACACAAATCTACAATGGACATAGTGTAAAATGGTCCAATTCAAGTAAGTTATTCATTTGGCATCATTCGAAGTGATAGAAATTTAGTTTTAATGAAAATTATCATACTCTGCCAAAACATGCTATTCAGCCTTTGAAAAGCACATTTTGGCCATAAAAACTGAAAATGTCCCCTGCAACCAAACGAACTGTCGGAGACACAAATCTACAATGGACATAGTGTAAAATGGTCCAATTCAAGTAAGTTATTCATTTGGCATCATTCGAAGTGATAGAAATCAAGTTTTAATGAAAATTATCATACTCGGCCAAAACATGCTTTTCAGCCTCTGAAAAGCACATTTTGGCCATAAAAACTGAATATGTCCCCTGCAACCAAACGAACTGTCAGAGACACAAATCTACAATGGACATAGTGTAAAATGGTCCAATTCAAGTAAGTTATTCATTTGGCATCATTCGAATGGATAGAAATCAAGTTTTAATGAAAATTATCATACTCGGCCAAAACATGCTTTTCACCCTGAAAAGCACATTTTGGGCATAAAAACTGAATATGTCCCCTGCAACCAAACGAACTGTCAGAGACACAAATCTACAATGGACATAGTGTAAAATGGTCCAATTCAAGTAAGTTATTCATTTGGCATCATTCGAAGTGATAGCAATTAAGTTTTAATGTAAATTATCATACTCGGCCAAAACATGCTTTTCAGCCTCTGAAAAGCACATTTTGGCCATAAAAACTGAAAATGTCCCCTGCAACCAAACGAACTGTCGGAGACACAAATCTACAATGGACATAGTGTAAAATGGTCCAATTCAAGTAAGTTATTCATTTGGCATCATTCGAATGGATAGAAATCAAGTTTTAATGAAAATTATCATACTCGGCCAAAACATGCTTTTCAGCCCCTGAAAAGCACATTTTGGCCATAAAAACTGAATATGTCCCCTGCAACAGAACGAACTGTCAGAGACACAAATCTACAATGGACATAGTGTAAAATGGTCCAATTCAAGTAAGTTATTCATTTGGCATCATTCGAAGTGATAGAAATCAAGTTTTAATGAAATTTACCATACTCGGCCAAAACATGCTTTTCAGCCCCTGAAAAGCACATTTTGGCCTTAAAAACTGAATATGTCCCCTGCAACCAAACGAACTGTCAGAGATACAAATCTACAATGGACATAGTGTAAAATGGTCCAATTCAAGTAAATTATTCATTTGGCATCATTCGAAGTTATAGAAATTAAGTTTTAATGAAAATTATCATACTCGGCCAAAACATGCTTTTCAGTCTCTGAAAAGCACATTTTGGCCATAAAAACTGAAAATGTCCCCTGCAACCAAACGAACTGTCGGAGACACAAATCTACAATGGACATAGTGTAAAATGGTCCAATTCAAGTAAGTTATTTATTTGGCATCATTCGAAGTGATAGAAATCAAGTTTTAATGAAACTCGGCCAAAACATGCTTTTCAGCCCCTGAAAAGCACATTTTGGCCATAAAAACTGAATATGTCCCCTGCAACAGAACGAAATGTCAGAGACACAAATCTACAATGGACATAGTGTAAAATGGTCCAATTCAAGTAAGTTATTCATTTGGCATCATTCGAAGTGATAGAAATCAAGTTTTAATGAAATTTACCATACTCGGCCAAAACATGCTTTTCAGCCCCTGAAAAGCACATTTTGGCCTTAAAAACTGAATATGTCCCCTGCAACCAAACGAACTGTCAGAGATACAAATCTACAATGGACATAGTGTAAAATGGTCCAATTCAAGTAAATTATTCATTTGGCATCATTCGAAGTTATAGAAATTAAGTTTTAATGAAAATTATCATACTCGGCCAAAACATGCTTTTCAGTCTCTGAAAAGCACATTTTGGCCATAAAAACTGAAAATGTCCCCTGCAACCAAACGAACTGTCGGAGACACAAATCTACAATGGACATAGTGTAAAATGGTCCAATTCAAGTAAGTTATTTATTTGGCATCATTCGAAGTGATAGAAATCAAGTTTTAATGAAACTCGGCCAAAACATGCTTTTCAGCCCCTGAAAAGCACATTTTGGCCATAAAAACTGAATATGTTCCCTGCAACCAAAAACGAACTGTCAGAGACACAAATCTACAATGGACATAGTGTAAAATGGTCCAATTCAAGTAAGTTATTCATTTGGCATCATTCGAATGGATAGAAATCAAGTTTTAATGAAAATTATCATACTCGGCCAAAACGTGCTTTTCAGCCCCTGAAAAGCACATTTTGGCCATAAAAACTGAATATGTCCCCTACAACCAAACGAACTGTCAGAGACACAAATCTACAATGGACATAGTGTAAAATGGTCCAATTCAAGTAAGTTATTCATTTGGCATCATTCAAATGGATAGAAATCAAGTTTTAATGAAAATTATCATACTCGGCCAAAACATGCTTTTCAGCCCCTGAAAAGCACATTTTGGCCATTAAAACCGAAAATGTCCCCTGCAACCAAACAAACTGTCGGAGACACAAATCTACAATGGACATAGTGTAAAAGGGTCCAATTCAAGTAAGTTATTCATTTGGCATCATTCGAAGTGGTAGAAATCAAGTTTTAATGAAAATTATCATACTCGGCCAAAACATGCTTTTCAGCCCCTGAAAAGCACATTTTGGCCATAAAAACTTAATATGTCCCCTGCAACCAAACGAACTGTCAGAGACACAAATCTACAATGGACATAGTGTAAAATGGTCCAATTCAAGTAAATTATTCATTTGGCATCATTCGAAGTGATAGAAATTAAGTTTTAATGTAAATTATCATACTCGGCCAAAACATGCTTTTCAGCCTCTGAAAAGCACATTTTGGCCATAAAAACTGAAAATGTCCACTGCAACCAAACGAACTGTCGGAGACACAAATCTACAATGGACATAGTGTAAAATGGTCCAATTCAAATAAGTTATTCATTTGGCATCATTCGAAGTGATAGAAATCAAGTTTTAATGAAAATTATCATACTCGGCCAAAACATGCTTTTCAGCCCCTGAAAAGCACATTTTGGGTATAAAAACTGAATATGTCCCCTGAAACCAAACGAACTGTCAGAGACACAAATCTACAATGGACATAGTGTAAAATGGTCCAATTCAAGCAAATTATTCATTTGGCATCATTCGAAGTGATAGAAATCAAGTTTTAATGAAAATTATCATACTCGGCCAAAACATGCTTTTCAGCCCCTGAAAAGCACATTTTGGCCATTAAAACTGAAAATGTCCCCTGCAACCAAACAAACTGTCGGAGACACAAATCTACAATGGACATAGTGTAAAAGGGTCCAATTCAAGTAAGTTATTCATTTGGCATCATTCGAAGTGGTAGAAATCAAGTTTTAATGAAAATTATCATACTCGGCCAAAACATGCTTTTCAGCCCCTGAAAAGCACATTTTGGCCATAAAAACTGAATATGTTCCCTGCAACCAAACGAACTGTCAGAGACACAAATCTACAATGGACATAGTGTAAAATGGTCCAATTCAAGTAAGTTATTCATTTGGCATCATTCGAATGGATAGAAATCAAGTTTTAATGAAAATTATCATACTCGGCCAAAACGTGCTTTTCAGCCCCTGAAAAGCACATTTTGGCCATAAAAACTGAATATGTCCCCTACAACCAAACGAACTGTCAGAGACACAAATCTACAATGGACATAGTGTAAAATGGTCCAATTCAAGTAAGTTATTCATTTGGCATCATTCAAATGGATAGAAATCAAGTTTTAATGAAAATTATCATACTCGGCCAAAACATGCTTTTCAGCCCCTGAAAAGCACATTTTGGCCATAAAAACTTAATATGTCCCCTGCAACCAAACGAACTGTCAGAGACACAAATCTACAATGGACATAGTGTAAAATGGTCCAATTCAAGTAAGTTATTCATTTGGCATCATTCGAAGTGATAGAAATTAAGTTTTAATGTAAATTATCATACTCGGCCAAAACATGCTTTTCAGCCTCTGAAAAGCACATTTTGGCCATAAAAACTGAAAATGTCCCCTGCAACCAAACGAACTGTCGGAGACACAAATCTACAATGGACATAGTGTAAAATGGTCCAATTCAAATAAGTTATTCATTTGGCATCATTCGAAGTGATAGAAATCAAGTTTTAATGAAAATTATCATACTCGGCCAAAACATGCTTTTCAGCCCCTGAAAAGCACATTTTGGCTATAAAAACTGAATATGTCCCCTGAAACCAAACGAACTGTCAGAGACACAAATCTACAATGGACATAGTGTAAAATGGTCCAATTCAAGCAAATTATTCATTTGGCATCATTCGAAGTGATAGAAATCAAGTTTTAATGAAAATTATCATACTCGGCCAAAACATGCTTTTCAGCCTCTGAAAAGCACATTTTGGCCATAAAAACTGAAAATGTCCCCTGCAACCAAACGAACTGTCGGAGACACAAATCTACAATGGACATAGTGTAAAATGGTCCAATTCAAGTAAGTTATTCATTTGGCATCATTCGAATGGATAGAAATCAAGTTTTAATGAAAATTATCATACTCGGCCAAAACATGCTTTTCAGCCCCTGAAAAGCACATTTTGGCCATAAAAACTGAATATGTCCCCTGCAACAGAACGAACTGTCAGAGACACAAATCTACAATGGACATAGTGTAAAATGGTCCAATTCAAGTAAGTTATTCATTTGGCATCATTCGAAGTGATAGAAATCAAGTTTTAATGAAAATTACCATACTCGGCCAAAACATGCTTTTCAGCCCCTGAAAAGCACATTTTGGCCTTAAAAACTGAATATGTCCCCTGCAACCAAACGAACTGTCAGAGATACAAATCTACAATGGACATAGTGTAAAATGGTCCAATTCAAGTAAATTATTCATTTGGCATCATTCGAAGTTATAGAAATTAAGTTTTAATGAAAATTATCATACTCGGCCAAAATATGCTTTTCAGCCTCTGAAAAGCACATTTTGGCCATAAAAACTGAAAATGTCCCCTGCAACCAAACGAACTGTCGGAGACACAAATCTACAATGGACATAGTGTAAAATGGTCCAATTCAAGTAAGTTATTTATTTGGCATCATTCGAAGTGATAGAAATCAAGTTTTAATGAAACTCGGCCAAAACATGCTTTTCAGCCCCTGAAAAGCACATTTTGGCCATAAAAACTGAATATGTTCCCTGCAACCAAACGAACTGTCAGAGACACAAATCTACAATGGACATAGTGTAAAATGGTCCAATTCAAGTAAGTTATTCATTTGGCATCATTCAAATGGATAGAAATCAAGTTTTAATGAAAATTATCATACTCGGCCAAAACGTGCTTTTCAGCCCCTGAAAAGCACATTTTGGCCATAAAAACTGAATATGTCCCCTACAACCAAACGAACTGTCAGAGACACAAATCTACAATGGACATAGTGTAAAATGGTCCAATTCAAGTAAGTTATTCATTTGGCATCATTCAAATGGATAGAAATCAAGTTTTAATGAAAATTATCATACTCGGCCAAAACATGCTTTTCAGCCCCTGAAAAGCACATTTTGGCCATAAAAACTGAAAATGTCCCCTGCAACCAAACAAACTGTCGGAGACACAAATCTACAATGGACATAGTGTAAAATGGTCCAATTCAAGTAAGTTATTCATTTGGCATCATTCGAAGTGATAGAAATCAAGTTTTAATGAAAATTATCATACTCGGCCAAAACATGCTTTTCAGCCCCTGAAAAGCACATTTTGGCTATAAAAACTTAATATGTCCCCTGCAACCAAACGAACTGTCAGAGACACAAATCTACAATGGACATAGTGTAAAATGGTCCAATTCAAGTAAGTTATTCATTTGGCATCATTCGAAGTGATAGAAATTAAGTTTTAATGTAAATTATCATACTCGGCCAAAACATGCTTTTCAGCCTCTGAAAAGCACATTTTGGCCATAAAAACTGAAAATGTCCCCTGCAACCAAACGAACTGTCGGAGACACAAATCTACAATGGACATAGTGTAAAATGGTCCAATTCAAATAAGTTATTCATTTGGCATCATTCGAAGTGATAGAAATCAAGTTTTAATGAAAATTATCATACTCGGCCAAAACATGCTTTTCAGCCCCTGAAAAGCACATTTTGGCTATAAAAACTGAATATGTCCCCTGAAACCAAACGAACTGTCAGAGACACAAATCTACAATGGACATAGTGTAAAATGGTCCAATTCAAGCAAATTATTCATTTGGCATCATTCGAAGTGATAGAAATCAAGTTTTAATGAAAATTATCATACTCGGCCAAAACATGCTTTTCAGCCTCTGAAAAGCATATTTTGGCCATAAAAACTGAAAATGTCCCCTGCAACCAAACAAACTGTCGGAGACACAAATCTACAATGGACATAGTGTAAAATGGTCCAATTCAAGTAAGTTATTCATTTGGCATCAATCGAAGTGATAGAAATCAAGTTTTAATGAAAATTATCAAACTCGGCCAAAACATGCTTTTCAGCCCCTGAAAAGCACATTTTGGCCATAAAAACTGAATATGTCCCCTGCAACCAAACGAACTGTCAGAGACACAAATCTACAATGGACATAGTGTAAAATGGTCCAATTCAAGTAAGTTATTCATTTGGCATCATTCGAAGTGATAGAAATTAAGTTTTAATGAAAATTATCATACTCGGCCAAAACATGCTTTTCAGCCTCTGAAAAGCACATTTTGGCCATAAAAACTGAAAATGTCCCCTGCAACCAAACGAACTGTCGGAGACACAAATCTACAATGGACATAGTGTAAAATGGTCCAATTCGAGTAAGTTATTCATTTAGCATCATTCGAAGTGATAGAAATCAAGTTTTAATGAAAATTATCATACTCGGCCAAAACATGCTTTTCAGCCCCTGAAAAGCACATTTTGGCCATAAAAACTGAATATGTCCCCTGCAACCAAACGAACTGTCGGAGACACAAATCTACAATGGACATAGTGTAAAATGGTCCAATTCAAGTAAGTTATTCATTTGGCATCATTCGAAGTGATAGAAATCAAGTTTTAATGAAAATTATCATACTCGGCCAAAACATGCTTTTCAGCCTCTGAAAAGCACATTTTGGCCATAAAAACTGAAAATGTCCCCTGCAACCAAACGAACTGTCGGAGACACAAATCTACAATGGACATAGTGTAAAATGGTCCAATTCAAGTAAGTTATTCATTTGGCATCATTCGAATGGATAGAAATCAAGTTTTAATGAAAATTATCATACTCGGCCAAAACATGCTTTTCAGCCCCTGAAAAGCACATTTTGGCCATAAAAACTGAATATGTCCCCTGCAACAGAACGAACTGTCAGAGACACAAATCTACAATGGACATAGTGTAAAATGGTCCAATTCAAGTAAGTTATTCATTTGGCATCATTCGAAGTGATAGAAATTAAGTTTTAATGAAAATTATCATACTCGGCCAAAACATGCTTTTCAGCCTCTGAAAAGCACATTTTGGCCATAAAAACTGAAAATGTCCCCTGCAACCAAACGAACTGTCGGAGACACAAATCTACAATGGACATAGTGTAAAATGGTCCAATTCAAGTAAGTTATTCATTTGGCATCATTCGAAGTGATAGAAATCAAGTTTTAATGAAAATTACCATACTCGGCCAAAACATGCTTTTCAGCCCCTGAAAAGAACATTTTGGCCTTAAAAACTGAATATGTCCCCTGCAACCAAACGAACTGTCAGAGATACAAATCTACAATGGACATAGTGTAAAATGGTCCAATTCAAGTAAATTATTCATTTGGCATCATTCGAAGTTATAGAAATTAAGTTTTAATGAAAATTATCATACTCGGCCAAAACATGCTTTTCAGCCTCTGAAAAGCACATTTTGGCCATAAAAACTGAAAATGTCCCCTGCAACCAAACGAACTGTCGGAGACACAAATCTACAATGGACATAGTGTAAAATGGTCCAATTCAAGTAAGTTATTTATTTAGCATCATTCGAAGTGATAGAAATCAAGTTTTAATGAAACTCGGCCAAAACATGCTTTTCAGCCCCTGAAAAGCACATTTTGGCCATAAAAACTGAATATGTCCCCTGCAACCAAACGAACTGTCAGAGACACAAATCTACAATGGACATAGTGTAAAATGGTCCAATTCAAGTAAGTTATTCATTTGGCATCATTCGAATGGATAGAAATCAAGTTTTAATGAAAATTATCATACTCGGCCAAAACGTGCTTTTCAGCCCCTGAAAAGCACATTTTGGCCATAAAAACTGAATATGTCCCCTACAACCAAACGAACTGTCAGAGACACAAATCTACAATGGACATAGTGTAAAATGGTCCAATTCAAGTAAGTTATTCATTTGGCATCATTCAAATGGATAGAAATCAAGTTTTAATGAAAATTATCATACTCGGCCAAAACATGCTTTTCAGCCCCTGAAAAGCACATTTTGGCCATAAAAACTGAAAATGTCCCCTGCAACCAAACAAACTGTCGGAGACACAAATCTACAATGGACATAGTGTAAAATGGTCCAATTCAAGTAAGTTATTCATTTGGCATCATTCGAAGTGATAGAAATCAAGTTTTAATGAAAATTATCATACTCGGCCAAAACATGCTTTTCAGCCCCTGAAAAGCACATTTTGGCTATAAAAACTTAATATGTCCCCTGCAACCAAACGAACTGTCAGAGACACAAATCTACAATGGACATAGTGTAAAATGGTCCAATTCAAGTAAGTTATTCATTTGGCATCATTCGAAGTGATAGAAATTAAGTTTTAATGTAAATTATCATACTCGACCAAAACATGCTTTTCAGCCTCTGAAAAGCACATTTTGGCCATAAAAACTGAAAATGTCCCCTGCAACCAAACGAACTGTCGGAGACACAAATCTACAATGGACATAGTGTAAAATGGTCCAATTCAAATAAGTTATTCATTTGGCATCATTCGAAGTGATAGAAATCAAGTTTTAATGAAAATTATCATACTCGGCCAAAACATGCTTTTCAGCCCCTGAAAAGCACATTTTGGCTATAAAAACTGAATATGTCCCCTGAAACCAAACGAACTGTCAGAGACACAAATCTACAATGGACATAGTGTAAAATGGTCCAATTCAAGCAAATTATTCATTTGGCATCATTCGAAGTGATAGAAATCAAGTTTTAATGAAAATTATCATACTCGGCCAAAACATGCTTTTCAGCCTCTGAAAAGCACATTTTGGCCATAAAAACTGAAAATGTCCCCTGCAACCAAACAAACTGTCGGAGACACAAATCTACAATGGACATAGTGTAAAATGGTCCAATTCAAGTAAGTTATTCATTTGGCATCAATCGAAGTGATAGAAATCAAGTTTTAATGAAAATTATCAAACTCGGCCAAAACATGCTTTTCAGCCCCTGAAAAGCACATTTTGGCCATAAAAACTGAATATGTCCCCTGCAACCAAACGAACTGTCAGAGACACAAATCTACAATGGACATAGTGTAAAATGGTCCAATTCAAGTAAGTTATTCATTTGGCATCATTCGAAGTGATAGAAATTAAGTTTTAATGAAAATTATCATACTCGGCCAAAACATGCTTTTCAGCCTCTGAAAAGCACATTTTGGCCATAAAAACTGAAAATGTCCCCTGCAACCAAACGAACTGTCGGAGACACAAATCTACAATGGACATAGTGTAAAATGGTCCAATTCGAGTAAGTTATTCATTTGGCATCATTCGAAGTGATAGAAATCAAGTTTTAATGAAAATTATCATACTCGGCCAAAACATGCTTTTCAGCCCCTGAAAAGCACATTTTGGCCATAAAAACTGAATATGTCCCCTGCAACCAAACGAACTGTCGGAGACACAAATCTACAATGGACATAGTGTAAAATGGTCCAATTCAAGTAAGTTATTCATTTGGCATCATTCGAAGTGATAGAAATCAAGTTTTAATGAAAATTATCATACTCGGCCAAAACATGCTTTTCAGCCTCTGAAAAGCACATTTTGGCCATAAAAACTGAAAATGTCCCCTGCAACCAAACGAACTGTCGGAGACACAAATCTACAATGGACATAGTGTAAAATGGTCCAATTCAAGTAAGTTATTCATTTGGCATCATTCGAATGGATAGAAATCAAGTTTTAATGAAAATTATCATACTCGGCCAAAACATGCTTTTCAGCCCCTGAAAAGCACATTTTGGCCATAAAAACTGAATATGTCCCCTGCAACAGAACGAACTGTCAGAGACACAAATCTACAATGGACATAGTGTAAAATGGTCCAATTCAAGTAAGTTATTCATTTGGCATCATTCGAAGTGATAGAAATTAAGTTTTAATGAAAATTATCATACTCGGCCAAAACATGCTTTTCAGCCCCTGAAAAGCACATTTTGGCCATAAAAACTGAAAATGTCCCCTGCAACCAAACAAACTGTCGGAGACACAAATCTACAATGGACATAGTGTAAAATGGTCCAATTCAAGTAAGTTATTCATTTGGCATCATTCGAAGTGATAGAAATCAAGTTTTAATGAAAATTATCATATTCGGCCAAAACATGCTTTTCATTCCCTGAAAAGCACATTTTGGCCATAAAAACTGAAAATGTCCCCTGCAACCAAACGAACTGTCGGAGACACAAATCTACAATGGACATAGTGTAAAATGGTCCAATTCGAGTAAGTTATTCATTTGGCATCATTCGAAGTGATAGAAATCAAGTTTTAATGAAAATTATCATACTCGGCCAAAACATGCTTTTCAGCCCCTGAAAAGCACATTTTGGCCATAAAAACTGAATATGTCCCCTGCAACCAAACGAACTGTCGGAGACACAAATCTACAATGGACATAGTGTAAAATGGTCCAATTCAAGTAAGTTATTCATTTGGCATCATTCGAAGTGATAGAAATCAAGTTTTAATGAAAATTATCATACTCGGCCAAAACATGCTTTTCAGCCCCTGAAAAGCACATTTTGGCCATAAAAACTTAATATGTCCACTGCAACCAAACGAACTGTCAGAGACACAAATCTACAATGGTCATAGTGTAAAATGGTCCAATTCAAGTAAGTTATTCATTTGGCATCATTCGAAGTGATAGAAATTAAGTTTTAATGAAAATTATCATACTCGGCCAAAACATGCTTTTCAGCCTCTGAAAAGCACATTTTGGCCATAAAAACTGAAAATGTCCCCTGCAACCAAACGAACTGTCGGAGACACAAATCTACAATGGACATAGTGTAAAATGGTCCAATTCAAGTAAGTTATTCATTTGGCATCATTCGAATGGATAGAAATCAAGTTTTAATGAAAATTATCATACTCTGCCAAAACATGCTTTTCACCCTGAAAAGCACATTTTGGCCATAAAAACTGAATATGTCCCCTGCAACCAAACGAACTGTCAGAGACACAAATCTACAATGGACATAGTGTAAAATGGTCCAATTCAAGTAAGTTATTCATTTGGCATCATTCGAAGTGATAGAAATTAAGTTTTAATGTAAATTATCATACTCGGCCAAAACATGCTTTTCAGCCTCTGAAAAGCACATTTTGGCCATAAAAACTGAAAATGTCCCCTGCAACCAAACGAACATTCGGAGACACAAATCTACAATGGGCATAGTGTAAAATGGTCCAATTCAAGTAAGTTATTCATTTGGCATCATTCGAATGGATAGAAATCAAGTTTTAATGAAAATTATCATACTCGGCCAAAACATGCTTTTCAGCCCCTGAAAAGCACATTTTGGCCATAAAAACTGAATATGTCCCCTGCAACAGAACGAACTGTCAGAGACACAAATCTACAATGGACTTTGTGTAAAATGGTCCAATTCAAGTAAGTTATTCATTTGGCATCATTCGAAGTGATAGAAATTAAGTTTTAATGAAAATTATCATACTCGGCCAAAACATGCTTTTCAGCCTCTGAAAAGCACATTTTGGCCATAAAAACTGAAAATGTCCCCTGCAACCAAACGAACTGTCGGAGACACAAATCTACAATGGACATAGTGTAAAATGGTCCAATTCAAGTAAGTTATTCATTTGGCATCATTCGAAGTGATAGAAATCAAGTTTTAATGAAAATTACCATACTCGGCCAAAACATGCTTTTCAGCCCCTGAAAAGCACATTTTGGCCTTAAAAACTGAATATGTCCCCTGCAACCAAACGAACTGTCAGAGATACAAATCTACAATGGACATAGTGTAAAATGGTCCAATTCAAGTAAATTATTCATTTGGCATCATTCGAAGTTATAGAAATTAAGTTTTAATGAAAATTATCATACTCGGCCAAAACATGCTTTTCAGCCTCTGAAAAGCACATTTTGGCCATAAAAACTGAAAATGTCCCCTGCAACCAAACGAACTGTCGGAGACACAAATCTACAATGGACATAGTGTAAAATGGTCCAATTCAAGTAAGTTATTTATTTAGCATCATTCGAAGTGATAGAAATCAAGTTTTAATGAAACTCGGCCAAAACATGCTTTTCAGCCCCTGAAAAGCACATTTTGGCCATAAAAACTGAATATGTTCCCTGCAACCAAACGAACTGTCAGAGACACAAATCTACAATGGACATAGTGTAAAATGGTCCAATTCAAGTAAGTTATTCATTTGGCATCATTCGAATGGATAGAAATCAAGTTTTAATGAAAATTATCATACTCGGCCAAAACGTGCTTTTCAGCCCCTGAAAAGCACATTTTGGCCATAAAAACTGAATATGTCCCCTACAACCAAACGAACTGTCAGAGACACAAATCTACAATGGACATAGTGTAAAATGGTCCAATTCAAGTAAGTTATTCATTTGGCATCATTCAAATGGATAGAAATCAAGTTTTAATGAAAATTATCATACTCGGCCAAAACATGCTTTTCAGCCCCTGAAAAGCACATTTTGGCCATAAAAACTGAAAATGTCCCCTGCAACCAAACAAACTGTCGGAGACACAAATCTACAATGGACATAGTGTAAAATGGTCCAATTCAAGTAAGTTATTCATTTGGCATCATTCGAAGTGATAGAAATCAAGTTTTAATGAAAATTATCATACTCGGCCAAAACATGCTTTTCAGCCCCTGAAAAGCACATTTTGGCCATAAAAACTTAATATGTCCCCTGCAACCAAACGAACTGTCAGAGACACAAATCTACAATGGACATAGTGTAAAATGGTCCAATTCAAGTAAGTTATTCATTTGGCATCATTCGAAGTGATAGAAATTAAGTTTTAATGAAAATTATCATACTCGGCCAAAACATGCTTTTCAGCCCCTGAAAAGCACATTTTGGCCATAAAAACTGAAAATGTCCCCTGCAACCAAACAAACTGTCGGAGACACAAATCTACAATGGACATAGTGTAAAATGGTCCAATTCAAGTAAATTATTCATTTGGCATCATTCGAAGTTATAGAAATTAAGTTTTAATGAAAATTATCATACTCGGCCAAAACATGCTTTTCAGCCTCTGAAAAGCACATTTTGGCCATAAAAACTGAAAATGTCCCCTGCAACCAAACGAACTGTCGGAGACACAAATCTACAATGGACATAGTGTAAAATGGTCCAATTCAAGTAAGTTATTTATTTGACATCATTCGAAGTGATAGAAATCAAGTTTTAATGAAACTCGGCCAAAACATGCTTTTCAGCCCCTGAAAAGCACATTTTGGCCATAAAAACTGAAAATGTCCCCTGCAACCAAACAAACTGTCGGAGACACAAATCTACAATGGACATAGTGTAAAATGGTCCAATTCGAGTAAGTTATTCATTTGGCATCATTCGAAGTGATAGAAATCAAGTTTTAATGAAAATTATCATACTCGGCCAAAACATGCTTTTCAGCCCCTGAAAAGCACATTTTGGCCATAAAAACTGAATATGTCCCCTGCAACCAAACGAACTGTCGGAGACACAAATCTACAATGGACATAGTGTAAAATGGTCCAATTCAAGTAAGTTATTCATTTGGCATCATTCGAAGTGATAGAAATCAAGTTTTAATGAAAATTATCATACTCGGCCAAAACATGCTTTTCAGCCTCTGAAAAGCACATTTTGGCCATAAAAACTGAAAATGTCCCCTGCAACCAAACGAACTGTCGGAGACACAAATCTACAATGGACATAGTGTAAAATGGTCCAATTCAAGTAAGTTATTCATTTGGCATCATTCGAATGGATAGAAATCAAGTTTTAATGAAAATTATCATACTCGGCCAAAACATGCTTTTCAGCCCCTGAAAAGCACATTTTGGCCATAAAAACTGAATATGTCCCCTGCAACAGAACGAACTGTCAGAGACACAAATCTACAATGGACATAGTGTAAAATGGTCCAATTCAAGTAAGTTATTCATTTGGCATCATTCGAAGTGATAGAAATTAAGTTTTAATGAAAATTATCATACTCGGCCAAAACATGCTTTTCAGCCCCTGAAAAGCACATTTTGGCCATAAAAACTGAAAATGTCCCCTGCAACCAAACAAACTGTCGGAGACACAAATCTACAATGGACATAGTGTAAAATGGTCCAATTCAAGTAAGTTATTCATTTGGCATCATTCGAAGTGATAGAAATCAAGTTTTAATGAAAATTATCATATTCGGCCAAAACATGCTTTTCATTCCCTGAAAAGCACATATTGGCCATAAAAACTGAAAATGTCCCCTGCAACCAAACGAACTGTCGGAGACACAAATCTACAATGGACATAGTGTAAAATGGTCCAATTCGAGTAAGTTATTCATTTGGCATCATTCGAAGTGATAGAAATCAAGTTTTAATGAAAATTATCATACTCGGCCAAAACATGCTTTTCAGCCCCTGAAAAGCACATTTTGGCCATAAAAACTGAATATGTCCCCTGCAACCAAACGAACTGTCGGAGACACAAATCTACAATGGACATAGTGTAAAATGGTCCAATTCAAGTAAGTTATTCATTTGGCATCATTCGAAGTGATAGAAATCAAGTTTTAATGAAAATTATCATACTCGGCCAAAACATGCTTTTCAGCCCCTGAAAAGCACATTTTGGCCATAAAAACTTAATATGTCCACTGCAACCAAACGAACTGTCAGAGACACAAATCTACAATGGACATAGTGTAAAATGGTCCAATTCAAGTAAGTTATTCATTTGGCATCATTCGAAGTGATAGAAATTAAGTTTTAATGAAAATTATCATACTCGGCCAAAACATGCTTTTCAGCCTCTGAAAAGCACATTTTGGCCATAAAAACTGAAAATGTCCCCTGCAACCAAACGAACTGTCGGAGACACAAATCTACAATGGACATAGTGTAAAATGGTCCAATTCAAGTAAGTTATTCATTTGGCATCATTCGAATGGATAGAAATCAAGTTTTAATGAAAATTATCATACTCTGCCAAAACATGCTTTTCACCCTGAAAAGCACATTTTGGCCATAAAAACTGAATATGTCCCCTGCAACCAAACGAACTGTCAGAGACACAAATCTACAATGGACATAGTGTAAAATGGTCCAATTCAAGTAAGTTATTCATTTGGCATCATTCGAAGTGATAGAAATTAAGTTTTAATGTAAATTATCATACTCGGCCAAAACATGCTTTTCAGCCTCTGAAAAGCACATTTTGGCCATAAAAACTGAAAATGTCCCCTGCAACCAAACGAACATTCGGAGACACAAATCTACAATGGGCATAGTGTAAAATGGTCCAATTCAAGTAAGTTATTCATTTGGCATCATTCGAATGGATAGAAATCAAGTTTTAATGAAAATTATCATACTCGGCCAAAACATGCTTTTCAGCCCCTGAAAAGCACATTTTGGCCATAAAAACTGAATATGTCCCCTGCAACAGAACGAACTGTCAGAGACACAAATCTACAATGGACTTTGTGTAAAATGGTCCAATTCAAGTAAGTTATTCATTTGGCATCATTCGAAGTGATAGAAATTAAGTTTTAATGAAAATTATCATACTCGGCCAAAACATGCTTTTCAGCCTCTGAAAAGCACATTTTGGCCATAAAAACTGAAAATGTCCCCTGCAACCAAACGAACTGTCGGAGACACAAATCTACAATGGACATAGTGTAAAATGGTCCAATTCAAGTAAGTTATTCATTTGGCATCATTCGAAGTGATAGAAATCAAGTTTTAATGAAAATTACCATACTCGGCCAAAACATGCTTTTCAGCCCCTGAAAAGCACATTTTGGCCTTAAAAACTGAATATGTCCCCTGCAACCAAACGAACTGTCAGAGATACAAATCTACAATGGACATAGTGTAAAATGGTCCAATTCAAGTAAATTATTCATTTGGCATCATTCGAAGTTATAGAAATTAAGTTTTAATGAAAATTATCATACTCGGCCAAAACATGCTTTTCAGCCTCTGAAAAGCACATTTTGGCCATAAAAACTGAAAATGTCCCCTGCAACCAAACGAACTGTCGGAGACACAAATCTACAATGGACATAGTGTAAAATGGTCCAATTCAAGTAAGTTATTTATTTAGCATCATTCGAAGTGATAGAAATCAAGTTTTAATGAAACTCGGCCAAAACATGCTTTTCAGCCCCTGAAAAGCACATTTTGGCCATAAAAACTGAATATGTTCCCTGCAACCAAACGAACTGTCAGAGACACAAATCTACAATGGACATAGTGTAAAATGGTCCAATTCAAGTAAGTTATTCATTTGGCATCATTCGAATGGATAGAAATCAAGTTTTAATGAAAATTATCATACTCGGCCAAAACGTGCTTTTCAGCCCCTGAAAAGCACATTTTGGCCATAAAAACTGAATATGTCCCCTACAACCAAACGAACTGTCAGAGACACAAATCTACAATGGACATAGTGTAAAATGGTCCAATTCAAGTAAGTTATTCATTTGGCATCATTCAAATGGATAGAAATCAAGTTTTAATGAAAATTATCATACTCGGCCAAAACATGCTTTTCAGCCCCTGAAAAGCACATTTTGGCCATAAAAACTGAAAATGTCCCCTGCAACCAAACAAACTGTCGGAGACACAAATCTACAATGGACATAGTGTAAAATGGTCCAATTCAAGTAAGTTATTCATTTGGCATCATTCGAAGTGATAGAAATCAAGTTTAATGAAAATTATCATACTCGGCCAAAACATGCTTTTCAGCCCCTGAAAAGCACATTTTGGCCATAAAAACTTAATATGTCCCCTGCAACCAAACGAACTGTCAGAGACACAAATCTACAATGGACATAGTGTAAAATGGTCCAATTCAAGTAAGTTATTCATTTGGCATCATTCGAAGTGATAGAAATTAAGTTTTAATGAAAATTATCATACTCGGCCAAAACATGCTTTTCAGCCCCTGAAAAGCACATTTTGGCCATAAAAACTGAAAATGTCCCCTGCAACCAAACAAACTGTCGGAGACACAAATCTACAATGGACATAGTGTAAAATGGTCCAATTCAAGTAAATTATTCATTTGGCATCATTCGAAGTTATAGAAATTAAGTTTTAATGAAAATTATCATACTCGGCCAAAACATGCTTTTCAGCCTCTGAAAAGCACATTTTGGCCATAAAAACTGAAAATGTCCCCTGCAACCAAACGAACTGTCGGAGACACAAATCTACAATGGACATAGTGTAAAATGGTCCAATTCAAGTAAGTTATTTATTTGACATCATTCGAAGTGATAGAAATCAAGTTTTAATGAAACTCGGCCAAAACATGCTTTTCAGCCCCTGAAAAGCACATTTTGGCCATAAAAACTGAAAATGTCCCCTGCAACCAAACAAACTGTCGGAGACACAAATCTACAATGGACATAGTGTAAAATGGTCCAATTCAAGTAAGTTATTCATTTGGCATCATTCAAATGGATAGAAATCAAGTTTTAATGAAAATTATCATACTCGGCCAAAACATGCTTTTCAGCCCCTGAAAAGCACATTTTGGCCATAAAAACTGAAAATGTCCCCTGCAACCAAACAAACTGTCGGAGACACAAATCTACAATGGACATAGTGTAAAATGGTCCAATTCAAGTAAGTTATTCATTTGGCATCATTCGAAGTGATAGAAATCAAGTTTTAATGAAAATTATCATATTCGGCCAAAACATGCTTTTCATTCCCTGAAAAGCACATTTTGGCCATAAAAACTGAAAATGTCCCCTGCAACCAAACGAACTGTCGGAGACACAAATCTACAATGGACATAGTGTAAAATGGTCCAATTCGAGTAAGTTATTCATTTGGCATCATTCGAAGTGATAGAAATCAAGTTTTAATGAAAATTATCATACTCGGCCAAAACATGCTTTTCAGCCCCTGAAAAGCACATTTTGGCCATAAAAACTGAATATGTCCCCTGCAACCAAACGAACTGTCGGAGACACAAATCTACAATGGACATAGTGTAAAATGGTCCAATTCAAGTAAGTTATTCATTTGGCATCATTCGAAGTGATAGAAATCAAGTTTTAATGAAAATTATCATACTCGGCCAAAACATGCTTTTCAGCCTCTGAAAAGCACATTTTGGCCATAAAAACTGAAAATGTCCCCTGCAACCAAACGAACTGTCGGAGACACAAATCTACAATGGACATAGTGTAAAATGGTCCAATTCAAGTAAGTTATTCATTTGGCATCATTCGAATGGATAGAAATCAAGTTTTAATGAAAATTATCATACTCGGCCAAAACATGCTTTTCAGCCCCTGAAAAGCACATTTTGGCCATAAAAACTGAATATGTCCCCTGCAACAGAACGAACTGTCAGAGACACAAATCTACAATGGACATTGTGTAAAATGGTCCAATTCAAGTAAGTTATTCATTTGGCATCATTCGAAGTGATAGAAATTAAGTTTTAATGAAAATTATCATACTCGGCCAAAACATGCTTTTCAGCCTCTGAAAAGCACATTTTGGCCATAAAAACTGAAAATGTCCCCTGCAACCAAACGAACTGTCGGAGACACAAATCTACAATGGACATAGTGTAAAATGGTCCAATTCAAGTAAGTTATTCATTTGGCATCATTCGAAGTGATAGAAATCAAGTTTTAATAAAAATTACCATACTCGGCCAAAACATGCTTTTCAGCCCCTGAAAAGCACATTTTGGCCTTAAAAACTGAATATGTCCCCTGCAACCAAACGAACTGTCAGAGATACAAATCTACAATGGACATAGTGTAAAATGGTCCAATTCAAGTAAATTATTCATTTGGCATCATTCGAAGTTATAGAAATTAAGTTTTAATGAAAATTATCATACTCGGCCAAAACATGCTTTTCAGCCTCTGAAAAGCACATTTTGGCCATAAAAACTGAAAATGTCCCCTGCAACCAAACGAACTGTCGGAGACACAAATCTACAATGGACATAGTGTAAAATGGTCCAATTCAAGTAAGTTATTTATTTAGCATCATTCGAAGTGATAGAAATCAAGTTTTAATGAAACTCGGCCAAAACATGCTTTTCAGCCCCTGAAAAGCACATTTTGGCCATAAAAACTGAATATGTTCCCTGCAACCAAACGAACTGTCAGAGACACAAATCTACAATGGACATAGTGTAAAATGGTCCAATTCAAGTAAGTTATTTATTTGGCATCATTCGAATGGATAGAAATCAAGTTTTAATGAAAATTATCATACTCGGCCAAAACGTGCTTTTCAGCCCCTGAAAAGCACATTTTGGCCATAAAAACTGAATATGTCCCCTACAACCAAACGAACTGTCAGAGACACAAATCTACAATGGACATAGTGTAAAATGGTCCAATTCAAGTAAGTTATTCATTTGGCATCATTCAAATGGATAGAAATCAAGTTTTAATGAAAATTATCATACTCGGCCAAAACATGCTTTTCAGCCCCTGAAAAGCACATTTTGGCCATAAAAACTGAAAATGTCCCCTGCAACCAAACAAACTGTCGGAGACACAAATCTACAATGGACATAGTGTAAAATGGTCCAATTCAAGTAAGTTATTCATTTGGCATCATTCGAAGTGATAGAAATCAAGTTTTAATGAAAATTATCATACTCGGCCAAAACATGCTTTTCAGCCCCTGAAAAGCACATTTTGGCCATAAAAACTTAATATGTCCCCTGCAACCAAACGAACTGTCAGAGACACAAATCTACAATGGACATAGTGTAAAATGGTCCAATTCAAGTAAGTTATTCATTTGGCATCATTCGAAGTGATAGAAATTAAGTTTTAATGAAAATTATCATACTCGGCCAAAACATGCTTTTCAGCCCCTGAAAAGCACATTTTGGCCATAAAAACTGAAAATGTCCCCTGCAACCAAACAAACTGTCGGAGACACAAATCTACAATGGACATAGTGTAAAATGGTCCAATTCAAGTAAGTTATTCATTTGGCATCATTCAAATGGATAGAAATCAAGTTTTAATGAAAATTATCATACTCGGCCAAAACATGCTTTTCAGCCCCTGAAAAGCACATTTTGGCCATAAAAACTGAATATGTCCCCTGCAACCAAACAAACTGTCGGAGACACAAATCTACAATGGACATAGTGTAAAATGGTCCAATTCAAGTAAGTTATTCATTTGGCATCATTCGAAGTGATAGAAATCAAGTTTTAATGAAAATTATCATATTCGGCCAAAACATGCTTTTCATTCCCTGAAAAGCACATTTTGGCCATAAAAACTGAAAATGTCCCCCGCAACCAAACAAACTGTCGGAGACACAAATCTACAATGGACATAGTGTAAAATGGTCCAATTCAAGTAAGTTATTCATTTGGCATCATTCGAATGGATAGAAATCAAGTTTTAATGAAAATTATCATACTCGGCCAAAACATGCTTTTCACCCTGAAAAGCACATTTTGGCCATAAAAACTGAATATGTCCCCTGCAACCAAACGAACTGTCAGAGACACAAATCTACAATGGACATAGTGTAAAATGGTCCAATTCAAGTAAGTTATTCATTTGGCATCATTCAAATGGATAGAAATCAAGTTTTAATGAAAATTATCATACTCGGCCAAAACATGCTTTTCACCCTGAAAAGCACATTTTGGCCATAAAAACTGAATATGTCCCCTGCAACCAAACGAACTGTCAGAGACACAAATCTACAATGGACATAGTGTAAAATGGTCCAATTCAAGTAAGTTATTCATTTGGCATCATTCGAAGTGATAGAAATTAAGTTTTAATGTAAATTATCATACTCGGCCAAAACATGCTTTTCAGCCTCTGAAAAGCACATTTTGGCCATAAAAACTGAAAATGTCCCCTGCAACCAAACGAACATTCGGAGACACAAATCTACAATGGGCATAGTGTAAAATGGTCCAATTCAAGTAAGTTATTCATTTGGCATCATTCGAATGGATAGAAATCAAGTTTTAATGAAAATTATCATACTCGGCCAAAACATGCTTTTCAGCCCCTGAAAAGCACATTTTGGCCATAAAAACTGAATATGTCCCCTGCAACAGAACGAACTGTCAGAGACACAAATCTACAATGGACTTTGTGTAAAATGGTCCAATTCAAGTAAGTTATTCATTTGGCATCATTCGAAGTGATAGAAATTAAGTTTTAATGAAAATTATCATACTCGGCCAAAACATGCTTTTCAGCCTCTGAAAAGCACATTTTGGCCATAAAAACTGAAAATGTCCCCTGCAACCAAACGAACTGTCGGAGACACAAATCTACAATGGACATAGTGTAAAATGGTCCAATTCAAGTAAGTTATTCATTTGGCATCATTCGAAGTGATAGAAATCAAGTTTTAATGAAAATTACCATACTCGGCCAAAACATGCTTTTCAGCCCCTGAAAAGCACATTTTGGCCATAAAAACTGAATATGTTCCCTGCAACCAAACGAACTGTCAGAGACACAAATCTACAATGGACATAGTGTAAAATGGTCCAATTCAAGTAAGTTATTCATTTGGCATCATTCGAATGGATAGAAATCAAGTTTTAATGAAAATTATCATACTCGGCCAAAACGTGCTTTTCAGCCCCTGAAAAGCACATTTTGGCCATAAAAACTGAATATGTCCCCTACAACCAAACGAACTGTCAGAGACACAAATCTACAATGGACATAGTGTAAAATGGTCCAATTCAAGTAAGTTATTCATTTGGCATCATTCAAATGGATAGAAATCAAGTTTTAATGAAAATTATCATACTCGGCCAAAACATGCTTTTCAGCCCCTGAAAAGCACATTTTGGCCATAAAAACTGAAAATGTCCCCTGCAACCAAACAAACTGTCGGAGACACAAATCTACAATGGACATAGTGTAAAATGGTCCAATTCAAGTAAGTTATTCATTTGGCATCATTCGAAGTGATAGAAATCAAGTTTTAATGAAAATTATCATACTCGGCCAAAACATGCTTTTCAGCCCCTGAAAAGCACATTTTGGCCATAAAAACTTAATATGTCCCCTGCAACCAAACGAACTGTCAGAGACACAAATCTACAATGGACAGTGTAAAATGGTCCAATTCAAGTAAGTTATTCATTTGGCAGCATTCGAAGTGATAGAAATTAAAT
Source organism: Stigmatopora argus (assembly GCF_051989625.1). Lineage (NCBI taxonomy): Eukaryota > Metazoa > Chordata > Actinopteri > Syngnathiformes > Syngnathidae > Stigmatopora > Stigmatopora argus. The sequence continues at coordinate 585,819 of NC_135399.1, forward strand.
TTTAATGAAAATTATCATACTCGGCCAAAACATGCTTTTCAGCCCCTGAAAAGCACATTTTGGCCATAAAAACTGAAAATGTCCCCTGCAACCAAACAAACTGTCGGAGACACAAATCTACAATGGACATAGTGTAAAATGGTCCAATTCAAGTAAGTTATTCATTTGGCATCATTCAAATGGATAGAAATCAAGTTTTAATGAAAATTATCATACTCGGCCAAAACATGCTTTTCAGCCTCTGAAAAGCACATTTTGGCCATAAAAACTGAATATGTCCCCTGCAACCAAACGAACTGTCAGAGACACAAATCTACAATGGACATAGTGTAAAATGGTCCAATTCAAGTAAGTTATTCATTTGGGATCATTCAAATGGATAGAAATCAAGTTTTAATGAAAATTATCATACTCGGCCAAAACATGCTTTTCAGCCCCTGAAAAGCACATTTTGGCCATAAAAACTGAAAATGTCCCCTGCAACCAAACAAACTGTCGGAGACACAAATCTACAATGGACATAGTGTAAAATGGTCCAATTCAAGTAAGTTATTCATTTGGCATCATTCAAATGGATAGAAATCAAGTTTTAATGAAAATTATCATACTCGGCCAAAACATGCTTTTCAGCCCCTGAAAAGCACATTTTGGCCATAAAAACTGAAAATGTCCCCTGCAACCAAACAAACTGTCGGAGACACAAATCTACAATGGACATAGTGTAAAATGGTCCAATTCAAGTAAGTTATTCATTTGGCATCATTCGAAGTGATAGAAATCAAGTTTTAATGAAAATTATCATATTCGGCCAAAACATGCTTTTCATTCCCTGAAAAGCACATTTTGGCCATAAAAACTGAAAATGTCCCCTGCAACCAAACGAACTGTCGGAGACACAAATCTACAATGGACATAGTAGATTTCGAAGTGATAGAAATCAAGTTTTAATGAAAATTATCATACTCGGCCAAAACATGCTTTTCAGCCTCTGAAAAGCACATTTTGGCCATAAAAACTGAAAATGTCCCCTGCAACCAAACGAACTGTCGGAGACACAAATCTACAATGGACATAGTGTAAAATGGTCCAATTCAAGTAAGTTATTCATTTGGCATCATTCGAATGGATAGAAATCAAGTTTTAATGAAAATTATCATACTCGGCCAAAACATGCTTTTCAGCCCCTGAAAAGCACATTTTGGCCATAAAAACTGAATATGTCCCCTTTAACAGAACGAACTGTCAGAGACACAAATCTACAATGGACTTTGTGTAAAATGGTCCAATTCAAGTAAGTTATTCATTTGGCATCATTCGAAGTGATAGAAATTAAGTTTTAATGAAAATTATCATACTCGGCCAAAACATGCTTTTCAGCCTCTGAAAAGCACATTTTGGCCATAAAAACTGAAAATGTCCCCTGCAACCAAACGAACTGTCGGAGACACAAATCTACAATGGACATAGTGTAAAATGGTCCAATTCAAGTAAGTTATTCATTTGGCATCATTCGAAGTGATAGAAATCAAGTTTTAATGAAAATTACCATACTCGGCCAAAACATGCTTTTCAGCCCCTGAAAAGCACATTTTGGCCTTAAAAACTGAATATGTCCCCTGCAACCAAACGAACTGTCAGAGATACAAATCTACAATGGACATAGTGTAAAATGGTCCAATTCAAGTAAGTTATTTATTTAGCATCATTCGAAGTGATAGAAATCAAGTTTTAATGAAACTCGGCCAAAACATGCTTTTCAGCCCCTGAAAAGCACATTTTGGCCATAAAAACTGAATATGTTCCCTGCAACCAAACGAACTGTCAGAGACACAAATCTACAATGGACATAGTGTAAAATGGTCCAATTCAAGTAAGTTATTCATTTGGCATCATTCGAATGGATAGAAATCAAGTTTTAATGAAAATTATCATACTCGGCCAAAACGTGCTTTTCAGCCCCTGAAAAGCACATTTTGGCCATAAAAACTGAATATGTCCCATACAACCAAACGAACTGTCAGAGACACAAATCTACAATGGACATAGTGTAAAATGGTCCAATTCAAGTAAGTTATTCATTTGGCATCATTCAAATGGATAGAAATCAAGTTTTAATGAAAATTATCATACTCGGCCAAAACATGCTTTTCAGCCCCTGAAAAGCACATTTTGGCCATAAAAACTGAAAATGTCCCCTGCAACCAAACAAACTGTCGGAGACACAAATCTACAATGGACATAGTGTAAAATGGTCCAATTCAAGTAAGTTATTCATTTGGCATCATTCGAAGTGATAGAAATCAAGTTTTAATGAAAATTATCATACTCGGCCAAAACATGCTTTTCAGCCCCTGAAAAGCACATTTTGGCCATAAAAACTTAATATGTCCCCTGCAACCAAACGAACTGTCAGAGACACAAATCTACAATGGACATAGTGTAAAATGGTCCAATTCAAGTAAGTTATTCATTTGGCATCATTCGAAGTGATAGAAATTAAGTTTTAATGAAAATTATCATACTCGGCCAAAACATGCTTTTCAGCCCCTGAAAAGCACATTTTGGCCATAAAAACTGAAAATGTCCCCTGCAACCAAACAAACTGTCGGAGACACAAATCTACAATGGACATAGTGTAAAATGGTCCAATTCAAGTAAGTTATTCATTTGGCATCATTCAAATGGATAGAAATCAAGTTTTAATGAAAATTATCATACTCGGCCAAAACATGCTTTTCAGCCTCTGAAAAGCACATTTTGGCCATAAAAACTGAATATGTCCCCCGCAACCAAACAAACTGTCGGAGACACAAATCTACAATGGACATAGTGTAAAATGGTCCAATTCAAGTAAGTTATTCATTTGGCATCATTCGAATGGATAGAAATCAAGTTTTAATGAAAATTATCATACTCGGCCAAAACATGCTTTTCACCCTGAAAAGCACATTTTGGCCATAAAAACTGAATATGTCCCCTGCAACCAAACGAACTGTCAGAGACACAAATCTACAATGGACATAGTGTAAAATGGTCCAATTCAAGTAAGTTATTCATTTGGCATCATTCGAAGTGATAGCAATTAAGTTTTAATGTAAATTATCATACTCGGCCAAAACATGCTTTTCAGCCTCTGAAAAGCACATTTTGGCCACAAAAACTGAAAATGTCCCCTGCAACCAAACGAACTGTCGGAGACACAAATCTACAATGGACATAGTGTAAAATGGTCCAATTCAAGTAAGTTATTCATTTGGCATCATTCGAATGGATAGAAATCAAGTTTTAATGAAAATTATCATACTCGGCCAAAACGTGCTTTTCAGCCCCTGAAAAGCACATTTTGGCCATAAAAACTGAATATGTCCCCTACAACCAAACGAACTGTCAGAGACACAAATCTACAATGGACATAGTGTAAAATGGTCCAATTCAAGTAAGTTATTCATTTGGCATCATTCAAATGGATAGAAATCAAGTTTTAATGAAAATTATCATACTCGGCCAAAACATGCTTTTCAGCCCCTGAAAAGCACATTTTGGCCATAAAAACTGAAAATGTCCCCTGCAACCAAACAAACTGTCGGAGACAAAAATCTACAATGGACATAGTGTAAAATGGTCCAATTCAAGTAAGTTATTCATTTGGCATCATTCGAAGTGATAGAAATCAAGTTTTAATGAAAATTATCATACTCGGCCAAAACATGCTTTTCAGCCCCTGAAAAGCACATTTTGGCCATAAAAACTTAATATGTCCCCTGCAACCAAACGAACTGTCAGAGACACAAATCTACAATGGACATAGTGTAAAATGGTCCAATTCAAGTAAGTTATTCATTTGGCATCATTCGAAGTGATAGAAATTAAGTTTTAATGAAAATTATCATACTCGGCCAAAACATGCTTTTCAGCCCCTGAAAAGCACATTTTGGCCATAAAAACTGAAAATGTCCCCTGCAACCAAACAAACTGTCGGAGACACAAATCTACAATGGACATAGTGTAAAATGGTCCAATTCAAGTAAGTTATTCATTTGGCATCATTCAAATGGATAGAAATCAAGTTTTAATGAAAATTATCATACTCGGCCAAAACATGCTTTTCAGCCTCTGAAAAGCACATTTTGGCCATAAAAACTGAATATGTCCCCTGCAACCAAACGAACTGTCAGAGACACAAATCTACAATGGACATAGTGTAAAATGGTCCAATTCAAGTAAGTTATTCATTTGGCATCATTCAAATGGATAGAAATCAAGTTTTAATGAAAATTATCATACTCGGCCAAAACATGCTTTTCAGCCCCTGAAAAGCACATTTTGGCCATAAAAACTGAAAATGTCCCCTGCAACCAAACAAACTGTCGGAGACACAAATCTACAATGGACATAGTGTAAAATGGTCCAATTCAAGTAAGTTATTCATTTGGCATCATTCAAATGGATAGAAATCAAGTTTTAATGAAAATTATCATACTCGGCCAAAACATGCTTTTCAGCCCCTGAAAAGCACATTTTGGCCATAAAAACTGAAAATGTCCCCTGCAACCAAACAAACTGTCGGAGACACAAATCTACAATGGACATAGTGTAAAATGGTCCAATTCAAGTAAGTTATTCATTTGGCATCATTCGAAGTGATAGAAATCAAGTTTTAATGAAAATTATCATATTCGGCCAAAACATGCTTTTCATTCCCTGAAAAGCACATTTTGGCCATAAAAACTGAAAATGTCCCCTGCAACCAAACGAACTGTCGGAGACACAAATCTACAATGGACATAGTGTAAAATGGTCCAATTCGAGTAAGTTATTCATTTGGCATCATTCGAAGTGATAGAAATCAAGTTTTAATGAAAATTATCATACTCGGCCAAAACATGCTTTTCAGCCCCTGAAAAGCACATTTTGGCCATAAAAACTGAATATGTCCCCTGCAACCAAACGAACTGTCGGAGACACAAATCTACAATGGACATAGTGTAAAATGGTCCAATTCAAGTAAGTTATTCATTGGCATCATTCGAAGTGATAGAAATCAAGTTTTAATGAAAATTATCATACTCGGCCAAAACATGCTTTTCAGCCTCTGAAAAGCACATTTTGGCCATAAAAACTGAAAATGTCCCCTGCAACCAAACGAACTGTCGGAGACACAAATCTACAATGGACATAGTGTAAAATGGTCCAATTCAAGTAAGTTATTCATTTGGCATCATTTGAATGGATAGAAATCAAGTTTTAATGAAAATTATCATACTCGGCCAAAACATGCTTTTCAGCCCCTGAAAAGCACATTTTGGCCATAAAAACTGAATATGTCCCCTGCAACAGAACGAACTGTCAGAGACACAAATCTACAATGGACTTTGTGTAAAATGGTCCAATTCAAGTAAGTTATTCATTTGGCATCATTCGAAGTGATAGAAATTAAGTTTTAATGAAAATTATCATACTCGGCCAAAACATGCTTTTCAGCCTCTGAAAAGCACATTTTGGCCATAAAAACTGAAAATGTCCCCTGCAACCAAACGAACTGTCGGAGACACAAATCTACAATGGACATAGTGTAACATGGTCCAATTCAAGTAAGTTATTCATTTGGCATCATTCGAAGTGATAGAAATCAAGTTTTAATGAAAATTACCATACTCGGCCAAAACATGCTTTTCAGCCCCTGAAAAGCACATTTTGGCCTTAAAAACTGAATATGTCCCCTGCAACCAAACGAACTGTCAGAGATACAAATCTACAATGGACATAGTGTAAAATGGTCCAATTCAAGTAAATTATTCATTTGGCATCATTCGAAGTTATAGAAATTAAGTTTTAATGAAAATTATCATACTCGGCCAAAACATGCTTTTCAGCCTCTGAAAAGCACATTTTGGCCATAAAAACTGAAAATGTCCCCTGCAACCAAACGAACTGTCGGAGACACAAATCTACAATGGACATAGTGTAAAATGGTCCAATTCAAGTAAGTTATTTATTTAGCATCATTCGAAGTGATAGAAATCAAGTTTTAATGAAACTCGGCCAAAACATGCTTTTCAGCCCCTGAAAAGCACATTTTGGCCATAAAAACTGAATATGTTCCCTGCAACCAAACAAACTGTCGGAGACACAAATCTACAATGGACATAGTGTAAAATGGTCCAATTCAAGTAAGTTATTCATTTGGCATCATTCGAAGTGATAGAAATCAAGTTTTAATGAAAATTATCATACTCGGCCAAAACATGCTTTTCAGCCCCTGAAAAGCACATTTTGGCCATAAAAACTTAATATGTCCCCTGCAACCAAACGAACTGTCAGAGACACAAATCTACAATGGACATAGTGTAAAATGGTCCAATTCAAGTAAGTTATTCATTTGGCATCATTCGAAGTGATAGAAATTAAGTTTTAATGAAAATTATCATACTCGGCCAAAACATGCTTTTCAGCCCCTGAAAAGCACATTTTGGCCATAAAAACTGAAAATGTCCCCTGCAACCAAACAAACTGTCGGAGACACAAATCTACAATGGACATAGTGTAAAATGGTCCAATTCAAGTAAGTTATTCATTTGGCATCATTCAAATGGATAGAAATCAAGTTTTAATGAAAATTATCATACTCGGCCAAAACATGCTTTTCAGCCTCTGAAAAGCACATTTTGGCCATAAAAACTGAATATGTCCCCCGCAACCAAACAAACTGTCGGAGACACAAATCTACAATGGACATAGTGTAAAATGGTCCAATTCAAGTAAGTTATTCATTTGGCATCATTCGAATGGATAGAAATCAAGTTTTAATGAAAATTATCATACTCGGCCAAAACATGCTTTTCACCCTGAAAAGCACATTTTGGCCATAAAAACTGAATATGTCCCCTGCAACCAAACGAACTGTCAGAGACACAAATCTACAATGGACATAGTGTAAAATGGTCCAATTCAAGTAAGTTATTCATTTGGCATCATTAGAAGTGATAGCAATTAAGTTTTAATGTAAATTATCATACTCGGCCAAAACATGCTTTTCAGCCTCTGAAAAGCACATTTTGGCCACAAAAACTGAAAATGTCCCCTGCAACCAAACGAACTGTCGGAGACACAAATCTACAATGGACATAGTGTAAAATGGTCCAATTCAAGTAAGTTATTCATTTGGCATCATTCGAATGGATAGAAATCAAGTTTTAATGAAAATTATCATACTCGGCCAAAACGTGCTTTTCAGCCCCTGAAAAGCACATTTTGGCCATAAAAACTGAATATGTCCCCTACAACCAAACGAACTGTCAGAGACACAAATCTACAATGGACATAGTGTAAAATGGTCCAATTCAAGTAAGTTATTCATTTGGCATCATTCAAATGGATAGAAATCAAGTTTTAATGAAAATTATCATACTCGGCCAAAACATGCTTTTCAGCCCCTGAAAAGCACATTTTGGCCATAAAAACTGAAAATGTCCCCTGCAACCAAACAAACTGTCGGAGACAAAAATCTACAATGGACATAGTGTAAAATGGTCCAATTCAAGTAAGTTATTCATTTGGCATCATTCGAAGTGATAGAAATCAAGTTTTAATGAAAATTATCATACTCGGCCAAAACATGCTTTTCAGCCCCTGAAAAGCACATTTTGGCCATAAAAACTTAATATGTCCCCTGCAACCAAACGAACTGTCAGAGACACAAATCTACAATGGACATAGTGTAAAATGGTCCAATTCAAGTAAGTTATTCATTTGGCATCATTCGAAGTGATAGAAATTAAGTTTTAATGAAAATTATCATACTCGGCCAAAACATGCTTTTCAGCCCCTGAAAAGCACATTTTGGCCATAAAAACTGAAAATGTCCCCTGCAACCAAACGAACTGTCGGAGACACAAATCTACAATGGACATAGTGTAAAATGGTCCAATTCAAGTAAGTTATTCATTTGGCATCATTCGAATGGATAGAAATCAAGTTTTAATGAAAATTATCATACTCGGCCAAAACATGCTTTTCAGCCCCTGAAAAGCACATTTTGGCCATAAAAACTGAATATGTCCCCTGCAACAGAACGAACTGTCAGAGACACAAATCTACAATGGACTTTGTGTAAAATGGTCCAATTCAAGTAAGTTATTCATTTGGCATCATTCGAAGTGATAGAAATTAAGTTTTAATGAAAATTATCATACTCGGCCAAAACATGCTTTTCAGCCTCTGAAAAGCACATTTTGGCCATAAAAACTGAAAATGTCCCCTGCAACCAAACGAACTGTCGGAGACACAAATCAACAATGGACATAGTGTAAAATGGTCCAATTCAAGTAAGTTATTCATTTGGCATCATTCGAAGTGATAGAAATCAAGTTTTAATGAAAATTACCATACTCGGCCAAAACATGCTTTTCAGCCCCTGAAAAGCACATTTTGGCCTTAAAAACTGAATATGTCCCCTGCAACCAAACGAACTGTCAGAGATACAAATCTACAATGGACATAGTGTAAAATGGTCCAATTCAAGTAAATTATTCATTTGGCATCATTCGAAGTTATAGAAATTAAGTTTTAATGAAAATTATCATACTCGGCCAAAACATGCTTTTCAGCCTCTGAAAAGCACATTTTGGCCATAAAAACTGAAAATGTCCCCTGCAACCAAACGAACTGTCGGAGACACAAATCTACAATGGACATAGTGTAAAATGGTCCAATTCAAGTAAGTTATTTATTTAGCATCATTCGAAGTGATAGAAATCAAGTTTTAATGAAACTCGGCCAAAACATGCTTTTCAGCCCCTGAAAAGCACATTTTGGCCATAAAAACTGAATATGTTCCCTGCAACCAAACGAACTGTCAGAGACACAAATCTACAATGGACATAGTGTAAAATGGTCCAATTCAAGTAAGTTATTCATTTGGCATCATTCGAATGGATAGAAATCAAGTTTTAATGAAAATTATCATACTCGGCCAAAACATGCTTTTCAGCCTCTGAAAAGCACATTTTGGCCATAAAAACTGAATATGTCCCCCGCAACCAAACAAACTGTCGGAGACACAAATCTACAATGGACATAGTGTAAAATGGTCCAATTCAAGTAAGTTATTCATTTGGCATCATTCGAATGGATAGAAATCAAGTTTTAATGAAAATTATCATACTCGGCCAAAACATGCTTTTCACCCTGAAAAGCACATTTTGGCCATAAAAACTGAATATGTCCCCTGCAACCAAACGAACTGTCAGAGACACAAATCTACAATGGACATAGTGTAAAATGGTCCAATTCAAGTAAGTTATTCATTTGGCATCATTCGAAGTGATAGCAATTAAGTTTTAATGTAAATTATCATACTCGGCCAAAACATGCTTTTCAGCCTCTGAAAAGCACATTTTGGCCACAAAAACTGAAAATGTCCCCTGCAACCAAACGAACTGTCGGAGACACAAATCTACAATGGACATAGTGTAAAATGGTCCAATTCAAGTAAGTTATTCATTTGGCATCATTCGAATGGATAGAAATCAAGTTTTAATGAAAATTATCATACTCGGCCAAAACGTGCTTTTCAGCCCCTGAAAAGCACATTTTGGCCATAAAAACTGAATATGTCCCCTACAACCAAACGAACTGTCAGAGACACAAATCTACAATGGACATAGTGTAAAATGGTCCAATTCAAGTAAGTTATTCATTTGGCATCATTCAAATGGATAGAAATCAAGTTTTAATGAAAATTATCATACTCGGCCAAAACATGCTTTTCAGCCCCTGAAAAGCACATTTTGGCCATAAAAACTGAAAATGTCCCCTGCAACCAAACAAACTGTCGGAGACAAAAATCTACAATGGACATAGTGTAAAATGGTCCAATTCAAGTAAGTTATTCATTTGGCATCATTCGAAGTGATAGAAATCAAGTTTTAATGAAAATTATCATACTCGGCCAAAACATGCTTTTCAGCCCCTGAAAAGCACATTTTGGCCATAAAAACTTAATATGTCCCCTGCAACCAAACGAACTGTCAGAGACACAAATCTACAATGGACATAGTGTAAAATGGTCCAATTCAAGTAAGTTATTCATTTGGCATCATTCGAAGTGATAGAAATTAAGTTTTAATGAAAATTATCATACTCGGCCAAAACATGCTTTTCAGCCCCTGAAAAGCACATTTTGGCCATAAAAACTGAAAATGTCCCCTGCAACCAAACAAACTGTCGGAGACACAAATCTACAATGGACATAGTGTAAAATGGTCCAATTCAAGTAAGTTATTCATTTGGCATCATTCAAATGGATAGAAATCAAGTTTTAATGAAAATTATCATACTCGGCCAAAACATGCTTTTCAGCCTCTGAAAAGCACATTTTGGCCATAAAAACTGAATATGTCCCCTGCAACCAAACGAACTGTCAGAGACACAAATCTACAATGGACATAGTGTAAAATGGTCCAATTCAAGTAAGTTATTCATTTGGCATCATTCAAATGGATAGAAATCAAGTTTTAATGAAAATTATCATACTCGGCCAAAACATGCTTTTCAGCCCCTGAAAAGCACATTTTGGCCATAAAAACTGAAAATGTCCCCTGCAACCAAACAAACTGTCGGAGACACAAATCTACAATGGACATAGTGTAAAATGGTCCAATTCAAGTAAGTTATTCATTTGGCATCATTCAAATGGATAGAAATCAAGTTTTAATGAAAATTATCATACTCGGCCAAAACATGCTTTTCAGCCCCTGAAAAGCACATTTTGGCCATAAAAACTGAAAATGTCCCCTGCAACCAAACAAACTGTCGGAGACACAAATCTACAATGGACATAGTGTAAAATGGTCCAATTCAAGTAAGTTATTCATTTGGCATCATTCGAAGTGATAGAAATCAAGTTTTAATGAAAATTATCATATTCGGCCAAAACATGCTTTTCATTCCCTGAAAAGCACATTTTGGCCATAAAAACTGAAAATGTCCCCTGCAACCAAACGAACTGTCGGAGACACAAATCTACAATGGACATAGTGTAAAATGGTCCAATTCAAGTAAGTTATTCATTGGCATCATTCGAAGTGATAGAAATCAAGTTTTAATGAAAATTATCATACTCGGCCAAAACATGCTTTTCAGCCTCTGAAAAGCACATTTTGGCCATAAAAACTGAAAATGTCCCCTGCAACCAAACGAACTGTCGGAGACACAAATCTACAATGGACATAGTGTAAAATGGTCCAATTCAAGTAAGTTATTCATTTGGCATCATTTGAATGGATAGAAATCAAGTTTTAATGAAAATTATCATACTCGGCCAAAACATGCTTTTCAGCCCCTGAAAAGCACATTTTGGCCATAAAAACTGAATATGTCCCCTGCAACAGAACGAACTGTCAGAGACACAAATCTACAATGGACTTTGTGTAAAATGGTCCAATTCAAGTAAGTTATTCATTTGGCATCATTCGAAGTGATAGAAATTAAGTTTTAATGAAAATTATCATACTCGGCCAAAACATGCTTTTCAGCCTCTGAAAAGCACATTTTGGCCATAAAAACTGAAAATGTCCCCTGCAACCAAACGAACTGTCGGAGACACAAATCTACAATGGACATAGTGTAAAATGGTCCAATTCAAGTAAGTTATTCATTTGGCATCATTCGAAGTGATAGAAATCAAGTTTTAATGAAAATTACCATACTCGGCCAAAACATGCTTTTCAGCCCCTGAAAAGCACATTTTGGCCTTAAAAACTGAATATGTCCCCTGCAACCAAACGAACTGTCAGAGATACAAATCTACAATGGACATAGTGTAAAATGGTCCAATTCAAGTAAATTATTCATTTGGCATCATTCGAAGTTATAGAAATTAAGTTTTAATGAAAATTATCATACTCGGCCAAAACATGCTTTTCAGCCTCTGAAAAGCACATTTTGGCCATAAAAACTGAAAATGTCCCCTGCAACCAAACGAACTGTCGGAGACACAAATCTACAATGGACATAGTGTAAAATGGTCCAATTCAAGTAAGTTATTTATTTAGCATCATTCGAAGTGATAGAAATCAAGTTTTAATGAAACTCGGCCAAAACATGCTTTTCAGCCCCTGAAAAGCACATTTTGGCCATAAAAACTGAATATGTTCCCTGCAACCAAACAAACTGTCGGAGACACAAATCTACAATGGACATAGTGTAAAATGGTCCAATTCAAGTAAGTTATTCATTTGGCATCATTCGAAGTGATAGAAATTAAGTTTTAATGAAAATTATCATACTCGGCCAAAACATGCTTTTCAGCCCCTGAAAAGCACATTTTGGCCATAAAAACTGAAAATGTCCCCTGCAACCAAACAAACTGTCGGAGACACAAATCTACAATGGACATAGTGTAAAATGGTCCAATTCAAGTAAGTTATTCATTTGGCATCATTCAAATGGATAGAAATCAAGTTTTAATGAAAATTATCATACTCGGCCAAAACATGCTTTTCAGCCTCTGAAAAGCACATTTTGGCCATAAAAACTGAATATGTCCCCCGCAACCAAACAAACTGTCGGAGACACAAATCTACAATGGACATAGTGTAAAATGGTCCAATTCAAGTAAGTTATTCATTTGGCATCATTCGAATGGATAGAAATCAAGTTTTAATGAAAATTATCATACTCGGCCAAAACATGCTTTTCACCCTGAAAAGCACATTTTGGCCATAAAAACTGAATATGTCCCCTGCAACCAAACGAACTGTCAGAGACACAAATCTACAATGGACATAGTGTAAAATGGTCCAATTCAAGTAAGTTATTCATTTGGCATCATTCGAAGTGATAGCAATTAAGTTTTAATGTAAATTATCATACTCGGCCAAAACATGCTTTTCAGCCTCTGAAAAGCACATTTTGGCCACAAAAACTGAAAATGTCCCCTGCAACCAAACGAACTGTCGGAGACACAAATCTACAATGGACATAGTGTAAAATGGTCCAATTCAAGTAAGTTATTCATTTGGCATCATTCGAATGGATAGAAATCAAGTTTTAATGAAAATTATCATACTCGGCCAAAACGTGCTTTTCAGCCCCTGAAAAGCACATTTTGGCCATAAAAACTGAATATGTCCCCTACAACCAAACGAACTGTCAGAGACACAAATCTACAATGGACATAGTGTAAAATGGTCCAATTCAAGTAAGTTATTCATTTGGCATCATTCAAATGGATAGAAATCAAGTTTTAATGAAAATTATCATACTCGGCCAAAACATGCTTTTCAGCCCCTGAAAAGCACATTTTGGCCATAAAAACTGAAAATGTCCCCTGCAACCAAACAAACTGTCGGAGACAAAAATCTACAATGGACATAGTGTAAAATGGTCCAATTCAAGTAAGTTATTCATTTGGCATCATTCGAAGTGATAGAAATCAAGTTTTAATGAAAATTATCATACTCGGCCAAAACATGCTTTTCAGCCCCTGAAAAGCACATTTTGGCCATAAAAACTTAATATGTCCCCTGCAACCAAACGAACTGTCAGAGACACAAATCTACAATGGACATAGTGTAAAATGGTCCAATTCAAGTAAGTTATTCATTTGGCATCATTCGAAGTGATAGAAATTAAGTTTTAATGAAAATTATCATACTCGGCCAAAACATGCTTTTCAGCCCCTGAAAAGCACATTTTGGCCATAAAAACTGAAAATGTCCCCTGCAACCAAACGAACTGTCGGAGACACAAATCTACAATGGACATAGTGTAAAATGGTCCAATTCAAGTAAGTTATTCATTTGGCATCATTCGAATGGATAGAAATCAAGTTTTAATGAAAATTATCATACTCGGCCAAAACATGCTTTTCAGCCCCTGAAAAGCACATTTTGGCCATAAAAACTGAATATGTCCCCTGCAACAGAACGAACTGTCAGAGACACAAATCTACAATGGACTTTGTGTAAAATGGTCCAATTCAAGTAAGTTATTCATTTGGCATCATTCGAAGTGATAGAAATTAAGTTTTAATGAAAATTATCATACTCGGCCAAAACATGCTTTTCAGCCTCTGAAAAGCACATTTTGGCCATAAAAACTGAAAATGTCCCCTGCAACCAAACGAACTGTCGGAGACACAAATCTACAATGGACATAGTGTAAAATGGTCCAATTCAAG